>NC_138759.1:66061410-66526410 GCF_965113315.1 Podarcis vaucheri
AGCCAACCCAGTTTCTGATTTGATCCTAGAATGTCCTGCTTTTCCTTAGGACATCCCAACTTCATCAGAGAAATATGGGAGGCATGGTGTTATCTGACCCCCAAGCCATCCAAAGGCAGCCTTGTATAGTTTTTTTAATTTTTTTTATGTTTTAATATACATTGGAATCCACCCAGAGTGGCTGGGGCAACCCAGGCAGATGAGTGGGGTATAAAACAACAGCAACAATATGAATATGAATATGAATAGGGTGGCCCTATTTTCATTGGGAAAATGTTGGAGGGTTTGCCCCCTTTCTTCCCAGCTTTAACGTAAGAGGATTTCTGTGTGAGAGAAGAGGCAAAGGAAGCAAGTGACTCTTCCCTGTGTTAAGGGTTGTGTGTGTGCATGACTCTTCACAAATTACAATTCTCAGGGTGCTGCCATTTTTTGTTCCGCCTCAGGTGTGTCTTGACCTGGCCCTGCCTTTCTGCTGAGCAATACATATCAACATGGCTACCCTCCTGGAAAGCAGCAGCAGAAGCTCTGTGCCATCTTCCAACAGCAACTTTGCTCTGACTATGCTTTTGCTTCTCTAAATATAGCAGCAAGAGTAAAGAGTCCAGGGAGTGGACAAGCAACTATAGAGAAGAGAAAGCAATCAATCATTTTATTTGTATGCCACCTTTCCAAAGTTATGAAACCACGCTCAAGGCAGCTTACAACATACAAAAAATTACACGATTGCAAACATAAAAAGTAGCCATAAATAATAAATAAAACTCTAAAAAGTACACAACCAAATTGAAAATTTCCACATACAGTGGTGCCCCGCAAGACGAATGCCTCGCAAGACAGAAAACTCGCTAGACGAAAGGGTTTTCCGTTTTTGAGCTGCTTTGCAAGACGAATTTCCCTATGGGCTTGCTTCGCAAGACGAAAACGTCTCGCAAGTTTGTTTCCTTTTTCTTAACACCGTTAATACAGTTGCGACTTGACTTCGAGGAGCAACTCATAGAACGCAGTGTACATAGTAGCCTTTTTTTGAGGTTTTTAAAGATTTTGGTGATTTTTGAAGCTTTTCCAAAACTTCTTTTGCAGCCATTTGGTAAGTTAAGCTTTTAAAACTTTTTTTGGGGGGGTTGGATTTTGGGTTGGGGTGTTTGGAATTCAAGGACTTGGTGTTGGGAAGGGGTTTGCAAGGATCTGGAAGCTTGTGTTTTTTTCTGCATTTTTATGATTTTCTGTGACCATTGGGCCACTCTGCTGTTTTTTTAAAAAAAATCTGGATTTAAATTCTGTGTGCTGGGTGGCTGGGGGAACAGTTGGGGAGGGGTTTGCAAGAATCTGGAAGCTTGTGGTTTTTTTCTGCATTTTTATGATTTTCTGTGACCATTGGGCCACTCTACTGTTTTTTTAAAAAAAATTCTGGATTTGAATTTCTGTGTGCTGGGTGGCTGGGGGAACTGTTGGGGAGGGGTTTGCAAGAATCTGGAAGCTTGTGGGTTTTTTCCTGCATTTTTATGATTTTCTGTGACCATTGGGCCACTCTACTGTTTTTTTAAAAAAAATTCTGGATTTGAATTTCTGTGTGCTGGGTGGCTGGGGGAACTGTTGGGGAGGGGTTTGCAAGAATCTGGAAGCTTGTGGGTTTTTTTCTGCATTTTTATGATTTTCTGTGACCATTGGGCCACTCTACTGTTTTTTTAAAAAAAATTCTGGGTTTGAATTTCTGTGTGCTGGGTGGCTGGGGGAACTGTTGGGGAGGGGTTTGCAAGAATCTGGAAGCTTGTGGGTTTTTTCCTGCATTGTTATGATTTTCTGTGACCATTGGGCCACTCTGCTGTTTTTTTAAAAAAATTCTGGGTTTGAATTTTGAAATGCTCTTTACAGTATGTGTGACTTTAAAGAGCACTTAATAAACTCTTGTTGTACCAAATTTGGCTTTGTTTGGACTTTTTTTGACCATAGGAACGCATTAATTGATTTTCAATGCTATGGGAAACCGTGCTTCGCAAGACGAAAAATTCGCTAGACGAAAAAATTCACGGAACGAATTAATTTCGTCTTGCGAGGCACCACTGTAAATCATAAGATACAAAAAATTAATATTAATAACAGGAACCTCCCCCCAACAAAACCCCCTAAGCAATACCCCAGGTCACGAGTCAGTTCAGTAGCCTCAGCTTCTGCAGCTGGAGTCAGTCAGGGCCCCACCTTCCCAGGCCAGGTGGGAAAAGGCCTACAAGGTAGAGAGCAGATCTTCCGGGACTCACAGCACCTGTAGGCAATGAAAAGCTAAACATGTCCCAGATTGAATTTGTCCACAGCTGAGTTATCTGAGCTCCCCCCCCCCCGCCTCCTCCCACTTTTGCTTTAATTTAAAGCCAAGTCTCTTGATCTAAGTTTTGCCTCTGCCACAAGCTCACTAATTGGCTTCAGGTCAGTCTCTCTGTCTCAGCAAAACCACCCTCTCATCAGGATAAGGGCTTATGGATAAGGGCTACGGAACCTATGTATACGAGGTACTTTCAACACCCTAAAGAACTATATAGATCTAATGATACTATATGCTTTTCACATTTTCTGTTGATGCAGGTAAGCAGGATGCCCGGGAACGAGCTGCAGTACACTAGCAAACAGGGGAGGCTGAGAGGAACCTTGTATTATTGCTGCACAGTATTTGTTTGGATCCCACCAAACTGCTTGGAGCCATCCTGAAATTTGCACGCTAGTTTCATACTTGCAACTTTCCTCTAAGAAAGCACTGGAGGACTGCAATCTTAAGCAGAGCACCTGTGGCAGGAACGGACTGCTAGATGGTGAGTGCTTTCCCCTTGAGCCATTTTTCAACTGAAAATTACTCCTTTCACCTCCTCAGGGTAAAATAATTGGTGGGTGGGGAGTGAGGGGCAGGGTGCTTAGGCCAGTTTTTTCAGTGATGGGGAAAGGGTTAAGCAGCCAATTCTTTCCACTGGTATTCGACTCAATAGTGCAGCCTCCCACAACTGCTTTTCACCACACATTGCCCCCAAAAGAACACAAAAGAGAGAGAGAAGAAAGGTATTGTGTATTGCAGACTTTGGGCCGCAATACAGCAGACTCTAAAGTGACTTGAGCTTTATGCAAATGTTTTATCCTTTGGGGGCTGCGGTGAACAGTGTTCCTTGCCAAAATTAAATAAAATTCATTTCCTTTTAAAAATATATTTAAAAAGCGAATAAAGGGCTTCCTCATTTATCTAAACAGCCAGGGAGACATCCCAGCCAGTGGTTTGATTGCTGGTTCAGAATGATTCAGCCTGCAGATGAAACACTGATAATCGGTGTCATTAGCAAATAACTACATTCTTGATAACAAAAACTCTCTTTTACAGGACACCAGGCCTGTAAAGAGCTTGTCTGAGGCCGGGGGGGGGGGGATGGAGAGAGAGTCTTGTTAGAATAAAGTTAGAAACTCAAACAACAATGTAGGTCCAGACAGCTTAGCCTTCAAAGGCCCCAGGGCAAATGTACCTGGCTCCCACCGCCGACTGCACAGACACTTCTGTTTTTTTTTTTATAAGAATTTTTATTGGTTTTTCACATTTTATATAGACAAATACAAACACAAAAACAGACAAAAAACATGTATAATTTCAGAAAATCTTATTTTCCTAACCTTACTCCCTGACTTCCCCCCACCCCCTCCCTTGCATCCCTATTCCCAAAATTATGTCAGCAAATTGGCATTTCTCCTCTTATACATCTAAATATTCCTTTTGTAAAAAAAAAAAAGCAAAATAAATTTTTCTAAGTTGGACCCCAGTTCCCTTCCATCGATTTCCCAATTTATCTTAGATAAAAGTCATATTGGCTAAACCCCATAGTCTTGAGTGTAGTTAATTACATCCTTCCCTCCCTCCCATCCCCGATTTGCGTCCCTTCCCAATACATGTCCAAAATGTCAGTTCTTAGCCTGGGTCCCACACGTCCGAGGCTCTCAAGTCTCTTTCAGTCCCTCTCCGCCGGTCTTGTTGGTAGTCTTTTATGTCGGTCATCAAGTCTCGAAAAAGATCTGTCAGAATCAACCCATAATCTCTTCCCATACGTATTTTTGGAGACAGCTGCTGAGAAATTCCCACAAGGCCTGGATCCTCAAAGTCATAATCAAAGTCAAAATCAAAGTCAGTGTGGAGGCCCCAATTATATTTCCTTATTTTAAAATCCTGCATTCCATAAATTCCCGGGGCCTCCACTTTCGTCTTTTGCATCTTTCGCAAATTTGTAGTAAACTTAATCCAAAAGTCTCCTTGCTTGTATTCCACAGGTGTCAGTTCCTGGTTGGTACTTTCCAACTTTACTTTCTCTTTTTCTTGTTTAGTCTCTTCCACTTCTTTAGATATCATTTCAGATTCAGCTGTGGATTCTTTCTCATTCAGGTCCTCACTACATTCAGCAGAACTGCTTGTTCCAAAAGGCAAGGTCATGAGTTGTTTACTTATAGCTGAAGTCTGCTCTTGTAGGATTCCCATCAGCTGAAACATTCTTTCGATTTCCCCTAGTATTTTTCCATCCACAGCCATTGTAGTTTCACAGAATTCCCCCTAGAGGGAATCTGGTTACTTAGTGTTCTTTTCTCCAACAATCCTCAAACTTATTGTTATTACTTTGTTTCCAACAATTTTATTCAATTGTAACCATTTTAGTCCAGAGGGATCTTAAATAAAGGTTTTTCCACTCTAAGTTGCCCGTTTGACAGCTTTGACAGCTGTCAAATTCTGCTCCTCTTACACAAGCTCCGAAACCGGACGCTCCCGGGCCCGGGAGGGGGGGTTGTTTACAACCAAAAAAGGAAACCTCCGAAACTCCACTCTCCTGCTCAAAGTTTCTTTTTTTTTTTTACGAAATCTTGGAAGTTACTGTCTTTTTTTAACTCACCCCTTATAGGGTGGGCTCTCCAGCTTAGTTCTTATGTCGTTGCGTAGATCGTCTGCAAAGGGGGGGTGCGGACTTCCTTTTAGCACACCCCCCGGTCGTCTCAAATTCACAGGGAAAATTTCTAAAAGTCCGATTCCATTTTACTCACGGGTTATATTTTCAGTCCAAATTTCAAGGAAGGAAGTCAGCGCTCTCCAGTCATGGCTCGCGGCTTCACTCGGCGGAGGTAGCGATCGACTCTCAGCGCCACGCCGCCCCCCGTATCCTCTCCGCAGCCTTTAAAAAGGCTCTTCGTGAATCAGGGGGGGCGTTTAAGGCACCCACCGAGTCTTCAGTCCGCAGGCTTCCGCGCCTGCGGTTTTTAAGGGTCCCCGCGTCGCCGGCACGGCAAAGACCCATCCTCCGCTGAGCCGATTCCCTCCGGAGCTCGGAGGGGATCCGCCATTTCCAGATTGCGCCAACCCCGGAAGTCCTGCACAGACACTTCTGATATTTGTAGGAATTAATTTGGCCTGTGTAAGAGGTGAATGGTATATGCAGTAGTTCATCAGTAGCTATGACAACTGTGGGATGTGGTTGCCACCCTATCCCTCCACCATAACAGCTGTTCATAGTGATCATGCATTCCAACATCATTAGATTGGCATATAATCTATAAAACTCAGTGAAACTATGACTGGACAATAAGAGTTCAATCAAGCATAACAGAGCCATGCCATCCTTTAGTTTGAGTTAGACTAATCATTTAGAGCCCTGTCCACAATCTAGTTAAATTGAAATCCTTGGATTGAAGACAGATTTCCAGTGCTTATTAAGGCAAAGGCCCCTTAGACCAAGTCCCATATTTACCTGCCCCACACTTGATGCCATAAATGATATCAGGTGTAGGGCAGGTGGCCATGGCTTTCCTGAAATAGTCTTACAGGACAATTGGGGAGGCCTGGTGGGATGGGTTAGACCCACAGGCTGGAGTTTCCCAATTCTGGCCTACTCGGAGGTTTCCTGCAAAGTTAGTTTCATTGCGTTCGGTGGGGCTTGCTCCCAATTAAGTGGGTATTGTGGTGGCCTTAGTCCCACTGATAGTAACTGTCTTAATATGAAGTACTTTGGATTCTTGGTGGTTAGGAACCTTGATGCCAAATGTATTTCACTTTAATGTAAATCACTTGGATAGTGTGTAAGTGGAGTGTATATTCTCTTCATTGTTTCATCTAACAAGTTTTGGCCTTTTATTCATAATAATGGTCATAACTTGGTAATTATCTTTTAAAGGATGTATTGATGACCAAAAACAAGTTGTAAAAGGCTGGAGTTGGAATTTTTTATTCCACAATCTGAATGCAAAGTCATGCAAGACGTTTATTTTCTTTTTGGGTGGGGAACCCACTGGTATTCTAAGTTTTCTACCTTTATTGATATGTCTGTGAGAGATTGCAACATAAAGTTCAATGGAGGGCATTGCTCACTGAAGGGATGAAAGTGTGCTTCCATTTTTTATATTCAGTGATATTAACTAAAGTGAGTTATGAAGATTTTATTAAGATCATTGGTGAGAAGTTTGAGTTTCAAGCTGAAAATTTGATGAATGTAGTCTGTTACATCAGTCACCTACGAACCTAATTCTGTCTGCTTATGATACGTAAAGAGTTCTGGTAGATTTCATATTAAACTTCATCTCTACCATAAACCCACTGAGTGGCCTTACGGCAGGCAGCTCATTCTCTCCCAGCCTTCAGTGGCTGAAAACTCATGAAAGAGAGAAAAATATTCCATATTAAAAACACATCATAGACCTCTCACCTCTGCACTTTGATGACTTTAAAATGGGATTAACATTAAAAAAGATAAGAGACAAGCCTCTTATAAACAAAACCCCAAAGGCTAATTACAAATATCCAAAAGTAATATATCCGTGAAAAATTCATACAACACTTAATGCAAAATAATGTAGCATACAATATAAAAAAGCAAAATGATAATAGTCATAGAATAGATAAGAGTATGAACATTTTTTGTGTTTTATGTTAATGTTACATATCACATTATTTTGCATTAAGTATATTTATGCTTTTTCATTTATATATTACTACTTGCTTATTTTTAACTAGCCCTTTGGCTTTCTCTTTTGTTTAGGTTTAAAAAGAAATAGATAAATTTATGGAAGATGATAAATCATTAAGTGAGTATTGGTCATAATGACTGTTTGGAGCTTCTAGGGTCAGGGCCAATAGACCACTGAATACCAGGAACAACAAATTGGAGAGGACTGTTGCCTTTGTTTCCTGCTTCTGAGTTTCCCAGAAGCAGCTTACTGGTCATTGTGGGAAACAGTATGCTGGATTAGTTGGACTTTTGGTTTGATCTAGTAGTCTTATGTAGTACCTCAGTTCAGATCAGCAAGGGCAGGGCAGGGCAGGGAGTCAGGAAGATTTATTCATGCTCCTAGAAGAAGCAAGTGGAAACAAGCACCATGCAACTGAGCTGAATTGAAGCAGTTATTTATCATTTCTGCTTTGTTCAGTATTTAGCATTTGTTCAATATATTTTTCTAACGTCTATAGACATGTAAAGAAATTGTGATAGTCGTATTGACTCTAGGACCTATGGATCATGCCAGTGGTGCAGCGGTTTCTCAACAGAAAATGTTGGTGTGAACCTGTTTCTTAACCATCGACTTCACATATGTTTATATAGTGGGGCATCGCTTCTGTAAACTGTACCATTGCCAACTGACCAGAAGAAACTATCTGTCCTTTGCCTTTAAACTATTTCCTGTGCCTTTAGAGGCAGTTTAGTTGCAGGAATCAGCAGGGGAAGCTCTTATTGGCACGAAAACAAATATTAGCACCAGCAGGTGTCTGCATGTCAACCTGCTGTTAAAGGCACAAAAAACAGGGGCTAGTTGTTTTTTTAAAGTTGGCAACCCTAGAAACCCTAACTGCCAGGATGAGTCCAGGGTTTTTTTTTAACCAACCCTGTTTTCCCAAGGCCACTGTGGATTCATAGCGAGAAAGAGGTTGTGGGGTGGATAAGCGAAGAGAAAGAAGATATAGATACCAACGGCTGCTCTTACTGTATATTCCCGGTGTGTCCCTCTGACAGTGTCATGTGGAAAGGAAATTGTTCTATCAGTGACTGTGTTAGATTCATGACCCCACCACAACCTTGAATTGGCCTTTAGTTGTCGCTGATGGGAACTGAAGAACAGCTCCTGTCGACATGATTGCTGCTCTCCAATGAATCAGAACACACAGGGCACAGAGCAGCACATTAAACTAGCAACAGAAATATATCACTGTACTTTTATATAGATGTATTGCTTTTGCCCAGGCATATAAATGATTGGGCTATCCACTCTCTTTTTTTCCAAGGACTATAAATTAAAAATAAGCTAAGGATTTTGAAATTATGTTCTCTCTCTCTTGGCCTCTCTCTCTTAAAATCCAGATAGCTATTTCAAGTCTGCAGTAAAATATTCCTAGGCTTTCTCCGAGTACATGGATCTGTAGCTCCCGCTTTTTAAGTGGAAATCACCTCCTATAGTTCTTCACCTGCATTTTATGTTGTATTTATTGTATAGTAATATTAATATTCATCCTCAACACTATTCAGTGCTTCAGAGTTTTCAAAGTGCTTCACACACATTATCTTGCTTGTCCATGCAATAACTCTGAAAGGCAGGTCACTCTTATCACCCCCTTATTACGCATAGGTACGGAGGCTCGTTTCCTAAGGCCACCTAGTTAGTGAATAGTGGAGACAATTCTGAAAACTACACACTACACTAAAGTATTATAAAGATAATATATTGTTATGAGTTGGGGAGGAGCTAAATCTCCCTAAATGTGTTATTAGTTTGAGGGGGCAGGTCCCCCTGAATTACTAGATTTAGTAAATGTTAGGAATAAATCAGTGCTTGGAGTATTAAGGGAAGTTGCCAGATGATGAATCTAGCAGGGTCAAAAAGACAGGCCAAACCAGTTTTCTGTGCTCAGGGTGTTGCCTGAGAGAATCATAGAACCATAGAGTTGGAATAGACCACAAGGGCCAACGAGTCCAACCCCCTGCCAAGCAGGAAACACCATCAGAGCACTCCTGACATATGGTTGTCAAGCCTCTGATTAAAGACCTCAAAAGAAGGAGACTCCACCACACTCCTTGGCAGCAAATTCCACTGTCGAACAGCTCTTACTGTCAGGAAGTTCTTCCTAATGTTTAGGTGGAATCTTCTTTCTTGTAGTTTGGATCCATTGCTCCGTGTCCGCTTCTCTGAAGCAGCAGAAAACAACCTTTCTCCCTCCTCTATATGACATCCTTTTATATATTTGAACATGACTATCATATCACCCCTTAACCTCCTCTTCTCCAGGCTAAACATGCCGAGCTCCCTTAGCTGTTCCTCAGAAGGCATCGTTTCCAGGCCTTTGACCATTTTGGTTGCCCTCCTCTGGACACGTTCCAGTTTGTCAGTGTCCTTCTTGAACTGTGGTGCCCAGAACTGGACACAGTACTCCAGGTGAGGTCTGACCCGAGCAGAATACAGTGGCACTATTACTTCCCTTGATCTAGATGCTATACTCCTATTGATGCAGCCCAGAATTGCATTGGCTTTTTTAGCTGCCGCGTCACACTGTTGGCTCATGTCAAGTTTGTGGTCAACCAAGACTCCTAGATCCTTTTCACATGTACTGCTCTCAAGCCAGGTGTCACCCATCTTGTATTTGTGCCTCTCATTTTTTTTGCCCAAGTGCAATACTTTACATTTCTCCCTGTTAAAGTTCATCTTGTTTGTTTTGGCCCAGTTCTCTAATCTGTCAAGGTCGTTTTGAAGTGTGATCCTGTCCTCTGGGGTGTTAGCCACCCCTCCCAGTTTGGTGTCATCTGAAAATTTGATCAGGGTGCCCTTGAGTCCATCATCCAAGTCGTTGATAAAGATGTTGAATAAGACCGGGCCCAAGACAAAACCTTGTGGCACCCCACTAGTCACTCTTCTCCAGGATGAAGAGGAACCATTGATGAGCACCCTTTGGGTTCGGTCAGTCAGCCACTTACAAATCCACTGAGTGGTAGCATAGTCATAGGCATTTTACCAGCTTGTTTACAAGAATATCATGGGGCACCTTGTTGAATGCCTTGCTGAAATCAAGGTAGGCTACATCCACTGCGTTCCCTTCATCTACCAGGCATCTACCAGAAGATGGGCCATTAACAAGAAGCAGAAAGAGCAGAGTACTGGGCCATTAACAATGACTGGCAATGGAAACATTGCTGGCCAGCAGAGAGGTGGATCCTTCTCCCTCTCTCCAGCTCTGTTGTTGTTGTTTAGTCGTGTCCGACTCTTCATGACCCCATGGACCAGAGCATGCCAGGCACTCCTGTCTTCCATTGCCTCCTGCAGCTTGGTCAAACTCATGCTGGTAGCCTCGAGAACACTATCCAACCATCTCGTCCTCTGTTGTCCCCTTCTCCTTGTGCCCTCAATCTTTCCCAGCATCAGGGTCTTTTCCAGGGAGACTTCTCTTCTCATGAGGTGGCCAAAGTATTGGAGCCTCAGATTCATGATCTGTCCTTCCAGTGAGCACTCAGGGCTGATTTCCTTCAGAATGGATAGGTTTGATCTCCATGCGACTCTCAAGAGTCTCCTCCAGCACCATAATTCAAAAGCATCAATTCTTCAGCTCTCCAGCTCTGAGTGTGTAGCAAAGGCCAATGGTAGCAGACAAAGGCCAGGTTTAGGATTTCAGCTATGAATGACATGGGCTGGAGGGAGGTCTTTGGAGTCAGTTAGTAGGGAAAAGGAGAAGAGGCAAAACTCCATTAGAGCTGGGGAAGACAGGCTGGAAATAATAGACACAGAAGATGGCTTTTTGCTGTTCTTTGAATCCAAGGTACCATTCTACAATGGAAATAGTTACAGATCCCTCTATTGCACGTGTTTTGAGGGCAGATCTATCATGTGCTTGAGATATAACACGTCAGAAAATGAAACTTGTCAATGATGTTTCATTTTTTTTATAATAGTGCAACAAAGCACTTTGTCATCAACTCAAAGGTTTATTTACAGCAGAATTCCCTATTACCGAAACCTTGGGTATTCAAATCTAGACCTCCTGATTATAGAAATCCATTGTCTCTCCACTGTTATATTAGCATAACATTCTGGAACTGAAATAGAACGCAGAAACAGAGTATCCATTTTTATCTCAATTTCTCATTCAGATATACTATATGTCCCTCAAAGCTGCTCAACCGCAAGCAATGTTGATAACATTAGCATAGCTATAGGCTTCTATGATTAAACATCAAATGTTAAATTGGCTACCATTTAATTTTATTCAATATTTGCAACTTTCTTTGATCCCAGATTACATCATTCATATATATGAAGGAATTTCTGGTGAAACACTGCATTTCATTATGGCTATGTGGCAATTCCTCTGTTTCTAAAACAGTACTGCATGAGCCTGCCTTTACATCTCTGTTGCTTTGCACGTGACACATCATACTACTTTAGTCTTCATCTTTAACTTTATTTATTTATTTGTGGTATAGAAAATCTCTAGATTTTTCCAGTAGATAAATTGCTTTGATGAACAGACATTAATTAGCTGTGATTATCGATACTAACAACCATGGGGGAATTAAACCTGATCTTCTAACCAATACAACACAGGCATTAATTTGGACATGCAGCAACCTGTGTTGTCTTTGGCTCTGATACAGAGAACCATGTGAGCAACAGAAACTGTACATATGCTGTTATGCTTGTGTTTAGAGAGGGTCAACCCCAAAAACTTAGGGTTTTCAAAGTGCCAAGGAGCTATTAGGGAGAATGTGAGCTGGTGAAGGGTTGACAATATTGAATCCAGTCACCCACTTCTGCACTGTGAGAGGCTTCAGAGCAAAGTCACTGACTTTTGGCTGAGTATGGGTGCCCATAATAGTTAATGAGGACTGGGAGAGTTTTCTTTCACAGTTGGTTTAATTTTGGTGGCCTCAGGGAGGACGAAAATGCATAAAGGGTTCATCTGTATTCAAAGACTTGTTTCAGTCTTCAGACAATGGTCTCTGAAATTTAAGTGTTAAGTGTATTTATTTTTTGTATTATAAAATTTTATATAGTTCTAGATTGTAAAAACAAAACAAAACCCCAGAATGGTCAAAAAGTAAAACTACTAAAAATAAATAAATAAATAAATAAATAAATAAATAAATAAATAATAAATAAATAAATAAGAAATAAAAATTGAAACACAAAAACTAAGGGCCAAAGCAGGCGTGATATAGGGGAACTGTAGTCCCATATCATGGCCTTAAAATTAAATAAAACTTTAAAGTAGCCATAGGAATCAGGAAGTCTGATTTTGATCTGAGCTGCAGGAAAGAAAGATTAACCTTCTCTCTCTCTCTCTCTCTCTCTCTCTCTCTCTCTCGCTCACTCACTCATACACAAACACACACAGAATGCTAGTACAACAGCTGTGTGGGGAATGAAGACATAATATAAGTATTGTGTATGGCATTCCACCCCAGTCTCCCAAGTAGTGCAAGACTGCAGGGGTTTCAGGTGCTTACTCAGGGTTCATGTTTCCTTTTGGAATGAGGGGCAGCAGGGACTGTGGTGGTGTCTTTATGATATATAGTTTATTTGCACTTATATACAACCTGAACTTATGGTGGAGGGGCTCGCAGCATTAACACCCCAAGAGGGTCTTGCTTCCTCCATAGCCACAGCCTTGGATTCATACAGAAACCAAAAGTCACTCTGGCTCTCTGGCTTCACAATCTGCAGCTTCTCTCTCACACCGCACAACTCTTCACTTCGGCCTTTTGTCTTCATAAGTATCAGCCAGTTGAGGAGGGGGGGGCACCCATTTTCTCTCTGGTACTGAGCCATTTCTTTTGTTCCCTTCATGGCCCATTACCTAGGCTATCACCTCACCAGGAAGCTAGCCTGGCTATTCCAAGAATTAGAAGGGGGTCCAGGCATTAGAAGGGTCTTGGCATACAGCCTATTCCCCCTCCCCCCCAAAAAAAACCTCAACACTCAGTATTTCTCCCAATGGAGCATATGGCTTGGGAGAAAAGGCAGCACAGGAAACTCTTGCAAGCACCGTAGAAGGAATCAAAACACAGAGCCTTCCATGGCTGTTTTAACGTAAGTAAATTGAGAGACTGATTATAGCTTTCCCATGGGAATTGTCAGGTCTGCTTTTAGTCAACGATTAAGGCCAAGACTGTGCACAGTGGCTCTCCAGAAAGGAGGAGCAGACTGCAGTTTGTTTGTGGTGAAGAGGTAATGTTAAGTATTCTACTATAGGACTAGATTGTGGTTGGCTGTACTGCCATAAATTATCCAAAAGTGAGCAGAACAACAGCGTACTGAACTTGGTGGTGAACCTTCACATAGCTCCTCCATCATAAACTGCAACCCAGGCCAATAGTGTGTGTCATGAACTGGCAGGACAACAGGGAGGAGGAAGAGAAGAGGATCCCAGTGAGGGGTGAAGCTGGGACTGGGACACACTGGGACAAGGTGGGGATGGGAAAGGGAAGGTTGGTGTAGGAAGTACTCATGGGGTGATTGAGGATGACAAGGGGATGAGGGTCAGTGTACAGGAACCAGAGCAGCAGGACTCAGAGCCAGAGGGGCCCTGTCTCCATGAACATAGCAGGTGTAGGGAGCAGTTGGTGGGGTGCCCCAGGAGGCTGAGGCAGAGGCAGGCAAGGGCCCACAGCCCAGCTCCCTAGCTGGCCTGTTTGGGCTCACTAGCTCTGGGAGGTGATGTGTGATTCCTAAGCTAGAGTAGGCTTATAACAGGTGAGGGTCACATGCCTCATCAAGCCCAGATGCTGCAATCAGCATGCAGAGGAGAGCAGAGGAGAGGTGCTATGTTTGCTCAGCTGACCTTAGTTGAGGGACCTTGAGATGGATGCTCCTGGATCTGTGCTTTGGGTTTGAATCTGGACTATATCCTGACTGCTAGACTTCAGACTTGGTTACTTGGACTAACCCTGAACCTCGTTTACTGATCTGTGCATTTCGCTTGTGTGGATTGACCCTCAAATTTTGAACTTTGGACGTGGCACACTGACTTGCTTCCAGGAGGCCAGGGGTTCAGGACAGTATGGTTGTCTATCTGTTCAGTGGTTGGCCCTTTTTAGGACAGAAATGCACTTCCTAGGACAGGAATGGTTGTTTGTGACAGTAAACCTCTGAACATGTGCTTAATCTCATGCAACTTCTCTGAAAACAATTACACATCCTGTGAGGAGTAAGAGGTCAGGTTTTTGAGGAAGATTCTTGAGGTATAGCTGCTCAGCTGGGGGAAGTAAGGGATTCTTGGGTAAAGCATCATATGTAAACAAATCCAAAGTCAGAACTTGTATAACTCAATGTACTGGCTACAATACTTTAGAAATTCAGTGGGCTTCCAAAAACAAACACTTTGCTGTGTGGGCTATAAAGAAATCACAAAAATACAAATGGGAAATGCATTTACATTTGTCATGCTTGAGCAATTCAAGGAGAGCCATTTAATTTGACCAGCTTTTTACATAATAATGTTCAAAATGTTTTACAGTGAGTCTATTATAACCAAAAAGTTTTTACTTCCAAACTACGTGAAGTTCACAAAACTCAGGTGAAGTGAAAACACCAGAATTTGAAGGACACGTGGAAGGCCATTACTGAAAGGTACTAACTTTTCTAGTCATAAATTAGTTTTCTGAACCCACAAGCAGTTTGTCAGATGAGACAGTAGATTGTTTTATAATGGGAGTCTGGCATGTTCCTGGCTTACTGATATCACAAATGTGTATGTTTTATGTAGGGTTTAGTTTATCAACAGATGTTGAGAGTGAGGGCAAGGGGAGGGCAAGGGCTGTATGTATGTGAAAACGTGGAACGGGTTCATTGGAGTCACTCAACCATTCATCTAACAGCTCCCAGGAAGAAGGCTGACAAATTTCTGATATCAAAAACAGCTGTCACAACACAGGGTAATAACTGTCCTTGTCAAATCCACCAATTAAATCATCAGACTGTCAATGTGTTCATAATTGATAGATACAACAATCTGAGTTATAAACCACCAAGGGTTGCTAAGACCGGTTCACTTCCTAAACAATTTCAGAAGCTTAACCTTAGCTCTGCATTGCTACAAGAGAAACTGTAAAGGGGTGCAGAGGATGAATGTGTGTGTGTTAATATCTCTCTGTTTTTTCTATCTCATATGTAACACACAAGGACATAATTCAGTATTATCAACTCTTCCTTCTTCCAAAGGTCCGGGGGGCAGGGGCGGGAATCAGACTGGAAACAGGCTATTTCAGGAGGCCAGGTATAAACAGCACCTCCCCTGCACACTTCAAATTTCAAACTACATGCAATTACTCAACAGCAGCACCTTTATTTTGTGTTCTATACAGTAACTTGGGGGCTGAGCATTTTTCAGCCCAAGGGCAACATTCCTTTCTGTACAATCTTCTAAGGGCCACATGTCAGCATGTGGATTTAGTCAGAGGTGTAAAGGGGCAGAGCAACTAATGAAAATGTTAATTTTCTGTGGGATATATATATATATATATATATATATATATATATATATATTGCTTTTACAACAATTTGAACACTTAGAAAAGAAAAAACAAAGAAAAAACAATACATTATAATACAAAAACTCAACACAAAAATTAACAAAACAAAACAAAAACAATTTAAAAACACATCAAAAGAAAAAAGAAAAAAAGGAAAAAGGAAAAAACTTCCAAGATCTTATCTTTCTTTCCCATATTTCCACGGCCTCCTCACACCTCCCATTTTGTATTCCACTTCTGTTAATTATTTCAGCAATTCCTTACCATCTTCCCCTGTTTTCTATCCTATAATTATCTTAACACCTTTTAACCTTATTTTCCTTTAATACTCTATTAATCTATTTATACTTAATTCCTTATAACATTTCTACTGAAGCCATATAATTTCATTCCAACATTCTTCTAATATTCATTAATTTTACAATATTTCTATAAATAATCTTTAAACTTTCCCCAGTCTTCTTCCACCGACTCTTCTCCCTGGTCTCGGATCTTGCCAGCAAAAAGCAGATGATTCACAACAAAGTTTAGGTGTCTGGCAGGGCAGGTCCACCTCCTTCTTTAGCATCCGTCAATATCTTAAGTTTTACTCGAGGCTTCCTGCCCTGCCAAACCAATCCAGAAACATCCCTCTGCCACCTCCTGAAACAATCCCTCCCATCCAGAACTTGCACATTTTGACACAAGAGCGACATCCCCGGCAACACAGCAACCCTCATCCCCACCACAACAGCTCGGCCCAACCATAACAACTTCAGATTTGTCCATATTTCCCAATCCCCCTTCTCTTCAATCCAATGTCCTTCACAGTTACCCTTAAGTAAATTCGCATTTTTGGCGGTCCTACTGACCCCCAACAATCTCTCTTTCTCAGCCGATGTTGATCCTGTCTCCTCCTGAAGCTCTGTCAAACTTTCCTTTCCCAGTTCTGGTGGGGTTCTGATCCTCAAATTCATCTGTTTTTCGTTAAGCTCCATCATAGCAAATGTCAGCTCATGTTCGTCAAGTTGCTTTTGTATGTATGGGGCTCTCTCACACTCCAATTTTTTTGTTTTACATTCAGCAGCAAAGGTTTTCTCCCTGACTTCATCAGGAGTTTGCCGTATTAAAGTAGATTCCTGTGTCAATTTCTGTGTGATTTCTGTGTTGGTGTTCACCTTTTGTCCCAGATTATTTAAACTTTCTACAATTGAATCAATTTTATTATTTGCAGCGTCCGCTTTCACATTCATCACTTCTGTTTTCACATTCATCATTTCTATTTTCTTGTGAAGTTGTTCCAGCGAGTCATTTATTTTCAATAATGCGACCACTAAGGCCTCTTCTGTTGACATTTCATCTGTTCTTTCCTTTCCATTTGCCATAACACTTAAGAGATTCAAGGTCAATCCCAGAGTCACACAGTTTTTATCTTGCAGCTGGAAACTCCCCTAGCCCAGCTCTTATAAAGTAACCAATTTCAGAAACTTCCACTAGGGGGAAACAGTTTCTATTTATAATAGTCAAAAATGTCACCTTTAAGCGCAACTCGTACAATCCAAAGTTAGTTTCAGTTTTCAGTTACTTTATTACTCCTTTTTAGAAGCAGCCGGAGACAGTAGAAACAATATATCTCTCTTATTTTGCTAGCTGTCAAGGAACGTTCTAAGTGCTGTCAATGGACATTCCAAAACGTCAGTCCTACTAGCAGCCCGTTTCCAGGGTCAGAGCGGCAGTATTTTAACTCTCTTTACTCTCTCCTGCAGGCATACTCAGTCCACAACTCCCCCCCTTCTCCTGCCTCCAAGGGGGATTTTATACTCTTTGCCGATGGAAATTTAATCTTTTACAAAAGGCTTTCCAAGACTTCAGCTTACAGACTCCTTGCCTCAGTCTATTTACAAATAGGGAAGGCGGACTTCCTGTTTTGAACCTCCCCATTTTGATGCCAAATTAAACGTTTAAAATCCGATTCTCCCGTATCAGCTCTACTCACGGGTAATTACTTCGGAGTCAAATTGTCCACAGGAAAAAGTCAGTGCTCTCCAGCAACAGCTATGCGGCTTCGCTCCGTGGAAGAAGCAGACGATTCGAAGCACCGCGCCACTCACCCCACGTCGCTCCGGGTCCCCGAAATCGGGTTCCCCCGCGAGTAGGGGAGGCGCAAAAGGTGCCCGCCGAATCCCACGTTCACAGGCTTCTCCCGCCTGTGATTTTTACGGGTCTCCGCCTTCTCCGCGGCGGTACAGATCCAAATTCCCACGGGGCAAGTTCCTCCCGATCAGTGGAACTCTGCCATTGCCAGAGGCACCAACCCGGAAGTCCCAATTTTCTGTGGGATATTTAATAGTTTAATAAAGAATAAAAAGGAAGAAATCCCTGGATCCCTAGATCCAGAAATGGGGCAAGCACTCTCCAGTAAGAGAGCCCCAGCAGATATTTGAAATCACAAAACATGCATCAAAGTGTGGAAATATGTCTATTAGATCTTTAAATACCCCTTTCTAAGTCACCTTCCCCATTCTTCCTCTTCAGCATAGCTGATAACAAACAGTTTTGTAACGTAAAAAAAAGGATTGTACTTACAAACTCTTCAAAGGTCAGATTCATGTGCTTTTCCATATAGCAGTCAGAAAAACTTAGTTACAAAATGTGGTTAAAATGTTCTTAAAGTATTGGTCTAGAAACACAAAAATGGCTAGTATGTCATGCAACCAGGTGATATCTGTATTACACATGGAGCTCATATGGTAGACTAAGTGTTTCCAAATTATTTGTACAGAAACACAAAGATGGTTTTACTAAAGCCATGTAGCCATCAGGGCATGGAGTGATCAACCCCAACATCCTTCACGGTGGGAAAAAAGGGAGAGAAGACAAAAAGGAACTAGACTTCCTTCCTTCCAAGGTAAGGGGGCATGGAAAAGCAGTTTATTCTATGGTCTTAACCCTTTCATGCATTTAGAGCAAAACATGCTGGTTATGAGGCTTAATTATCCCACACTTGTGACAGTAGGGTAATCAGACACATGCCAGACACTCCTTTCTGTTCTCCATCCAGATAAGTAAGAGACAATTTAAGGGTTCAAAATCTAGCCAGACAAAAACATTACTGAATGGACAAACAGGACCAGTGAGGGGTCTAGCCTGTGGAGTTGGGATGCGGCCTTGGGAGAGGACCACGTACAGAGGCCTAGATGACCACATTTAGCTCCTGGGCCTGAGATTTACCACCTCTAAACTTTAGTCAACCAAAATATAAATGGTTGACCCGAGGCTCTTGCACCACCCACCATCCTATTCATTCATTAGAACATATATGGAGAGTGCTGATGCATATCCATATGCATGGTGGGGGTGCTCTTTGTGGACAAGTAAATATAAATCATTCGTCCATCCCCCCGCCCCCCGAAGATGATTAAGTTGGCTGACAACAGTGTTGTAGTTACTTGAAGGTATAGAAAACCACAAATGCTATTGAAATTCGCTGGTTGCGGTGGCGGGGACGGTGGCAAATTTATCTTGGTTTATCAAGATTTAATGAGCGTTTCATTAAATCTTGCTGTGGCTTGTGACCCTCCTTCTGAATTCTTTTCCTCTCCGCCAAGAGAAATCCAAAATGATAGACAAGGTTGATCATCCTAAAATTAGAGCTACGGTATGCATGAATTGCAATCACTTTTGCCTCCTCTAAATTGTGAATAGGCTGTGACAGGGCAAGAACAAGGTTAGGAGCTCCTAACCATAAATAAAATGCAGACAGCCTTTGAGGAGGCCACCACTCACTGCAGATTTTAGTGCAAGTTGTCAGTTCTAAGTACAATGGGAAGGCTGAGAAAAGAATGAACACTCTTATAGGATGATGGAGAAAACAGAGGTCCCCCATGGAAGTGCACAATGTTTTCAGAGGAGGAATGTTTAGTGCTTTTAATGATTTCATGTTCTCAAGCTTTGTCTTTTCATGCCATCTGGGTGGGCAGAGCAATTGTGCAGATAGATGGGTTAGTATAATATTCAAGGCAGTGCTAAGACGAACATCCTGGCAGTGCTATGATTTCTCCTTGTATGAAGGAATTTTCTCTCCTTCTCCTCTCCATGCCCCCTCCCTCCAAATCTGTTCTGTGTTTCCCTCCATAGCACATTGGGAGATGGCATGGGTGGAAATCACCTTACCCGTGTGCAGTAGTAATTAAACAACACATACCGTATTTTTTGCCCTATAGGACGCACTTTTTCCCCTCCAAAAATGAAGAGGAAATCTGGGTGCGTCCTATGGGGCGAATGCAGGCTTTCGCTGAAGCTTGGAGAGCTTCAGGAAGACATCCGCAGCCTAGGCAGCCCTGCGGGAGTTCCTGCAGGGCTGTCTAGGCTGCGGATATCAGCCTGCTTCCCGGAGCGTCGAGCGCCCTGAAGCAGAGCGCCCCGCGCGCCGGACAGACATCTGCGGATAGCAGCCTGCCGCCCGGCGGGCAAGGCGCCCCTCGCGCTGGGCAGACATCGGCCAGCCCCACAAGCTCGGGGGACAGCAGGGAGGCGCAGCGCCCCCATCCCGCTGTTCCTTGACCTGTTTCGGTTTCCCCGACCTGCTTTGGGGGGGGAAATAAAGGGGGAAAATTTCCTTTATTTCCCCCCAAAAAACTAGGTGCGTCCTATGGGACAGAGCGTCCTATGGGACGAAAAATACGGTATTTCCTTTTTTCCTTTCATTTCCACCCACTTTTCTGCTCTTTACAAGATTTAATGTTACAAGGCGGTTCACAACACATCAGAATACCAAAATATTCTAAAGCAACCAAGGGTTTTGCAGCACCTTAAAGACCAACAAATTTATTATGCCATAGGTTTTCATGAACTAGAGTCTGCTTCAAAACAAATAATAGCAAAACTGTCATGAATTCTTTTTTTTTTAAAAAAAACCTTCCTTTAAAAAAGCAAACAAACTTTGTTTTCAGCTGAGAGTTATTTCTGTGATGCCCGAGTAATAAAACAAGGTTATTTTTGCCTGCATATCCTTGTAGTACATTTCTAAACACAGCGAAAATGATATATGGTGCAAAACAAAGTGGGGTGATTAGCTAGTAAAGTATTGTTAGAATGTAATTCTATGTCATAAATGAATGAAAATGTAAAATGCCTTCACTGTTTGACTCGTGCTTTAAGCGTATTAACCTGTTAACCTGCCATTGTTAATCTAAGGAGTAAATTGAACTTGTGTCCATCTAAATCAGGAGAACAAAACATCTGGCTCAAATAAGAATGATACTGCACCTAGAAATTAAAGGAAGGGGCTTTAATTATGACTTAAAGTGAAAAGTATTGTTTTGAAGTTGAATGCTGGAAATAAATTATTCCAGTATCAGGGAATCTTTTGACAAGACTAAAGACTCGGTTAACTGTCATATATGAGACCATCCGGAATGATATAAATATAAGAGGATTTCATCCAGTAAGTTAGAATCTCTCACCAAAACCTCCCTGACTCTTAGGTCAGGAAAGCTCCTTGCTATTACACTATAGATCAGGCATAGGCAAACTTGGTCCTCCAGATGTTTTGGGACTACAACTCCCATGTTCCCTAGCTAACAGGACCAGTGGTCAGGGATGATGAGAATTGTAATCCCAAAAATCTGGAGGGCTGAGTTTGCCTATGCCTGCTATAGATCCTTCTGTTCTCGCTGGGTCATTTTGGGTAAAACTTTTTAAAAGAAAGGCAAAAATCTTAGGAAAGCTTTTGAAATGTTGCTGTGTTTCTGAAAACACTATTGTCGCTTTTAGTCTATGTTCTGTCCTATCATACCATATATCTTTATTATGTGAATATTGTTTGTTATTTTGAGATAAATTTGGTTTTGTGAAGACCTTTTCTGAAGTCTTTTTTCTTTATTTTTTGTAAATGTAATACCTGTTAGGACTCCACAGGGAAGGTACATTTGCTTCAGAGGAGATACTATATTGCTGATAACTTTGGTACAGTACTATCGAAATACTGGGGATATGAGATTCGCCAAGGGAGGTGGAAACTTGACAAAAGATTAATTCAGCTGCAAACACATAAGACTCAGCAGTAAAATCATGCTCACTCCCAAAACCTTCTGGGCTAATAATAAAAAAAAGTTTTAACTGGGTGCCCCCACGGATTATTGTAGCTCTCAGCCTCAGTTCAGTGCAGTTGCGGGTGGCATGGTGAGCTGGAGGCACTAACTTGATCTCCCAGCAGGTAAGTCACTGCTGCTTACTGAGGAGGAGAGGGTAGAAGTGGCAGGGAGGGCAGCACAGTGAAAATGTACTGTCAGGAGCATCAGACCTAGCTCAGCTGATATATTTGCACCATGCCAGCCTCACTACTGCCTCCCCCCCACCCCCGTGAGCAGCAACAAGTCGCCTGCCAGGAAGTTAGGTACACTCCTCCACCCCATCCAGGATATTAGTACAAACATATTGTACACAGTAGTACCTCTGGTTGCAAACGGGATCCGTTCCAGAGGCCTGTTTGCAACATGAAAAGAGGGCAACCCGCAGCGGCGCGTCTGCGCGCATTGTGATTCGCCGCTTCTGCGCATGATGTCATTTTGCGCTTCTGCGCATGCGCGAGTGGCGAAACCTGGAAGTAACCCTTTCCGGTACATGAAGCAAACATAACATGAGGTATGACTGTAGTGAACTTTGCAATATGTACAGAGTTACACAGTACAGTGTAATGGTTTGAGGGTTGGACTGTGACCGGAGAGATTAGGGTTTGAATCCCTGCACAGCCATGAAGCTCGCTGGGTGATTGTGGGCCAGTCACTGTCTCTCAGCCTAAACTACCTCACACGGTTGTTGTGAGATCTTTGGAGAGAATGTTGGTATGTTTCTACTTTTTCTTAAGAGATCAGTCTGACAGGCTTCCTATCTCAGTTGCTGAATAATTTCATCTGGGAAAATATAAATGTGAGATAGAAGCTAACCAAACATGATGTGTGACTAGTCAATATCCTGGTTTGCCTCAGCTATATGGCCAATAATAGTTGAGTGAAAGCCCTTCAAAGGGGACTTGGTTTAAGATTACTCTGAGGAGAAGAGATCCATAAATCCAGGCACTGATGAGTGGTTGGCAGTTTTGCTCATCATGGAAATTAAATACTTTCCCCCAAGGTCACACATCGGTGACAAAAGTGGAAGAGGACACACACATTGCTAGCAACATCTCTGTTTTATTTTATTTTATTTTATTTTAAGTTGATCTTTCATTAGTTGTTCTAACCTGGTCATTAAAGTTGGATGCTCCCAAGCCCGAGGAAGAAGTGGGAAGGTTACAATCGCAGCAGAAATGTGAGAATAATGCATTGTGCTCTGTTGGGCACAGTGGAAGCTGTTGTGGTCCCAGCTGCAGACTGACAGTAATTTAATAGTCCCAGATGGAGCCTTGGGGATGATTTGATACTCAAGGCTGGCAGCCAAGGCCTGCTTTGGTACATTCCTGCTTTTGCACGGTGCTCTTCTACAGAATGGGAAAGGAGTAGGTATAGTACAATAAAGCAACTGATCTATTAGAAGATAAGCTGGGAGGAAAACAACAAAAACACCCAGAATCCCCTTAATCTAACCCCATGTTGCCACAGGCAATCACTTTGGCAGTGACAACAGTTATCTGAAGTGCAGAATTGTTTCAGCTCATGGGACACCTGCTATATCTGTTCAGTGAAAAGACATGGCTCACCACACTTCAAAAATTGGGCCATTATAAAAAATTCAATCATATTTGTGCAGCATATGAGTAAATGTGCTTATTACTTTAGATTCATATGTGCCGATGTTGTGGCCAATGAGATCTGAGTGGGACAGGCTGGGAAAGAAAAATACAGTTGACAGTATAATCCCCATGTAAATAACCACACTTTAGTTACAAACTTTTCATTATGGAATAAACATTTGAAAAAAAGGCTTCTGTGACCCTCTTGGCATGCTGTGTGAACATCACTCTTTCTAGTAATTAGGGCCAGGAGATCAATATTCTGAATAGTGTATTTTGCTAATGCTATTGTTCTCTGGCCATTACCAAAAACCTGCTATCACCACAGCTAGAATTGTTCAATGGTTATCATGTGTTTTCCATTTTGTACAAGCAAAAACCTTACCCATTGATTTAAAAGTACTTTGTAATTTATTTGTAATGGATTTTGTGAAATGCGGAAGTTAAGTTGGCACCTCCAGCTTGTTATTTATTTGTGTTTAGCATGGTTCACCCTGTTCCTAGGAGCTGAAATAGATGGCATGATTTCATTATAAACACATGATCACTATAATCCATTGAGCAATATCAATAAATATTCCTACTTGATTTATGGAAAACTTTGGCTGAGTGACTTTAGGTATGCTAAGCAAGGGTGTTCATGTGCCCAGTGCAATAATTTTAAAACACTGTTAGGAGAGGGTGTACTGGTCTTTTTGCTGACAAACCAGTCCCATAGGATTGTATTTGTGTATTAGGAAGGAGTGGGATGAATCTCATATAACTGATTGCTAGCATGGTTTAGAACAATGAAGGTGAATAAAGAAAGATGGATGGTAGGGAACTGTCAACTTTGTTAAGTGTGTTGATTCCTGTGAATGAGTAGAATTGGGGGGGTGCTATTATTATCAGCTGCAGTAGCAGTATTGCAATGGGTTATGTTTGTCTTTTAATCATATATTGAGTGGTGTGCCATTTGTTGTATCACTCTATGCAGTGGTGGCCGGTGTCCACTGGAACTTTTAGAGCATATGACAGGAGACCAAAATAAGGTAGAGCTAGATGCATCCACAGCCAACAGTAGGCAGAGGCAACTAATTCTAATTCAGGCATAGGTAAACTCGGCCCTCCAGCTATTTTGGGACTACAACCCCCATCATCCCTAGCTAACAGGACCAGAGGTCAGGGATGATGGGAACTGTAGTCCCAAAACATCTGGAGGGTCGAGTTTGCCTTTGCCTGTTCTCATTGGTCACCATCTTCCTCCATATTGAGTTCTACAAGGGCAACACTGAGACTGAGGCGGAGGAAGCTCCACCCTCTAGGTCCATTGTAAGTAAGCAGGCAGACAGACAGGCTGCAGCCGACTGAGGGTAGTGTGTGATTGGTGGGGCTGCTAGACCCTTGGTAGACCAGGCACCACTAATTGGATGACTGAAGATGGACTTTGGCTAAGAAATAAAGATTTGTGCTTGATTATACTTACTTCAAATAGCAAACTCCCTTGGTGTCATAAAACTCACTCCACTGGATGCAAAAACTAGTCTTGAGTTGCAGTTTTGCACAAGACCACCCACTGAGGTAAAATTTGAACTCAGGCTTCCCAGGTTTAAGAGCCAAGTTTCATTTTATGTTTTAGGTATGGATACCTCAAAAGGAATGAGAGACTTCAAATTCCTCTAAATTAGAAATGTCTGGAAGTGCCCTTAGTTGATCGGCTAAAGTTGATCTACGGTTCTGAGCGTGCTGTTGTAAAGATGATCAAATACCATTTTGTAAGGCTCTTGCAGTCTTAAATATGAACAGATGACGCATCTGAGGTTCTATATCCAATGTTGCCACAGATTTGCCCTAAAGGAAAAGCCAGCATCCCCCCCCAAAAAAAAAAAAATATAAAGCCTGACAACTTGTATGACTTCAAATGCTTTGGTACAAAAACAAACAGAGTGAGCAGGAGTAGTTAAATGCTTTTGGCATGTCTCTCTTGTAAGATATAAGGTAAGAATTAAGCCAGAGGGCAGCAATAGGCAAATGCCAAATTCTTGTGGAAAGACATTCTAGGAGCACAGAGAACAAAATAAATGGTATCAGAGATCACAGATGGGGGAAAGCTGACATCACACAAAACTACCCAGATAAGAATAATTAAGAAACAGGAGGAAACCTGAAACAGGAGCTCACTGCTATCACACTGGAACGTAAGAAGAAAGCCCCTTTAAAGTCTTATTAATTTTGGCCTGCTTTGCCTCTAGAGATTTGTCATCTGTTCCTACTCATTTCAGAGCTTCTGATTAACCGGTTTCAATTTAAGCTAGTCTTAGCAGCCGTCCCCCCTCCTTCCGTACCAGTAAGAGAGCTACTTGCTTAAGATGATCTCAATCTTTGGAGTAGACCAAAAATAAGTGCCCTTCCTTAGTTGTGGCAGATTGATTTCGTGTGTGTATTTTTCTGTTTCTCTAGGGAATTGGCTGCAGTAAATCAAATTAAGAACAAGCTAAGCTTTTAATAGGGCTTCTTCAATACAATGAACTTTGATTCTTTAAAGTTGAAGTTCATGATCATTATTTATCCTGACAGTGTCTTTGCAAGCAATAAAGGGAGGCAATTCTTTAATGGTACCAATTTTTAGTGGAGAATAAATTGCAGTCTGATGCCTTCTCATACATTCCTAGATGTGAAAGATGCAGGTTGCATGGTGTTATGTGACTAGTTTATTTTGGGCTCTTTTCAAGTACCTTCTTCCATAATTATTAAGATAATTACCAAAGCATCTAGAATAAAATATCTAAAATTATTATGTACAGACCTGCTCCAGGATGCTGTCACAGAGATCTGATTAAAGACTGTTGGTTGAAATAGTATAGGGGCAATTATGCATCAGTATCATCTGATTACACAATGTGATGGCTTATAGCTGAATGTGAGAACTGTCTCTATTGAAAAAGCACTGTGCCTGATGTGAGATGAATGTTCAAGCTGTGGTCTTTTATATGTGCAACATACAAGCCACTGCTTAAAGCTGCAGTTAGCAAATGATGAACATGCATGTATGACCCAGCCTTTAGCTGGTTTATGCAGTGCCATAGCAACCCATCCAAGAACTATGCAACTGTAGGGGGCTTCCACTCCTGCAGTTATTTTGATTGATGCACCCTAAATGTAAGGCAGTTATGGAACACTTGGCACTTGCCATTTATTGCATTCTTAAAGTGCTTCTGCAGATGTAAAGTAAGCAGAGGAGATGCTATACCATGATTCAATGTTATCCCCTTGATAAAAGAGACTGTCTTTTCTGCAGCTACAGGAATGTGGTGCATTCCCTAGTTAAGGCTTGGGGAATGCACTAGATTTTTTAGAAATTGATAGTACATGTCAGGAGCCACCAAAATTCACAAGGGTGGGTGTGAATTCACATCAGATGAATCAGGGCCAGCTCCTGATTTCTTGGGGGACTCATCCCTCCCTTTCCTCCTCAATTTACATTCCTCCTTCCTCTTCGCCCCAGCCCTTTACAGTAAAATAGACATTGAATGTTACGTCAACCTCTTATTGTCAAAGAAAACTAATCTAAACTTTAGAATTTCATTCAGTGATTGCCTTTTTCTTTCTTTATTTTCTTGAACAATATGGAGGTATAACTTAATTTGCAGTAATATGCAATATTATACCTGGGATTAACTCTCATGGAAGTTAACTTCTGAGTAGACATGTAATTTGTTGGAATTATTCACTTCCACAATGGCAGAAGTAATTTCTCTTATATCTAACCCTTTCACCTGGATTTTAAATTGATACACAACTACTGTCCCCGTCCCCCCCAGAGTTCTGCTCACAAATAAACAAAGGCCAAAGAAAGTTTGAGGATGTCAACTGCACACTCATTTGAACAGTGAAATGTGTGTGTGACAGTGTCATTTATCTACAACGCACAAGGATGAAATCTCTTCAGAGCTATAAATTATTAAATTGATAATCAGGCAGACAGTATACAGGCACTGGGTGAGAGATATACATAACATTTCATGCAGCAAGATTTTCCTTTAAATGATGGTTATTATCCTGGGATGCCAGCAGCAAAACAGAACTCTTCAGAGGGCAAAACAGCATAAGGAACTTCACCTTCCTCAATTCCCCTCCATAGAGGAGGAAATAAAATTTTGATAGTTCTCAAGCTAACCAAAACACACCACTTGGAAGGTAACGCTCCACTGTGCAGGTAGAGACATTCCTGGTCTTGGATCATCAAGAAGGGGTAACTTGGATAGGGAGTCTCTTTAAAGAAGCCTCCATCTTGCTGTATTCTGATTACTTTAACTGGAGAGTCCCACAACTTCTGGAAACATTCCTGAGATTGCTGAGGTGTTCTTTCCATCTCAGAATCAGAGGCTGGGGTGGTTTTGCTGCAGTTCTCAGACTTGTTACTGAGTAAATGACTCGGGTTGTCCAGCCACCACCTACCCCAGCCTGCCGGTTCTGCTCATCTCTTTTGTCTGGCCCACCTTGGCTCCTCAAACACTAACCAGCTTTGTTTTGGTGGTGGTGGGGATTTAGTTTGGGAAACCAGGGCAGGGTGAAAGTTGCTTTTGAGAAAATGTGGGATGATCTGATGACAAATCTTCCATATAATATTCCCTAAGAGACAACCTTTGTATGGTAGAGCAGCCCAGGCTCGGCTAAAATTGAAGGAGCTTGTTCCAATGAAGCAGGAAGTTTGGAGTTTTAGTTCTGAGCACTTAAAAAAAAGAAATTAGCCACTGCCTGGAAACCATTAGTAATATCTTTTTATCTACATTTCAGTCTGATCCCACTCCCTTTGAAGTTAATAGAAAACTCTTCATTGTCCCACCATTGTCTCCAGTAAGATCAGGGTCATGCCCCTTAGCTCGTAGTTCCCTAACAGCAGTTCCAAAAGCTTTGGAGTCACTGATATATATGAAACCTCCCCTCTACAATTTCTTAAATTTATCTTGTAAGTGTGCAACTACGTCACAGGAATCCTCGGGTTACAATTCTCTTTGTCTTCATGCATATCCTACACAGGAAGGAAGAAACTTATTTGACACTGGTAAAGTTGCAGGAAAAAGAAACACACATTCTAGGGTTTTTAAGGTGACACAACATCTTACGCTTTCTTGTTGCTACAGACTCCTGTAACTGCCATCTGCATAGAGAATTTATACAAGAGAAACCCTGGACTTCTGAGCACATTCCACATCAAAGCATGGATGGAGTATTTAGAGGGCAAAAGTATGGGCATGGTTTATGAAAATAAACGTGGATTAAGGCCCAGATATCTCCAAGTAGGGTTGCTCTGTCTGAAACTCTGGAGAGCTGATGGGTGGATCAGTTATCTGATGAGCAGGATGGAAGTACTAAATTGTTTTGTCCACCACCACTTTTTCCTTCGCAACATCTTCCTGACAGTCACTTTCCTAACAAATTCATCTTGAAACTCTGTCTGGAAGTAGAAGTTGTCAGTAGGTTATTATTTTATTATTAAATTTATATAGCCACCCAGCAATAATATTTGCTTTGGTAGTTGTAGTTACAGATAGGTAGCCGTGTTGGTCTGCCATAGTCAAAATAAAAAAATTCCTTCCAGTAGCACCTTAAAGACCAACTAAGTGTGCATACCTATCTGAAGAAGTGTGCATGCACACGAAAGCTCATACCAAGAACTAACTTAGTTGGTCTTTAAGGTGCTACTGGAAGGAATTTTTTTATTTTGCTTTGGTAGTGTGCAACTTAACAAAGTTACAATACCATTATATAATAAATGAAGCACCGGTATAGACTATAAAAAATGTCCCTACAGGAGAGACAACAGTACGTCATCTGGACTGAAACTCAGTTTATTTATCCGCATCCAGTCCTTTGCTACAACCAAGTCCCTATTCAGGACATCCTCAACTTCTGATGAGAAAGGGATACTGCATACCAGGGCCATCTCAGCCAAAATCTCCAGATGACCTCTCCCACCTGTTTAAGTGTAGATATTGTTATGAGTTGGGTGCAGGCGTAGGCTGTATGCCTGGATCCAGCATGGATTCATTTCCTGGAAAAGCCAGGCTAGCTTTCTGGCGAGTCCTCCAAGTATGAGCCATTAAGATAACAAAGGATGTAGCTCTGTGCCAGATAACAAATGCGTGAATCCTCCTCCCTCAACTCATTGGTAGTTAGAAAGACAAAGGCCAGGAATGAATTATCTGAGCTAGATGACGATAATGATTATTATCAATCACCATCATCCACTTATATGCCTAAAGGAAATATGCACAAAGAATATACACACAATATAATATACACACAATATAATAAAGCAACTTAAAAGCAGAAAATAACAGCAAATGAATTTTTAAAAAGACACAAAGTAGACACCCATGACAGAGATCTATTCATTCAGCTGGGAAAGGTTGTTGGAATCATGAATCCAGCCAAGTGTTCATTTAGACCCTGTTTACAGACTTGACTGTTTTCCCATCCACTCGTCCACATTCAGTTGCATTCACCTGCCCCTGAAGATATTTCATTGTTTGTGTTGGGCAGCTCTCCTCCTTTCAGCCGGCCAACCTTGTATTCATCAGAGGATCTGTTTTGTGTAACCCTCACTTCATACTCCATCTTCAAACACCTTAGAGGAGCAACTAATTTCTCACGCTGGGTTAAAGCCAAAATTAAGATGAACTTACTTCGTAATGCGTGCTTTCCAAGAATCCTTGCAAGTTGGAAGGGTTGAATATGAAAAATAATGCCAGTGGAACAGCTCAGATCTTTTGTGGCACTCTTCGTATTTGGGACAAGTTCTAGGGGGAAAATATGGGCGTTCTACATTCTCTCTCTCGTACTTCGGTTGATATTGGTTTGTATTGATTTGTTTTCCCCGTGTACTGTTCTTCTGTGCCTGCCATTGGTTTAAACGATAAATCTGAAAACTCTCAGCTCTCTGCAGCGGAATAATGTTTATGGGCTTAGAACATGGCTGGGCTGGCATGAAATAAATTTGAAGTAGCGGCTATCGCATTATTTATCATTTCTATAGCTCTTCTAACACTATAAAGTGCTCTTCTATTCTTACCTTGCTTGTGCTCTCAAGAAACCTGTAAACTAGGTTGGAGTGAAAGATAAGCCCTTTTTAGGTATTAGAATCTCCCGCACAAGTAACATTATGTGGGAGAGAGTGGAGATGAGCTCTGCTGTCCAATCCCCATCAACCTCTATGAGTTGGAAGGCTCAGGGCCATGGTACCTCAAGGACCGCCTCTCTCCATACGAACCAAAGGGGACCCTGCGATAATCAAGAGGCCCTTCTTTGTGTGCCTCCTCTACAAGAGGTCCAGAGATTGGAACATGAGAACATGGCTCCTCTTTGTGGAAGGCTGTCGTCAGGGAAGCTCGCCTGGTGCCTTCATGACATATCTTTTTAGGCACCAGGAGAAAAAATGCTTCTCTTCAACCAGGTCTTTGGCTGATTAACATTCTGTGGCCTCTTAAATGTGTTTGTGCGAGTAGGCTATTGGTTTGCTTTTGTTTTATTGTGTATTTTGTGTTCTCACTTTGTGTTTTTATGCTGTGAACCACCTTGTGATCTTCAGATAAAAGGCAGTATACCAATTTAAATTTTTAAAAATAAAAACTTCTCTAGAAGGGAGACTTTTACACTCAGGGAGGCTCCCCACATGATTTAATAGCAGAAGCAGCAACTGCAGGCAGGATGGAGCTAGCATGTTTGTCCTTGCTCTCTGGGGGTAGAAGGGGCTTCTTAAACCAACACAGATGTAGAATGCCCGAATAGGGCTATAGAAACTTGTTCATGGCCACAGTGGTGATTACTGGTTTGAACCTGGTAAACTTAAGTTTGAACAGGAAAACTAACTTTACTTTTTATGGAGTCCTTTAATGACACACTTGTGCTTGTTTGGCATCGGTTAATTTATTTATGTTGGGATGAGCTGAAGAAACACCCAGCAGCAGGTCATTCTCCACAGATAGTTTGTTTCATTGCTTTGTTTTGATTGCAGCCATTGATGAGAATCCCAGCTCCTTAAGCATGCTGTTGCAATGGGATTAAAATTCCAAGGCTTTGGTTACAATTTGGGGTATTTGTGTCTTTGTGCTATAACATGCATGCATTGTCACGCAGGAATTAACACTGTAGAATCTCCTTCCTACCTAGCATGTACTGAGACATTCTGCCCAGCAACTTCCGGCTTCCCAGATAATGGGGCAGAGGCAATACTGAGAACATTAGAGCAGTGGTTCACTAGGTTGGCTAGGGTTTCCTGGATACATTTCTTCTGGATTCACTTCCAGAAGGACACTAGTGTCTCTGTTCCTCAGGGCATGCAAAACTGTGAACAGCCTGCTCAGTAGAAACCTGATAGTCAAGTCAGGCAATGTATAAGAAGCAGATTCTTCCAACATTCTTCAGCTTTGGTTCAAGCCCAGTTTCACTGTGTAAATAACCAGTCAATCAAGGACTGGTCCAAGTAGTCATTTTTGTCCCCCCGTCCCTCCCAGCTATATCTTTCTCCCTCCCTTCCTCCCATCTGAGGTAGAGGCTGGTCTTTTAGGGCAAATGGGGTGCTGCCCCACAAACTTCAGACAGCACCCACATGAATTACAACCAGTCCAGGTGGTGGTACTGTCTGTCAGCTTCGTCCTCCAGAGGGCCAATCCACCCTTGCCAGCAAAACCCTGAATTGTGCTGTTTGGTGGGTTCATACTTGTGCCCTTTCTAGATTTGCCCTGAGACCGTCTCCAGAAAACCCATGTTTCTTTGTGCACTATTGGGTTGTGCTAAGTTCAATTTTGTAGATCTGCCTTGCTTTGACCTTTGTGCGTGCTGGGGCTCAGAGCGGCTGTTCCTAAGAGAAGTTGCTAATGATGCTCTAGCTTCCCAGGGTACAGACAGCTGCCCTGTGGGGCTCAATGGAGTGGCAGGGCCACTGCTGCATCCACAGTCCAGCTGAACATGCCAACCTGAGCGAAAGGTGGAGCAGGCAGTTCACTGTGTCAACCTGGAGCTGGCACAGTGATCTGCCCCCTCTGTCTTTGTGTCACTCTGCAGGTAGAAGCAACGAAGGCTGGCAGGGCTGCACAGAGGGACACCTCCACCCAGTTTATCACTCCCCATTCCAGTCTGGAGAGCCAGTGTGGTGTAGTGGTTAAGAGCGGTAGTCTCGTAATCTGGGGAACCGGGTTCGCGTCTCCGCTCCTCCACATGCAGCTGCTGGGTGATCTTGGGCCAGTCACACTTCTTTGAAGTCTCTCAGCCCCACTCACCTCACAGAGTGTTTGTTGTGGGGGAGGAAGGGAAAGGAGATTGTTAGCCACTTTGAGACTCCTTAGGGTAGTGATAAAGCGGGATATCAAATCCAAACTCTTCTTCTTCTTCTTCTTCTGGAGCAAAGGGGTTTTGGATTGCTCTGCTAGTGAAGTCAACATTATAAAAAGATACATTTGCAAAATTTCATACCTATTGTTAAATGGAATACCATACCATTTGCATCTGACAGATCACGTTGCATAAAATTGTTAAATTCTCTTTTGGTGACAGCATCGTTCCTCTACAAAGCAATCTACCCCCAAACTATAATGTCATATCTATTGTCTTATTTTTGTTGCTCATAGAGTCTGTTCATGAGAATTTACTTGAAGTTATTCAGGCAAAAATAATCTTAGGTAACCTATCCTCAGATAAACATTAAGCTTAATTCAATAATCCAATGGGTTCAGGGGAGCTTTCCTTCATAATGCCCTTTTCAGCTCTTAATAGAACCACGGTTAGTATTGTGCAGTGCTTAAGAGCCTGCACTGGATATTTTAAAGTTGAACACAGCCTGAGTAGCCTTAGGCAAGCAACTACCTCTCAACACCCATCTGTAATATGAGCAAACTTAATTTTGTTGATTAATTTAAGAGATTTCTAGGCCACCTTTTTGTAAAAATGATCAGGGCAGCTTGCTGCACAAATGACAAAACAGCAACACATAAAAGTGCAATTAAAACCAAACAAAGAACAAATTAAGGCAGTAGTAAAAAAATATAACAGAAAAACAGATAAAGCCAATGTTAGAACTATTTCACTTTACGTTATGGAAAGCCTGGGTGAACAGAAGTGGTTTCACTTGCTGTCAGAATGATATCACATGTAAGCTGTACTGTAGATGGGCTGCCAAGACTGAAAAAAATCCTCACCTAAGGACCACCTCATTACAGGTAGTGGAGAGATCTAGAGGAAAGCCTAAGATGATGAATGCAGCGTCTAAGCAGATGCAAATGATAGAAGGTGGTCCTTAAAGTATCCAGATTTCAGGCTGTTTTAGAGTTTCAAAGGTTATGAGATGTTGGTTCACTGTACAGACCAGTTTTAAAGACTGTCAAGATCATTTATGTGAAGCACTTTGAGTGCATTGTCAAGGCCCAACTTAAAGTGGGTCATATTATGGGGTTCCAGCAAGATTTCTCCCCATCCCCATTTCTTTGTAAGAGGAGGAGAACGACAGGGGGAGAAATAAGGAGACACAGGAAAAAAGGCAAGAAATGGACATATACAGTTAGAACATTTAAAGTGGGTTTTGCTCTGAACAAAATGAGCTCTCTTCCTGCACCTGCAAATAGCATAGATAGCAGCATTTAACATCGCTATATTTAAGATGAAAATAACAATAAACCAGACTACCTCAGTGGGGTGATGAGATTATTGTAATTTAAGTTAATGAGGGAGACAGTGAAGAAGAGGAGCAAGAAGGCAGCTAAGACTGCAGAGCGGGAAAGAAATAGTAGCCATGTTTTTTTTTGCAGCAATAGGCGTTACCATTAATGGCTACGTGGAATTAAATTTATAACCAGGATTGAAACCCTCTCATGGAAAAAGCAGAGTTGTGTTGCATGTCCCTTTAAGAGTGACTGTTCTGGCTGCTCAGCAATTCATGCCATTAATACCAAGTACTGTAAGTTTCCAGTAATACTGAACTCTCGGTGACCTTCACAGACAATAATTGCTTTAGCATAGGATGGACAATAACAGCAACAAACTCCCCCAAAATAAGCACAGGCTTAAAATACATTTTAACCCTAGAGACCTAAGCATGTAAAGAATACATTGTCTCTCTCCTGTGTTGCTCCATGATTAATAATATAGGCTGGGACAGTTGGGGAGGGGAGAGAGAAAAGGTTGTTTCCCCCCTGAAAAAGATTTTTAGATGTCTCGTGTTCCAGTCTGTCAGCTGGCAAGGAGCCAAGCAACTACTGTGAATAGACTGTCCTGCACAGAGATTCTGTTCTCCATTGTGCTGCTCTCCACTGTGGGCACATCTTAGCAGGAAGTTCTCCTGGGCATCAGAATGAATGGGAGCTGCTCAATTACTCTGTGCTTTTATAGCTCCAGCTCATTTCAGTAGGGTTTGTACAGAAAACACTGGAAAGAATAAACCCACTGAAGGGACATTTGGGGCTCTGAGACGCTTTTTGTGGGGACTATTCTGCCTTCCTCCAAAATGAATCCCCCTAAAGCTATAGGATCAGAACAGGCTCTGTGATGAAGCAGAGTGAGGCAGCTGCCTCAGGTGGCAGATGCTGAGGTGCGGGGAGTAGACAGAGCTGTAAATGCCATGTGACCTACCTTGCACCCCCTAAGCTAACCTGCTGCCCTCAGATGCAAGGGAGGATAATGCCCTTTCACCAGTATTGGAGGAAGATTCAACTACCAGTCCGATTAGCTTCTGTAGGTGCCTTGGGGGCGGCTGCCATCTTGTCCTTCACCTCAGGCAGCAAAATGTCTTGAGTTGGCCCTATATGGGATTTACCCGGAGTTCTCTGACCTGGGTTTTCCCCTACCTCGGGAGATACCATTGCTTTCCCTGTAGACATGGTTTATGCTTCAGTAGAAGCCATGTTTGATTGCTGAGACAGCTGGTGGAGCCAGCTTTCCAGCCCAAGCACCAGGTCTCCTCATTATAGGATGTTCTTCCCCAGAGCCCTCCTGCATATTTTAAAGCTCACACTATCAACAGTGAAATACACAAAGCCCTTAAATGTTTCCACATCAATACAGCACTTCCGTGATGACTCAGACACTCTTCCACAAATGCTAAAACACTTGCATAGGCACAACTAGGGGATCTAGCGCTTGCCTTCGAAAGCAAAGGGACAAAGATAAAATCCGATACAAAATTCTGACATATCAGACCCTGCACAGATCTCCAAAATGCTTAATACACACACAGCCACAAAACATAACACCCCCTTTCTAAATCCCTGTGGGCATTGCAGTGCCTCAAATTATTGGGCCTGTATAATTTGCATTTAAAATAACTTTGCTGGATTTGTTTATTAAAAGTGTTTCATCAAGAAGAAAAAGGAATGTAATTTTAAGTAGCCAAAGCATTCCAGCTTTCTTAACGCTAGATAAGAAGAGATGCTCTCAAGTGGCTGAGAGGAAACTCACTTTTTCCAATCCAATGAAAGCTACAGTATTTAGAAACTGGGAATAAATGCCGTAGCTTGGCAGCTTTGTCAGACATAATGTGCTATTATAGAACAGCATTTCCTCCAGCTCCAATCGGAAACAGCTAAAGACGAAGAATTCTAAATATGGATAGTGAAGCCTGCAAGAGTGTATGGCTGTTTTTCATTAAAAACATCTCTAATATCTCTATAAAAAACACAATTGTTATTAGTTTGAAACTTCTCCTCTTTAAATAAATAAGATTTTTTTAACCCTAAAGGAATGATCATTCCCATTTCAAAACTTGTGGTTTTGAAAAATGGACACATTCTTGCCTCTTTAACAGCCACTTTGTTTGCTCCTTATATCCACATGTATAATCACTGCCAAATTAATTGAGTGAAGGTTTCGTAATGATTAATGTGGATTACAAAGCTATTGGCACTGTTAGCCCTGCGTATAGCAGTCTTGAGATTTTTTCCTAAACTAGCCACCTCCACAAGTAGGAAGAAGTAGTGGAATATTTCTACAAGGCCAGATGTAAGCCATATGGTATCTACTGTTATAGGCATTAGCAATATGTCTTGGCTGAATCATGTTGGATAAAGTGCCCCAGTGGAAAGGATATCATTGAATCATTAGTGTATGACCAGAGGTTTCCAGAGTCTAATCCTTTAGAAGGGGATACTGTGCCTATAAATTTCACCCACTTCTGCCAAAAATGTTATAGCCCCTATTAGTTGATTTTCTGTTTCTAGTTAATGGAGAGACACTCGAAGCTTTGGAAAGTAAAGCAAGTCTCCACTTCATATGCAAAGCAAGGTATGTCTTGTCCGAAGTGAAGTGGCTCCCTACCCAGAAATCAAAGTAGGTGCCAAAACTTCACCACCCTTTACTTTTCTGTGCACATCTCTGTTGTAAACCTTTATGTTAATGATGTTTCCCATCAGAGAACTGAATATAGTTGGATCCGAACGCCTTGGTACTCAGACATTTTGGCTCCCGGACGCCGGGAAGTGAGTGTTCTGGTTTGAGAAAGTTCTTTGGAACCCGTATGTCCGAAGGGGCTTCCGCAGCTTCCGACTGGCTGCAGGAGCTTCCTGCTGCCAATCGGAAGCCGTGCATTGGTTTCCGAATGTTTTGGAAGTCAAACGGACTTCCAGAACGGATTCCGTTTGACTTTCATGGTACGACTGTACCTGTTTCCTTCTCTTTTTCTCCTCTTGGGGCACATTGCTTGGTCTGAGATTGAACAAATTAATTAAACACAGAAAAACTGAACACGGAAACAGATTACTAGACCTCATTTCCAATAGATTGTACATATCCAAATTATACACATTGTATGGAGTTTTTGTGTTCCTTATAGTTTACGGAACAGGCTTACACCTAACTTTTGGAAGTACACATCTTACTTTATTTATTGTTAATCCAGAAGTAGACAGCATGGTATACTTTGAGGAGGTACTAGGCTGAATACAGACTTTCAGATGAATGGAAGATCGATATTGGTTGTGACCTCCACAGGAAGGAATGCTTCTCTAGCTTCCCTTGCACATATGTAAATATTCATACCAGCAAAAATGTAATATTGCTGAATGCACACAGCTCCAGTTTTGGTTCTCTGCATATTGTTATGGCTGTTGAGATATATAACTCATTCTCCTGGAAAAGTCTGTTTTCATAGTAATCTAGTTACTAAGCAATCTCTCAGGTGCCACTGTGGTGGGAAAGCGAATCCCAGACAGATTGTAATGACTGCTGACATCAGGCCAGCTTTCCCCCTCGTTCCATATAAAAAGCTAGCAAATCCTAAATCATCAGTGAAGCCACGGTGCTTACTTGCCCTCATCATTCAAGCATGTCTTTACATTGGGGACTAAATCCATCATGACACAGTTTAAGCAAGAAATTTATTACATGGTGTCTAAAGGCCATTCTGAGTGGGTCTGAAAAATTAAAAGTAGGATTAGGCTTTCAGCACAACGCATGTGCATCCCAAGAAAATATTGCTGAATAAATAACACTGCTTGCTTTAAATTAAAAAAAAGATACCACTAGGATAGATATTTATATCCATCCTACACTTTATGTTTCAAGAGCACATAGTCAAAATGACACCGTTGTACCATTTGGATGTTAATGTCAGAAAAGAGAAATGCATTTGAGTAATGAAAAGTTGACAGGGTATAATCCCAATTTATCAAAATCCATTTAAATATCCCCCCATTGTCCTCTATGAGCTCTAGGCAGCATCCTTTGCTTGTAAAATAAATAAATAAATGCCAGGCTATGTTCTGGGAGTTGATATTGGTTTGGTAAAATTGGCCTTATTAGCAGATTTGGCTGGACTGTGTTATTTATATGCAGACCAAATGATGAGCTTAACTTTCTCATAACTGTTTTGAAAATGCTCTGAGCACGCATCCTTTTATTTTCAGCAGACAAATCCTTGTGGATGGTTGCAACATTGTTGTGCCAGATGTAGTCCATATATCCAAGCATAAAAGGTGTGTAGTATATTTGTAACAATTCTACCAACTATGGACAATGGGGGGGAAATCACAGGAGAACCCCAATCCAGTACCATCATATGGCTTCTGCAAAATTAAGTCCCATCTCACTAACCTTTTAGAGGTATGTTTTTAGTGTTCTTATTTTTAATCTTTCAGCTGCCTCGCGTCCTGTAAGGGAAAAGTGAGTTATAATAATAATAACAACAGTGAGCATATGGATGGGGTAGACATTATCTACTTAAAACTTAAGGTTTTTTATAAAGTCCCTCACCAAAGATTCCCAAGTATAGCAGACATACAGGTGAACACTTTAAGAACAGCTAAGGAAAGGACGAAGGATAAAGGCATAGGCATATCTCATACTCAAATAAAAGGGGAAAGGACATGTAGGTTGCAATGCACTACATCAGACAGCAGAGCAACCCAAAAAGAAATAGTCCATGACAGCAACCACTAGTAACCTACTAGCTTTTTTTCTAAGATGTATTCCAGGTACCAATAATTCATGCATTGTCTGATTACAGCTAGCTTGCAAGGAATGTGAGAGAAAGCAATGTAGACAAAACATAACTGCAAGTGAATTCTGCTGTTGACAGAAGAAATGGCCAACCTATGGATTGGTCTAAGAGAACAGCTAATGACTCAAGAATTTGTCAAGGATAAATCATAATGGAATCTTTAATAGGTTTCTAATTGTGTAACGGGTGGACTTAACTACAGAGCAGGGATTGCGCCCAGAAAAGTTGTTGTTATGGATGAAGAGTCCAAATGCATATTAAGAGAGATTCAAAACAGAAAGGAGCGTATCTTTGTTATGCAGGAATTTTTCAAACCTTTTCATAGTTAAAATGCCAGGCTGGCCCAAGTGTCTTGGTATTAATAGTTGAAAAATGGCTGTATTTTATGAGAGTGCCTGGAAGGATAAATACATGGGCTATAGTAGAACACATGAAAAAATACCCCATGTCCAGTTCCTTGCATCTCCAGATAATGTTGGGAAAGATTCCTGGCAGAAACTGTGGAGTCACTACCAGTCAGTGTACAAGGTAAAGGACCCATGTTTGGTTAAATCCAGTCAAATACTGCACTAGATGAACCAGTATAATATAGTTTCTAATGTTTTTAGGTACTTATTCCAAGTATCCATGTTGGCCATAATAGATACATAATTGTTCAAAGAGATATGGTACATAGAAATGGATTGGGAAGAGTAATGAATGGTGTTGCGCATCATCTAAACTGACGTCAAGGATGTTATTGTAGTTTCATTGTCCATTGCAATGAAACATTGTAAGACGAATAACGACTTGGTAAGTAGGTTATACCCAGAAAGGATTTGATGTCCCCTATATAGAATGTCTTCAAGTTGTAACATAGCTGTTATTTACTCATTGGTTACCTGCATAATATCTATTGTAATAAGGAATCTTCCTTTAGCCCTGGTAACTTAAAAGTTAATGAAATCAGCTACAAGCAGGAGTTAGTTATTTCATCAACTTGTCTTTTAGACACTGTTTTGGCATAATCCTGCTAGAATTTGCCTGGAGTAGAGCAGATTGATCTGAAAGTCTCTTACTCTAATAAATGCTTGACCTCGAGGTCTGCTGAATTCACTAGACACAGAAAACTGGGGAACCAATTGCCTTGGTGGAACATCCTATTCTGCAGCCCTCATTTGATAAAGGCCTTGACTGCTTTCAACCTTTTCAAGATGACTAGATGAAAGCTGCTGTCTCAGAGTGGAAAGGTTAATCGACTACTGTGTTGTTAATCAATCACTTGAAAAGACTGAGCACTGGTAACTCCTTCCAGCCACAGGTTCTTGCATAGTCATATGGGACCTTCTCATTCAGCTTAAAGGGAAAACAGGCAAAAAGGTAGCCCATTTAAGACCCTGGATGCTGGTTCCTGACCATGGTGAGGCAGTGGTAACTTTAAGTTAACTTTATATAGGGCTGTAAAGGTTTGAGAGGTGAAGATAGTAACAAATACCTGTCAAAAGATGTACGTGCTTCCCCAAAGTTTATTGGACTCAGATTCTTAATCTTTATATTCTTTTTTCATGCACTGTGCAGTTTTACTTATAATACACAGTTTTATTTCATTTTATTTAGTTGTTACAAAGTCTCATTTAACGTTACTGTATTTTTACATGAATCTTTAAGGTCCTTCTTCAGGTTTCCCGGCCTAAAAAATATTAGGTGCGTGGCCAATAAGAATAGGGTCCTTTCAGTGGTGGTTCCCTCCCCAGTGAGAGTCACTTGGAGCTTATGTTAAGGTATTTTCGGCAGCAAATGGTCTTATGCTTACACACCTTCTTGAAACATTTAGACCGTGAAACAAATTATATTTAGCTTGGTTTTATATGCTGTTTTGCAAATTATTTTTAGGCTGCTTGCACAAGTTTTTTTATCTGGATATTGTGCTGAACAAGAAACACAAGAAGCTCTTTATACGGAGTCAGACTATTGGTCCATCTTGTTCAGTGTTTCTCATCTACACTGACTGGCAGTGGCTTGCCAAGGTTTCAGGCAGGGAACATTCCCAGCTGTACCAAGATGCCAGGGACCTTCTGCATGCCAAACATGTGCCAAAGTTTGTTGAATTATTTCTTTACATTTTGTGTAAACCATCCAGAAGACATTGTTAATGGGCAGACAATATGCGCCACAATAAATAAAAAATAAGTGCACTATTCTTAGGTGGAACATGGCCAACTAAGGCTTAAATGTTGTTCATAAATTCAAATATATTTAGATGGGATACAATTTCATGACATTGGAAGGACAATACATTAAATATAAGAAATTAACAAAGTCCATAAGCTATCCAGAAGAACAACAAAAAAGAGTATCTCAACAGGAAGTATTTAAAAATCTTGCAATTTTATTTGCATATAAAGGCCGCTAGATATATAATATCGCAATAAATTTAAAGAAACAACTGTTTTCCTAAATTCCATTAAGATAACATAAACAGAATAAAGCTCAATAGCATTTACAGTGGTAGAACAGAAATAACTATTTGCAACAATATTTTGTGCTAGCAAGATTGCATTTACACACAGTGCAAAATAAGGGAAAAAGAAATGGGAAGACAATTCAAGAATATTTTAAATATAAAGGACAACAAAGCCTTATTTTAGTTAGGCTTGATTGTATTCATTTGATTCTATACATGCCTGAAACTGCACAAAGATTTTAAACTCAAGCTCTTGAAGGCCTCGAGCGCTTGGAGAGAGAAAAATGTGTCACATCCTTCATAATTTAGATGTGCTGTACAGCATAAATTTGCAGATGCTACACTGGCAACATTAAATGCCTAGCTTAGTTATAATGCACAAAAAATATATATAAAAATCCATATTTAAAAGGAGTCCGCATTTACATGTTTTTACTGCATGGAACACCTGCTCATTGCAGTTTTCATCCCCGTATTTTTAAAGCTAAAATAATTTAAGAAACTCACCCAAACAGTGACAATTTAGATAATCACATACAAGATGCTGCTATCTTATTGTTCATTAAAGCAGGCAGAGACAAACTAATCCTAGAAGGCTATTTTCCTCTCACTGATTGATAGGCAAGAGTTTACAGTATGCATATATATCAGTGGACAAATAGACTATCATGTGATCTCTTATGAGCTCGGATGGGCTGAGAATTTCCCAATGGATTCTCCATACTCTTCAATGGAGGAACCTGAAACCATACACTTAAAGTGTAGATCAGCAACCCGTTGAAATGAATAGGAACTCAGTCTCCTGTGCAACAGCTCCTTGACGACGATCTAGCACAGCATTAGGCACACTTAAGCCCATTTATCTCAACAGGCACAAGCACATCTTACTCTGTGTTGGATTGTGGTCTATAATTGCAAAGGAGCATTCACAAAACCCGGGTCACAAAACATAGTGTGATAATAAAAACAAAAGAAGAGGAGAGGGTGGCATTTTATCATTAGAAATGTTTATTTTTTTTAAAAAAAATCAAACAATAACAGTTGTGCAAATTTGGGTGTTTTGTTTTAAACACTGCCTTTTACATTTTTATTTAATATTATTAAAATAAGGTGTCTCACTCATTAAAAGAAAGCTTGGCTGTCCTTTTGAGAACACTAACAATTTACAATGGCAAGTTAATTAAGAAAACATAAAACTTCATTTTACAAATTCACAATGATGTATCAATTTCAAATGGATGCTGCATTTTGCTGCACAACTTCTATCTCTTTCTTTTTTCCTTTTGTACCAACAATTTACAAAAAAAAAAGCCCCACATCATTTGTAAAGAAACATGTTAAGAGAATGGATGTTTAATTAGAAAAATGGCAGTTTATAGACTTTCCCCCACTCCAGTGGTGCTTCATGATCCTTGCGGGGTTGGAAGGTCAAATATAATTGGTGGGTTGGTTGGTTGAAAGCTGACTGTACATGTTGAGGCATTTATGTACGTTGTGTAACCGTCTGTCATAATGCCGTAACCTGTAGGGAAAATGTGTCACACTTACTGTAATGTAAACAAACAATGCTGACCTAGTATAGTGCCTCAGGCTGGAGAAAAGAAAAAGCTTCTTGTAAGCAGGCCTTTTGAATTGAGTTCAGCTAAGCCTTTCAAACTGTTCTGAGCACTCCAAAGCCAGCACATCATTTCCATTTTTAAAAATGCAATAGGCTTTAATAAGAGCCACCTGTTTTTGTTTTTGTTTCTTCCAAATGGAGCAAAGAAAAAAGGGGGGAGAGCCTGTTTTACAACAGAACTGAACACAAAAGAGGGTGTTGGTTTATTTTCCATAGCTCCTTGGATCTTTTGTAACCTGGAATTTTTCAAGCGTAATAATGTGAAAAGTGTATTTTCCACTGAGCCCCGTCCCCCTGTTCCTTTCAGACACACTTTACCGTGAATTCCATGTTGTTGAATGGACCTTATTCTCAAGTAACTGTGCATAAGATTAGATTCTTCCTATTCCGTGAAAATAATCCTGCTAAACAATACATTATCCTAAATCTATCTATTATTATTGCTGGTCTTAGGCATTTCTTCTACCTCCAATTCAGCAGTAACACATCCCACTAAGGAGAGTGAAAGTGTACTTTAAAAAATAAAAACAGGAGGATGTCTTACAGCAGGGGGTCTGCAACCCGCGGCCCACGGGAGTCGTTTAAATGGCCCCCGAGCTGCCCCTGAACTGAGTCGCCCACTCAGCAAGTCCCTGCGTGCTGTGCTAAATTGGCACAGAGCAGGGACTGGCTTCCGTTGCGCCAGAAATCACGTCTGCACAGACGCTGGAAATCGAGTCTGCACAGACATGATCCAGCACACGGAGTGAACTGGGCCAAGCAAGGTAAACCTTGCCGACCCCTGTCTTAACGGAAAGCCCCATGTTGAAATCATGCACCAGGTTATGAGTCGTAAAAACTTTGTACAGTGGTACCTCTACTTACGGATGTGATCCGTTCCGGGGTGCTATTCGCACCCCGAAAAGTCCGTAAGTAGAGCACCGCTTCTGCGCATGACGCAATAGAGTGCTCCTGCACATGCGCAAAGCGTGCAGAACGCTTCTGCGTGTGTGGCAAAACCTGGAAGTATATACTTCTGGGTTTGCCGCATTCACAACCCAAAATCCACAACATGAACCTAATGCAACTAGAGGTATGACTGTAATTGTAGTCATCGCCAAATCTGCATGAAGGAAAGACCAGGGACCCATCATTCTCTGAAGAGCTGAGTCATGCATGGGCTGTGGGATGGGATGTGCATTCAATGCACACACCATCTCCTCAAAACGTATGCATGGACCATCAGAGTTCATGTTCACAATAGATCTTGGAGGGAAACCATACATATAAGCCATTATGCCAGAAACTGAGTACAGTGGTGCCCCGCAAGACGAATGCCTCGCAAGACGGAAAACTCGCTAGACGAAAGAGTTTTCCGTTTTGGAGGTGCTTCGCAAAACGAATTTCCTATGGGCTTACTTTGCAAGACGACAATGTCTTGCGAGTTCCTGCTGTTTTTTCCCCCTCCCCCCCCGCTTTTTCTAAGCCGCTAATCAGCTGATCCGATCAGCAGATAAGCCGCTAAAAGCCGCTAATCCGTCAATGGGCTTGCTTTGCAAGACGAAAAAACCGCTAGACGAAGAGAATCACAGAACGGATTCTTTTCGTCTTGTGAGGCACCACTGTAGTTTGGATGGAATGCAATGAGTACTACGCTGGCTTAATGCTGTGTTGTGCTAGCATCAGGAACGTATGCAAATTCGCACTGTGCAATAGGCTGAGTGAGGATGGAACAACTGCCTCCACTGGTACAGCTTTATATGGCACTGGAAAGAGAAGGGAAGCCTGCTGGAATGGAACTGGGGGGCAAATATCTGCACTACACATGAGAACAACCATTTCATAATTGTTGTGTGGCCTCTTTTTGGTGTTTTCTTTCACCTGGGCCTGGCTGCTGGGCCCAAGTTAAGGGGGCAGATGAGTCACATGTGCATTATCTGCTTCTAGCAAGGAACGTGTGTGCAGGAACCTCCTTCTGAATATATTGTGGGCGAGGGCAGAGTGGAATGAGACATTTAAAAATTAAAATACTAAAAAATATTAGGCTCAATCTTATTCCCTTTATTGCAATGAGTCATTTCTTGATGAAGCAACTCATATTAATTGAATTTGTATAATCTAAGTGCTCTTGAACACTCATTAAATTTGCTTAATACTTACAGCATGTATTACCAACCAAGTTGCAGACTTAAAATGGTACAATCCTATGTCTCACAGTGGTATTTCATGAGGCCCACACGAAGAGGGCTTTGCCCAATACCACTGGAAGTTTGATTACTTTCAATTTGCAGTGCAACTAAAAAAGCTGCAGGCACTTTGCATGTTGCAGTTAAGACTTTTTTTTTTGCCTTCTGGTATTCACATAGCATTGATATGCTCGCATTAATATTTACTTTAAAATGGTCAATCATTTCCTAGATGTACAGGAGCACTGCATGGATACTTCTATGGTTAAGGCTCTGCTAATGGTTTTTTTCACTAAAAAATTATTATTTACAGGACTATATAGTCCAGGCATAAAAACTAATCCAGGCATAAAAGCTAATTTGCTTCAAACTCATGTGGACTGGGGTTGGGGTTGGGCGTATAGGCGAAAATAAACAATATCAAGCAAGTGAGCCATCTTCTCTTCAACAAAGTTGAGAACTTTGTAAGCCTATAGTTAGAGAGAGCAGAGAATCCTAGGGAGTGAATTTAATACAAAGCATTTTAATGTGTAACTTTTAGCTCTATGGTCACAAAGCCTTGCTCTCTTTCCCGCAGCACTTTTAGTATTTATCTCACTAGGATGCAACAGCTACTTAGGTTCGTTAAATATTTAAAAACAATGTGTTTTAAGCAATCTCTCAGTACCTTGTGCTCGGTTAAGGAAGCTTTCTGCACTTAGAAATTTGCCTGATTTGAAATTAGCATGGGAGCTCAATGTTTTGAAAAGCTCATCTGAAATATCAACAAGCTATTTATTAAAAATCCTGTATGAAATTTAATCCAGAATATTCTTGTTCAAAACTCCTTTTTACTTGAGCTTTTATTTTTCCATCTGCTGTAGTATTTGGGTTATGCTGTTCACATCTTGAATGTTCTATAAGAAACATATGCAGAATGAAGCCACTTGCTGCATATAAAATAATTATAGATGGTCTCTTTTATTTGACTGGCTCTAAATCGTTTAAAGATGTCCTCCACATTGGCAGATCATACAGGATTCTTGGTGGCCAGACAAAAATGAAATAAAATGGATTTCACCCTTATCTGCTAAGCCTTAGGATGCATCAAAATGGTGTTTTGAGGGCCAGGGGCTGCAAAAATAGGAAGACACTTTTATTTTGGGAGACAATTTACTCTCTACCAGGAAGATTATACTTTTAGCATTGTGTTTCATCTGCTGTATTTTCTTTGAAAACATTGTTTTATAATGATCTGTGATTTCAAGTGTTGTAAGCCACCCTGAGTAAATAAAGAATGCCTTGGCTGGATAGAAATGTTTATATTTAAAAATTACATAAAAATAAATGGAAGTCCAACAATCCCTTGTTCCTGGGACCTCCAAGTGGCTGAGCAAACAGAGATGGCACCAGGGACAGTGGAGCCACCACTCTGTGCTCTGCATCACCTTAGTGGTGACACTGGTACACACCCAGCTGTTCTAAAGTCAACTCCCCCTCTTTCAGTATTGCACTAAGCAATGGTTCTGAAGTATCAGCAGTCAGGGTGTTAGGTTCAACCCAAAGTTGCCCCTTAAAAAAAGCATCCCAACAGGTTTGCTTTGGCAAAACTTGGTTGATACTGGAAAAGAATTTGTTCAGGTGCTGGCTGACAACAGTATTTAAGCTGAAAAAGAAATAACCCACCAGGTAAACACTCTTCACTGTTTTGGGATTAAACTTTTAAAACTTTTCAAAGACCCCTCCCTCCTTGTCACACTTAGTCCCATTTTAAGCAATACCCAATCCAGCGCTGGCCCAAGGCATTTTGCGACCTGAAGCAGAGCCCAATTGCACTCCTGCTAGGGCCAGCACTATAAGAAGGCTTGACACACCATTCTGTGCCAATTTCTGTCTTCATCTCCTTCCTGCCGCCCAAAGGCTGCTCTGCTGTGTGGTGGGGCCCTGACTCAATCCCTCCTTTGCAGGGCTCCTAGCACCAGCTATGCATGCTTACCCAGAACTAAAGCCACTAGGATTTACCCCCAGGTAAGCTTGTATAAGATCCCAGTGTAAATTAGCAAAGAAATATGAAAAGACTATTCATTCCCCTTTTGTGACTGCTGTTACTGATAGCAAACTTTATTCTGGACTATAAGGACCGATATGTGGAGGCTAGATAAATGCATGTCCTTTTACTAAGAGAGCACAGCACTTTTGGGGTCTCTTTCCATTCCATTTCAATCACTGCCCACCATTTTGCCCCAGGTTTACTACTTTTTCCTCTCAAAAATATCATTTGTTGATATGATTATAATGGTTTGTATGGCCACCTGGGAAAAAAATCTCAAATATATAAAAGCCCTGACTGAGCACCAAACAATTTGCTTTATAATTGAGTCAATTTTATGTTTGTGGGTTGTCTGAAAATCTCCTTCTAATGTAGAATAGCATACCATTTAACTCTGGTATTATCTTAGTAAACATCCTCATATCTAGCATAATTCTTACCTTCATGGATTCCACCAAAGACATGGAGTTTGGGCCTTACTCGCCTTTGTACTGTGTTTAACAGTTCCACACAGCCAACTCTTTGAAGCTCCTTTGGAACCCAGTCTCGAAAACCTAAAAGCAAAATGTAATCAATGTTCTTAATTTTCTCTATTCAGGTAAGGTTTCATGCAGACTTTCAGGAAGCCATAACTCACTGAAGGTTTATTGCATTATCTGTAACCCTAACATCTCCATTAAAGCATACAATGGCTTTTAAGAAACTTTTCATTGTCACTTTGTCTCTTTTAGGTTCCAAGGGATTCTTTTTTCTTATTTGATGTCTGCCCCCTCCTTCCCAGTTAACATTTTTCTCCACATAATTTGATTTATTAAACTACAGGTATAGATTCTTCTACATAGCGTGAGGCTCTATGACATTTATTCCCGGCAGCGGTGCATCTTCCTGCTCTCTCCCCTGCTCTTTCCATAATGGTCTTTGCCAAAATGGTCAGGTGATGACTGCTTGTCAGACACTGCAATCCTGTGCACAGTTATACAGAAGTAAGCCCCACTAAGTTCAGTGGGACTTATTCACAGATGAATTTGTAGAAGATTGCAGCTGTAGCTACTTTCTGCACGGGCTGGTCGGTATCAACTTTAGTACCTTATCTATGCCAACTATTCAAAATACAAACAGCGCAGCATAAATCTCACAGTATCCCTATGAAAACGAACGTGATCCTGCTCTGTTCCACTCAAGAGTCAGCACATGAAAATGTAACTGTGTGCATAAAGCGTTCCCCAAAACTGAAGAGTAAAGTGTAGTTCCTCCTTGTGCAGAGTCCCATGTATATCTTTATTTTGAATATATGGATTGGAAAATGCGCCCTTCAGTGATAATACTTTGCAAATGGGATTTTCTGCTTAAGAGAACTGGGCATTCCCAAGACAATAACCTTCCATGACTTCGAGAAGAATGAGGTCTGCCAATACCCATTTATTCCCAAGACCTGGCCATGAAGAAGGCAATGCAGGGCAACACGGAAAAGACTCTCAGCAAGTTAGTATTAATTGACTGCTTTAAAAGAAAAAGCCACTAAGTTCTACAGATAATGCAGAAAATCCATAAAGTCTGACATCAATTATTACAAAAGTCTGCGGTCTGAAATAATGCATTCATAAAGATCAGAAGAGTGGAAAGATCCGAGAGGAGCAAGAGCTATATCAAATATGAATGGAGGTTGCACATTCCTCCTTGGTGTTGCTTAATCAACTTGAAAGGTGTTACACCAGGGACAAATTTGGCTAATGCTATTTCAGCACCACAGGACATTCGTTCAGCTGGTTCATTTCTTATGAACATAGGAAGCTGCCTTAATATCAAGACAACTGGAAAGTAGTTATTGAGTCCAGTTGAAGGCATAGTTCTACACCGCAGAACAGAAAGGTGACCAACTTCTCCCCTCTCTCCTTAATGCCCCTTAATGACTTGGCTAAATGGCTCACTGATGAAACTCTTAGCTCAAGATAGCTGTTTGTTGGCTTTTGTGTCACTTACCAAGAGGTGGTCCATGAGTCATTAATATATCAATACCTTCGGGAATAAGATTCCACTTGTCCAACAGTGATTGACCTCTGGGTAGGTTAAAGCCCCATCCATTAAACCATGGTGTCCTTTGAAGGAAAGAAGATACATTGTGTCAATATGGAAGAGTAATGGTTTTGGTTTTTGGTTTTTAATTGTGCATAGAGCAAATTATTTGTAGATAGCGCTTCTTCACGATTACCTACAGGCAAAAGGGCTGAGAAACAGACATGTATTTCAATATAACAGTGTAAGTCCATTGTCACAGTGAACCCACACAACTGGTCACAGTCTCCAAGACAGAAAAAATGGAATGTTAAAACATCTTTTTCTCACCTAGGTTTGAGACAGAAAAGCTATAATTTGCTACATTAATTATACAAATGATGATTGCAGGATTGATTCTTCGGAATAATTACTTCCTTGTAGGGCACCGGTGGCTGCCAAAGGTTATTTTTCAAAAACTGACGTTTCACTAAGCAAAAATAATGTTCTGAAATGCCAATAGAAGGTTTCACAGTTTAATTTACATTCAAGATTTGAGTTTTGCCATGGTGTAGCCATGACCTAACACTGGAACATGTGTGACAATCAATAAAACAAAACAGAATCCCCACATGCAACTATGGCTCAGAGAAACTCTAGTGCTACAGGAGGCAACGTCATTGGTAAATTGTGTTAATCTCACAAACACTTCTGAGTGACAGGAGAGAGGATTTTAAGTCACTGCGAGAACCCACTGAGAATAACTAAAAGAAAAAACTTTCCCCATTGTCCACCCCATTTATAGTATGATTGTTAACTTTCCCTTACAATTGGCAGTTGTACCCCTTGTACTTCTGTCAGTTAGCAACTACGATGGTATCAACACTGAGATTCTTTTTAGTTCTCCAGTCTATTTTGCTCCACATATGCAAGTTCTAACTTGCTAAACAGCACACATAGCCTCACTATTCACCTAATGATGACCACCCCACATGCTACCATAATTAGCTACAGTGGCTTCAAACAGTAGCACTCCACACTAAATCTAGACACTGAAGACTGTCATCTGGGTCACCAGTTACTAATCATAAGTTATTTACTCTTCTGCTAAACTCTCCTCTCTACCACTACCTTCTTAAGCACCTTGCCCAAAAAGGGAGTGTTTGCCACAGGATGTTCATTGAAGACAATCTTACTCGGCTATGAGTGATCAACCAAAGTAGTAGTAGTAGTTTAACTGGCAGTTTTACAGTTGTTTAACAGGTCCTTCCCTACTGATCCTGTCAGATGTTAACATCAACAGAAGGGGCTCTACTGGTTCAACTACTCTCATAAACTGGGGGGTGGACAGCCTGGAAGAGGGCATTTCTGTGGCAGCCCCTAAGTTATGGCATTCCATGCCCACAGGGGTGCATCTGGCTTTTGGCAAGTTTTAATTGTTGTAAGCTGCCCTGGATCCCTAGAGCTAAGGGCAAGTACTTAATAATAATATAAAGGTAAAGGGACCCCTGACCATTAGGTCCAGTCGTGGCCGACTCTGGGGTTGCAACGCTCATCTCACTTTACTGGCCGAGGGAGCCAGCGTACAGCTTCCAGGTCATGTGGCCAGCATGACTAAGCCTCTTCTAGCAAACCAGAGCAGTGCATGGAAATGCCGTTTACCTTCCCGCCAGAGCAGTACCTATTTATCTACTTGCACTTTGACATGCTTTCGAACTGCTAGGTTGGCAGGAACTGGGACCGAGCAACAGGAGCTCACCCCGCCGCGAGGATTCGAACCGCTGACCTTCCAATCGTCAAGTCCTAGGCTCTGTAGTTTAACCCACAGCGCCACCCGCGTCCCTAATAATAATATAGATGTTTGCTAAAAAGCAGCGTAAAACCAGCAGCAACATCACCAAGAATTAGCCCATCCTCAGGGACAAATTTCAGTTTTGAAACCCTATGCATATTCACCTATTTATATGGCTGTAGAAACCTGTTTTTATGTAATGTATATTCCTGTTTTTTAAAACAACAACAAAGCAAACCACAAATGTAGCATATACAGACCTCTGGGTGAAACAGTCTTTTTCCCTTAATACAATAAACAAATAGCTTGGGAACAAAATTTTCAAAAAATATTCTTTTCCTAGCCTACATGTACCTCAAAACCATCTCAAAAGGAAACACTCTCAAGTAATAGCGGTAATGAAAGCCTTTTTTATTTCTGCCGGCACTCAAAGTAAAATGCACAAACACCCATGATTACTAGGGAGGAAGATCATTCCATTTGCAGTACAAAAATTATAGGACAGGGCATTAAATATGCATTCACAGAATTGTTCAATTACAGGACTGCCCTGTAAATATGGCCTGAGAGTATCTATTTCAGTTTTACATTTGGGTTGTAATAATAGAGAATGTCCTGAACTGAATGAACTGAAAAGAGAACAGGTGACCTTTTTGCAAAATAAAGAAGAGCCTTTCAATAAAACATAAGAGTGCACAAATATTTGCATGCATCTGTGCCCTTTCTCCATTTAATGAAGTGAGTGGAAAGGAGCATGTTCGTAACACAGAAAACTATTGCAAAGGCTGAACCTGTAAACACAAAACCATAGAAAGCAGAAAATGCATTAAACAGAAACCTTTATTTTATTTTATTTTAAATAACATTTCTTTCTGTAGATACCCAGGAGGCACTTACAATGTTTAAGTTAAGCAACAGCGGCCCATGCTCTTGTTGCTATTTGGTTCTTTAAGAATTTATAAGAACACAGACGGGCACCTAATCAGCATTGTGGTATAGCAACCTATGAAGAGTAAAATAAAACTACTTTTTCATTATATTTAGGGTAACAGTCATTAGGGTATTCAGGACTCATAGCTTAGTAACATACCTCTTTTATTGCATGTATGAAGTCCTTTGTATCCACGGTTTTTAAAATTTGGACCAAAGGCTTTCCACCTCTAGCTTTTTATCCAGATGAGCCAACAGATAACTGGCTAAGATCATCTACCTCATTCCACAAAACCAATGGCAAACTTTTGCATTCATTCACCAATCACACTTGTTTCCCACCTGTCCTTCAGAGAGCTAAAAGCAGCACATTGGGATTCATACTTTACTCACACAACAATCCTGTACAGTAGTCTGGCTAAGATTTGAGGCCAAACTACTTTTTATGTCTACACTGAGTACCATGATGGAAGAAAGATGTTATCGATCTAAATGTAGGGATCAAAGAAACCAACAAAACATGTAACATGCAGCCACATCTCTTATTTTTCTTTAGTTGACAATAGCTACCACCACCCCAGTTGTTATAGGGATGTCATAGCCTAGAAAATCCACCCCCCATGGCTATGAAGGCCACTGGTGCCAATGATAAGGTTTTTTAAAATTAAGCTTCATAGATGTGCAACCGGGCTGACATTTTTGTGAGGTCATGGCTCGGATTCTGTGATTCCAACAACAATTTCCCCACAACTGCAACTAAAGAAAAACAAAATCAGTAGCTACACACTATTAAATTAATTGTAATATGTAGTTTTACCCTTAGTTTTTGTTTTACTTTAAGTGGCATCTGTACTGTTCATTGCCATACCTAAAAATGGTTATTAAATCAATAACATATTAATCAAATGGTAGTGCCTAGAATCACCTTCCATATTTGGTGGCAGCTTTAGTGGGATGAAAGTGGATATTTTATAAATGGTGGCAGCAAGTCAGGATAGTAAGAGATAGTAATAAGTATACACCTTCCCCACCAATAGATGGGATGAAAGACAAACTCTCCTTCACAGCATCTATGGCTGAAAAGGGAATAATAATAATAATAATAATAATAATAATAATAATAATAATAATACAGTCACATGCCCGCAATTGTGATAGGAGATGTATGAATAGGCCATGAAAGTCTGCTTTGTATTATAGATTCCTTCTAGGTCTTAAACAAAGAGAATGATCATTGTTCGTTTTCAAAAGAATATTTAGTTATTTTGATTATGGGGGGAGGGAGGGAGGGAATGAAAAGCCAAGGGAAACATCCTGGTCTCCCCACCACAGGAGTGTAGAACAGGGAAAACCCATTCTTCAGTGCTGAATTGGAGCAAAGGTAAATGGGGTTTTCCACATATTCATATTGGCTTCAATTTAGTGCTAAAGAATGGGTTTTCCCTGAGAAAGTGATGGGACAAGTGGAAAACTACTTGGACGTGTGCTTTCTAGGCATGGGAGAAGCCCAGATAATTTGGATCCATTAAACTAAAAATATTATATAGCTACTAAATTCAATAGGAACTAAATCCTTTTAAATCCAAGACTTTCAACTTAAGCAGGTGATATATTGGGCTGCTTGTTAGTAGTGACTAGACTCTGTCACGCAAGGTTCATTCCCCCTCATATCCTCTCATAAGGTCATGTGTTGCAGATGTTTTGTTTGCTTGTTTGTTTCCTTTGGTGCAAAGGGATTTTCAGGCTGTTAAGAATTTATATTAGCAAAAGAAAGGTCAAAGAAGGGCACTTTGTACTTGGAACAGAAGGGAACAATGCTCAAGATGGTTTTTCATTTTCACAGAAGTGTGTATGAACTCTTGAACTGGCTACTGAAACAGCTCCTGCCTCTCTCTCTTTCATGCAGCCAATTTACCACTGGAAAGCATTTGTTCCATTGTATTCAAGAATCAACAGTATCCCAAGGTTTAAGGAGGGTTTTTAATTTATATATGGGGAGGAATTCAGCATCGCACTAAGGCGATTGTTCTGTCAGGTCAAGCATTTCAGCATTAGAAGACAGCATCTTCAGTGTAAGAAGAATACGCTGGATCAGGCCAATTCCTCATCTAGTCCAGCATCCTGTTCTCATAGTGGCCAACCAGATGCCTACAGGAAACCCACCATAGAATCATAGAATCATAGAGTTGGAAGAGACCACAAGGGCCATCGAGTCCAACCCCCTGCCAAGCAGGAAACACCATCAGAGCACTCCTGACATATGGTTGTCAAGCCTCTGCTTAAAGACCTCCAAAGTGTGGGCAAGAGCACCCCCAAGGTTGTTTCCAGCAAGGAGTATTCAGAAGCACTTCCCCCTTCAACTGTGGAGGTAAAGCATCGCCATCTCTAACTTTGGTAACTTTTACCAACTTTAAGAGGACTGGACAAATTAATGGCGAATAATTTGTCCAATCCTTTTAAAGTTGGTGGCCATCAGTGTCTCCTGTGGGCATGAGTTTCTTAGCTTTACTATGTGCTGCATGAAGAAGGACTTTCCTCGTACAGTGGTACCTCAGGTTACTTAATTTGTAGTACTTAATTTGTTCCGGAGGTCCGTACTTAACCTGAAACTGTTCTTAACCTGAAGCACCACTTTAGCTAATGAGACCTCCCACTGCTGCTGCGCCACCAGAGCATAATTTCTGGTCTCATCCTGAAGCAAAGTTCTTAACCTGAAGCACTATTTCTGGGTTAGCAGAGTCTGTAACCTGAAGCGTATGTAACCTGAAGCATATGTAACCCGAGGTACCACTGTATCTGTCCTGAATCTCCCAACATTCAGCTTCATTCCAAGAATTCTAGTGTTATGAGGGAGAAACACTTTTCTCTATCCATTCTTCCCTTGCCACACAAAATTTTTATAAACTTCTTGTTAGAATTCCTGCTCCATGATTGCAGCCATGGGGTTGTTGTCTATCACACGACGGTATATGTTTGACTCCACAGAGTGGGAAGTGACGGAGACAGGATGTTTGTGTTGCTGTGTTCCGTGAAGTGGGACTATTGTCCTTTGTTCTTTTTCTCTTTGCTGTCTGATGCTAGAGAGACAGGGAGCCATGTTGCAGTGCTCCGTGTGTGTTTATATGTAAATAAAGTAGATTAGCCAAAATGCTGAGTTGCTGAGGTCTGTCACGCATGATGCGCAAACTCTGCGGATCCCTAAGTGTGCCCGTGTCAGTTGGCATCGGTCGCTGTGATGTTCGGGCTGAAGAAAGCTTATGAAGCTCCCAATCGACCAGGAGGGAGGGAACATGCCAGTCGGGCATTTGTCTCTGCCAGGGTCCCACTCAAGTGTAGGCTGAACTCCTGACACTTCTGTCATGTCGCTTCTTACCTCTCCTATTCTCTAAACTTAAAAAAGTCCAAACCCTGCAATGGTTCCTCATAGGTGAGTCGCTCCACACATTTGAATATTCTGATTGCCCTTTTCTGAACCTTTTATACCATTGCAATATTCTTTTTGAGATGATGCAACTTGAATGATTTCCCCCTCCCCCTGCATGCAGTTCTTGGGGGTGCTCTCAACCCCGTTCCCCAAGCAAATTCTAGGGGGCATGAGGGATGTGTGGTGAGAGCGGGAAAGCCCCATTGATTGAGTGGATGTCATTATGTAGGGCTTCTGCTGACAGGACTCATTAGTCCACCGGCACCTAAGTATCATATGAAACTGACTGATATACTGAGATAAGTTCAGATAAACAACAGACAGAACATGATTAAGTTTGTGCTCCAGAGGAAGTACCCTTGCAAGACTGTAGATTCCTCTAAAGCACTTACAAAACCACGGCAAAACTGAAACTAAGAAAAGCTTCTCATATGGCAAAGATGTAAGGGAAGCAGAAAGCACAAATGACTTGTGCTTCACATTTACGCTATTATTTTCCAAAACAGAATTGCTGCCTCTGGTTGGAAGATGTGCAAGCTTGCATTTCTACGTTTTGTTCCTGTGCAAACATTTCAACAGCTGTCTTTTCACACTATAATTTCTTAACACACCTGATCACTACTTGAAATTTCCACAAAACACTGGAGAAAGGAGGTCTGTAATTCAGTATTGTAAAATATAGAGTATCTGCAATAAAAAATCCAAATTCTGCTATTTAGCTATAGTACGCAATTAGGTAAGTGTATGCAAAATACCCAACTTTTCCACCTTCAGCCAACAAACAGTATTTCTTAAGAGGTATTGAAGAAAATGAAGCCCTTTCAAGTTTGGTCTTAAGGTAAACTCTATATAATGATTTTAACTTTCATTTACTAGTCGGGAGACAACAAACCCTTCAGCCCTTCTGCAGTATTCCAGACCCTAATTACACTGCAAACTAGTTAATGAGCTATGGGGTGTATTTGAATATTGCAAAATGACAAAAATAATCTCTGTCTTGACTAGGGCAAATGTCAGCTCACTTAAGAGTAAACACAAAGATGCAGTGTGTTTACGTTTTATATGCTGACAGATTTGAACTTCCGCAGATCTTTTTATAACCCTCTCATGTGACACAGTACAAACGCACTCACATTATGTTATATCTTTCAAAACAATGGAAGGCTTCCACAAAATAACTTCCGATAAGCATTTCTTCCGTTTTGGGAATGGAGACCAGCCAGTCAATACGCAGCAGAGAAATGAAAGGGTGAAAAGGAATGGCGAGTTGCAGGCGACTGTGGCTTAATAGCAGGGTCCAAGGCAAAGGCACGCCTGTGATACTGCTGTGAGAGGCACACGAAGCCCTCTCCTTGCATAACTTTCAGTAATTTGTACATGATGCAGGAGTAAACCTGTGTAACAATAGGATGCATACTGACAATAAAATTAATATATATGCTGAGTAAATGTTGTTACGGGAAGGTAAATGTAGCTTTCCACAATCTATTTGAAGGAGTCAATTGGTGTTCCAGTCTAGATTATCCACATCTGTGGATTCCACATCTAGATTATCCAAAAGTGTTATGATGTTGTGTCTTATCAAATGTGCTGTGGGTTCTTTTTTATTGTTTTTTTAATAAAAAAAATTATGTATTCATACCCCGGCTTTTTCCCTGATGGGACTTAAGGCAGCATAGAGAGAAAAACTAATCACTAAAAACACAGAAAAAACCATCATTTAAAAAGAATTGAGCATTGATAAAATTAAAACAATTAGAAGCAGGTATCTGTGTGTACCTGGATGATGAATCATGTGCGTATGGTACCTAGTTCCTGAGCCCTGCTGCACACACTAATCAGCCAATGAGTGTTTAGAAATGTTTTTCTACCCCTCTGACAGTGCACCCCTATGTTTGGGTGGGTACTGAAACCCAACAATAGCTGTTGTGCCCCCTGCCCCACTTCATCTGCTTCTTCTGCCCCTCTGCTGTTCACTGGCATTTTCAAAACTGTTGCAGCATTTTCAAAGAAGAGGGATCAGTGAGCTACAACAGTATGTGTCAGCCCAGCTGGAATATTAGACCTATCTGCACTGGTCTCGTGAATGAAATTGCTTTGCCCATTTGAGGAGACCTGTGGTTGCTTGAGTTAAAGGTAGCATAAATTGCATTAACTCACATTTGCTGCTGCTATTCTAATGATAACCAGAGAAAAGATTGAACGTGCCACTTCCTACTTGCTGTATTTACAGTTGTAAGTATTCAGTTATAATTATTCTCTATCTGCAAAACTGTTCTACCAATTTTGGTAGCAAAAATTGTCAGCAAGATCTTTAATCTTCTGCTGTAAAAGTGGGTGGGAGGAAAAAGGCCTAGGGGGTGGAGGAGAGAAGCTTTTTACAAAAATGACTTCAAAACAGTATGAAAAATAAGTGCCTTGGGGCAACTCTATTAATGATTAAAATAAATGTACAATTTAAAATTTAAATGTAACTGTCAAAGTATTTTGTTTTAATTCTGTCTGTTAGGAATGTGCTTCCCTCTCACTCCAAACTCTAAAAATAGCTACAGCCTTTTGCAAAAGGCTCTAAAGATTCATCTCTGGAATAAGCTGATTGCAGTCAACAGAATGGCAACAAAGATGCTATTGTCTCGTTGGTTGGATTTTGATAATTGGAACCTATGGTTTCCCACTATGAGAATCCACTGCAAGCTTTGGGCTTGTGTGGTCCCCCTTCCTTCCCCTTTCACAATCCAAAGGAAGATGGCAAAAGCTTCCACTTTCTATTTTAAACAAACCACAGTTCCTAGTGGCACCCAGACTTGGTAATGTTGGAAAGTTATAGTCCCAATTTGTACAAATCAATACTGACTTTTAAGACCATGATATGCACAAATGCCATGCACTCATACACATCTTCCACTTTGTTCCTCCTTTTATTTATTTGGGGAAACAGACCAGAAAATCACAGATAGCCACTATTGGGGAAAAACCCTGCTATGGTTAATGGCTTCCAAACAGCCCAAATCCACAAGCCGAAGTTCATTTCCAAATTCTGGCTTGATTGAAAGTTTATACACTTGAACACACTTTACAGCGCTATTAGAACCCAACATTTCTATCTTACAATTTCAAAGTTTATGGACAACTGAATCGGAATTTATATTTTACAGAACCTGACTTATGGGCCATTTTATTTGCATGTGGGTACAGTATGAAGTCCAGAGGCTCACATTATTGTGGATGTATCCTTTCTAAGATATAGTACAATACACACAACACAAACACAATATGTGCGCTAGCATTTACAGCTCGCTCTCTATATGTATACAGTGTGTATGTGTGTGTGAAGCAATGCTCCTCCATCAGTATAGCAGCAAAGAAGTAATTAACAGAAGGGGCTGGGCAATGAAGATGTTTAAGATGAAAAACAAACAACTGGGAAGAACAATTCTGGGTTGCAAAAACACTGAGTTAAGGGGAGGCTTTGTATGGTAATTAGAAAAAAAATCAGTGTAAATGTGGGTCATTCATTTCTTTTGGTTTCAATATTGTTAAATAAAGAGGTCAGCTCACATGAGAATAGGTTTACACAAAATCTAATTTTAAGCCCACCTCTCTTTGTTCTGTTGCCTGAAAGACGGCCCCTTTAACCTTAGTTTCTAGAAGAGAAAAGCACATACTTGACAGAAACTAGTATGAGACCGCTGTTAAAACAGAGCTTGAACTGAAACATAAACTTTACTGATTAAGAATCACTTATTAAGGGATTTTTTTGGGAGGGGGATGCGGAAGATTCCATGACTTTAATATTCAACAGTTTAATATACACCTGCACTTTCATTGGTGCTTAAACACATACAGAGAGAGAAAATCGAATGACACATCAAATACAGAAAATTGAATTTCTGATTTTTATGTAATAGCATCCAGAGAGAAAAGCTGTGATTAAATAATACTGTTTGGTATTTATTTCTTGATTTTCTACAATATTTATAATCAAAGCAGCTCTCAAAAGAAATAATGATAGTAAGTAAGCAATTTAAGTACTTACTTAAATAAGTATAGAAATAAGCATGTTAAAACACAGTACAAAATTTTTGAAACTAGAACAAAGCAGCATAAAATGATCTGGAATGATTTTCCTTTCTCAGATTGTTAAAGGGCAGAAAAATCCGAAACCCTAGGACTGGGCTGGCAAGGCCAAAAGGTGAGAGAAGGCTTTTTACTCCCTCCACCTTTTTTTAAAAAACCCACCACACATAGTTTGTTCCAATGAGAGAGAAAAATAACTATTTGAGGTCCAGGTTTGGCATAGTTCCCTCTCCTGTTGGTGTGTGCAGAGAATGAGGGGCATTTGTATACCACGTTCTTACAAAACATCAGGGCCATTTACAGCAGCAGCAACAATAAAAGAATACAAAATGCTCATTAAATACAAAACACTGGTTCTTCAAAAAAATCCCTGCCCTTAAGATCCAAAGCCTCTTGAGATCTACCCTAGAATCTGTTTGCATTTCTTACAACCCTACCAAGCACTGCTATGATAGCAAAGCTTTCCAATGTTGGTCTAGTGAGGACCTCTGCAAGAGAGGACCTTTCCCTCTCCACAGTGGACCTCTGCCTCTGTCTGCAGAAGTGGAGATCTGCAGTACCCTATGGCTCCCCCAGAGACCACAGAATGGCACCCACCTTCTTTTTTCCTTCTTCACCTCTAATTAACCATTTGTTAATCAAGTTATATTTAAAAAATCCATTTGTAGTTTGTCAACATTAAAATGCTGAGTGTTTATAATTGCTGTAACTATACCTGCATGCTTTTAAATAATAAATACAGTCGTACCTCGGAAGTTGAACAGAATCCATTCTGGAAGTCCATTCGACTTCCAAAGCGCGGCTTCTGATTGGCTGCAGGAAGCTCCTGCAGCCAATCGGAAGCCATGGAAGCTGTGTCAGATGTTCAACTTCTGAAAGAACATTTGAAAACTGGAACACTCACTTCCGGTTTTTGATTGTTCGGGAGCCGAAACGCTGGACTCCCAAGGCGTTCGGGAGTCAAGGTACGACTGTAAATCAAATTCAAAAAATAGCATCAAAATCAGAAACAGCTATAATTACTTACGGTACAATACTGGTTCCCCACACCCCACTTTTATTCTGCCAAATATCACTAAATAGAACTAAGCATGTTCTGCTTAGTGCTAATAGGTAGTGTTGACTTACATGGCAAATGATTACCAAACTTAATCGATATACAAGCTGTCCACAGTACTGTAATTCACCGCACAATTGCCACATTTTTAATGCTGATTTTTCTTTCCCAAAAAGGGGTGTGTGAACATTATGCAGTATGCTATGGTAAGGTGGCTGGAAGCAAGCTTCACCAATTATCCTTATTTCAATCCTTGTATGGCATAAAATTTACACATTTGTGTCTTAAAATGGTTACATGGGCTAAAAAATGAAGGTCTCTGGACTTTCCATAACAAAATTGAGACTGTAATTTTTTACAGACATCATCTCTTGAGCTACCAACTCTACCTTTCTGTTATAGAGTGACATTTAACTACAGGGATATTTTAAAACAGTGCCTATAGACGACTGCATGCCCACAGAGTTGCATGCTATATTTTTCCAGTTTTTAAAAAATGGAAGCCAAAAGGCCATTTTATCTGGTAATGTAAAAAGGAAATACATTTGTATTGTGAGCTCATGACAGTACAAGCAAAGAATATTTTTTTTATGAAAGAGCACAACCATGCTGGATATTTGTTTTTCTTTAATAGCTATGTTTTGTTTTTAAGTTCTTGAACCATGTTGTAAAGCTTTGTAGTTCAAAACTCGACAGCTGTGGAGTATAGATTTTATACTCCAGGTTCCCAGCCCCAGACAGTCTGATCTGATAAAACTCTAGAAACTTACAGTAGCCCATTATATGGACAAACTATTCATTTTATATTCACCTCCTTGTCATGTCAGTGCAGAGGTCATCTAAAGAGAGGAGCTAATTAATCAAGCTGTCAGAGCCAATGAGGAGGAGCATGTTAATAGGACTTTTATTTCACCCAGGAAAGCAGCGGTGTGACAGGAACCAGGAAATATAGCCTTGGTGTTGCTGTTTATTAGCAATGCTGAAATCAGTAGTAATAGGAGCCAAGCAGCTTATGCTTGACAAAGTGCTGGGTGTCAGGAGCCGGCAGCAACTTGAAATTAGACTGACAAGAAGCAAGATTCTTATAATATAGATAGCTGATAAATAGAAGTCAAGGTCTAAATATGCATCCAAATCAAAAGCATATTGCAAGCCACAGCTGCTATAAAGGAAAGAAGAGAAAAACAACACAAGGCAACTAAATTTTCCTTCCCAAACACACCTCCAATTTTTCATTTATTTATTTTTTTAAATCATCCTTTCCAGGGTTGGAGATCTGGAGCTCAGTTGTACGGATCCTGACTTCCTGGGTGTATGTGGGTCACCTTTGTGGAGCACAAAGTTTGGGAATAAAGCACAGGGCATTGCTGCACCTCATAGTACTGGCTGAAGGGGCTAAAGCAGGCTGTGTGGTAGAGAGATAGGAAGCAGCTAGAATACATATTCAAAGGTGGGGGAAAGCAAGACACACACACAGAGAGAGAAATGGGGGGCGGCAGAGAGAGAGATCGATCTGGGACTGAGTTATATCTACCTGCCTTGCCCCACGTCTCAGGTCCAGGAGCTTTGCATAGGAAGCTGCTTCTGGAAGGTACTGCAGGAGAAAAGAGACATTCTGACTGCCATCAAACAGATGGCAAAAATGTCGCCCCATTTAGTCATGAATGCCCCTGTGTGGTGGTGGCAGGGTTGGCAACATCACCCCCATTGACAGAATGGAGAAGGCAGATAACCTGTGTAGGAAAAAGGTTGCTAAAATTGATGGGCAAAGTGGGACAAAGCCCTCCCAAGATTCTGAGCCACAGACCAGTCTTTCTCCTGACACCCAGGGCCATTATTACTACATTGTCCACCGAAAGGCTTCCTATATGCTTCTGCCCATCCCCTTTGCTTTGCCAGCAGGTCCCATGCCTGTCTTCGGCATCTTTCTCCTGCAGAAATGGCTTCAGTAGGACGGTGAATTATTTTGCTTACACCCTTCTCCTTTTTTATCTGCAGGAGTCAAGAGTGGGGGAGAGAAGCTAGGGTTTATAACCAGATGGGGTAGGGGACAGGACACTGGTAAGGTCGCCCCCCCCCCCCCAGTCAATCAAACCACCCTAAGCCATTCAGAAAAAAACCATTATTCCTGTGGTGTCATCTACAGAGTGTGCCAGTGACAGAGAAAAGGAAATTTAGACATGCTGGCCAAATGACCTGGAAGCTGCACACCGGCTTCCTTGGCCAATAAAGCGAGATGAGTGCCACAATCCCAGAGTCGTCCGCAACTGGACCTAACGGTCAGGGGTCCCTTTACCTAATCTAGATAACAAAGTGTGATGGTGGGTTCTATTCACTTGACTTGCAAAAGTAAATCTGAGTACAGCCAGTGATTTCAAAAGTATACCTAGAACTTTTATAGCAATCCTGAACCAAAGCTTGTAATTTATCTGCAGTTATTTTGTAACTATTTTTGTCTCTGTACCTCAAATGTTCTGGACGCTAAACAGAACAAATTATTTTTGCTATTAAATGTACAGCTATGATTGCAATGAAGTTAGATGAACGGACGATATACCTAAAACAGCAAATTTATCATGCCCTTGTGACTGTGCATTTTATACTTCAAGCCACAGTAGTTTTTTTAAATTATCACTTTCTAGAGCCTTTTAAAGTTATTTTATTAAGCCATAATTTCCAAATGAGTACAGTGAGGTGCCCTCTATTAACTTCCCTCACAACACTGAATCATGCTGATGAATATCGGTGTAGAAAAGAGTCTTCCCTTTAGCATGGGTTAAGTTGGGCAGTGTTTCTTATACTGTTGCTATTATTTATATAGTTCCATCAATTATATGATGCTTTAAAATATTAAGTAAAACAGGACCCTGCTAAAAGCTTTACACCTAAAAGTAGGCAAAATAATGTCAGTGAGAAGTATGAGAGAAGCAGAAGAAAAAGAGGGGGAAAGTGATAAGAAATGTCTTATACACATAATTATTAGGCCCTGAGAATAAAATGCAGGATGTGAGCAGGGCTTACAGTAGAAGCATATGCATGTTTAATCAAGATTTTCAATTGGGCTTACTTCTAAACATGTGTGCATGGGATTGCAGCACAAATGTATAATAATAACAAGTTCTGAGGAAGAAATCAAAATTCCGTGCTATGGAGTATCAAATTCTGTGCTCAGAATACATTATGTCCACTATGATTTCACAAACAGTTCTGCAGTTACAACACATTTAAAGTGTTTCACATGCACTGCAATCACAGGCCACTTTAAATCTGACAAACTTTTGAACTTGGCTCACTCTGTCCTTCCAAGACCCAATAATTTCTCATAGAAATATGCCAATAGGTAACATTAGAAAGTCATTTTGTGGCTGGAAAATGATTGTCTGACCCATTCACATGCTTGAAAACTTCCAGAAACTGTTGTAACAGACAGAATATATTAAAAAGAAATGCCCTGAAAAAGAACATTTAAGGTTTGTAAGATTAAATCATAGACTAACATTGGCAGAAGGCCATAAGTAAGCGTCAGTGTATTTATGCTGAATTCAAAGACATTCAATGGAAAGCCTTTAAGAGCACACTTGTTTTGTCATCAAAATGATGGGCATGATAAATGCACTTAGCAGAAAGAAACAAAGGGGCTGAGATATAGCAAAGGCAAGCCAGAGAAGTTGATTAGAGTAATCATACTGAGACGGAACAAGATCATCAACCAGGATTTGGGCTGTAAAAGAAGAGAGGAAAGGGAATATTTTAGAAATGTTACGAGGGAGGGGGAATCAAATGGGAGGAAAAGAAAGAGGGATGATCTAAGATCGTTCCAATGGTGCATGCCACCTAGTCAAGCCAAAGTAAAAGGAAACAACACATTCCCATTGCAACATTTTAATTGGCATCATCAACAAGCTATCTATTCTTAACAGAAAAAGAAAATTGAACATGCATGCTGAAATATCAAGACAACTATGAAAAGAGATCAGTATACAGAGGCATTTGTCACCATCGCAAGAATAAAAGGTTTTAGCAGGCAACCCAGAGAAAAGGTTAAAATAAGAAAAACAGGTCTTTGATCAGAAGACATCACAAAAGATGAGAGAAAGCAGAGGAGGAGTTGAGCAGAAGATATGCATTAAACAATTCAACAAGCAGGGGGGGGAAACAGTAATGAAGAGACCTCAAATCTCCTAAAGAACTGAAAGAAGCAAGTGCTCAAGGAAGGCATAAAGATTCAGAAAGATAGGACTATGCAAGAGACCATTATTACAGAAAGGTATGTGAAGAGGGCAAACCTTAGCATATGAAAAGAGGCTTTCAAATGATTGAAATAGCTCTAGGTCAGTGAAGGAGGGTCTGTGGTTTATGGTTGTTACAATGCTTTTTAAAATATTCATTCCTCTGATGACCTGTGAATTGTGCTTACCTAGTCTTCCATTTAGTAAGTTATAAAGATTTGAATTCAAACACTCTAAAAATGAATTTCATAGCTATTTATCAGTTTGGCCTGGAGGTCTTTCAACAGAAGAGCCATTTTGTATCAAACACCGATAAACACAGATATCCCCCTCTTTGCGCTGAGATGTGCAATAGGCATCAATACACTGAAGTTGTCAACTGGTTTAAAAACTGACAGGATGCTGCTGGTCTGAGATAAAATTCTGTTTTGGAGGTGTATTATTTTAATATTTAAAAGGACAGCCAAATCTACAACCCCATGCACACTCAAGATTGCACACAGAGCTCATATGTAAACACAATTCGCCATTCACACAAAAGGAATGTGTGCAATGGAGGCCTTATATCCACAAGGGATTTCTAGGCTGATAATTGCCTTATTTTTAAAATTACGGTAAACTGAAATTGTTAAAATTAAATTTTAAATTATTTTGCTCAAATTGCTCCTCCTTTTTTGATACCTGAGAAAATCTCTGGTGATTACCATGCAGTAAAGTTAGCCATTGCAGTGGTACCTTGGATCCCGAACGGCTGAGTTGTCAAGCAAATCGGCTTCTGAACACTGCTAACCTGGAAGTGTTCCAGTTTGCAAACATTTTTTTGAATCCAAACATACAACGTGGCTTATGCAGCTTCCAATTGCATGCAGGAAGCTCCTGCAGCCAATCGGAAGCCGCGCCTTGGTTTTCAATTTAGCGAGTCGAACAGATGGGAGCAGATGGGCACTGTCCCTACTGAGTTTTTGATTCCATCCAGTTTCTGAGATTCCACAGAAGCAAGGTAACTTGCAGTGTAGACATAGCCCTGAATTCAAGAACCTCTTTCCATCAAGTACTTTTCTCTGAATGTTTTCTGAAATCCTCCCAAATGCAGGACGTAAATAGCTTACTACGCAGCTTCATTGGCAAGTGAAACATATAGCAGACCATATGTCTCATTCAACATTCATTTTGCAGTACTGTCTATGTCTGTGACAAAGCACCGCTCCCTACAAAAAGACTGCCAGAATTGTTTTTCGGAATTGTTTCATGACCTCTGCAAGAGGTGTTGCTATCTTAATTCAGAAGGGAGCCTACACCTTAACCTAATGACATTGCTATAGGAACCTTATTTACAGTATGATAAAAGAAACTCTTTCTTTCTTACAGCCCCATTAAATCTAAGCCTCATTTAACTAGCAGGACATTTTTACAATGGGTTTGCTGACATACTGTGATAAATGGCTGTGTAACATCTTTCAACAATAGCTGTGGCCATAGTCCTCACTATAATGTATATAAACACAGCATCTTTTTAAACAATGCACAGTCCTCAATAGTAGGAAGTGAAGTAACTCTGCACACAAATACTTTTACTAAGATTTTTTTTGAGTGTGTGGAAAAGAAGAAACCTCCAATAAAAACTATGAGAATTAAAAGTTTCTGAATAGTCCAGAGTAGTCTTTGAAATTGTGGTGCAGGCAGAATGATTTCCGGAAACCTGATGCTTTAAAGATAAAAGAGTTGGCAATAGGATGAAAGCTGCCCTCCCCCCTTTTTTTTACATGTCAGAGAAATGAATGGAATGGCTTATGAATACATGCAGCTTGCTCATTCAGGAGCCACACTGGTGCCTATTTGTCCTGAAATATCGGTGTTAGGTTACTGTGGAAATCTAAATAATCATTAGCTAGCATGAACTTGATCTGCAAGAAAAATGTGGGCAGGAGATGGCTTTGCTGAAGAGGCTTAACAAACCTTCAGAACTCCACTGTGATCAAGGCATTGTAGGACTTCTTTTGAGTGCTTGAGCTTTTACAACGCTAGGCACCTTTTAAAATTTGTTATACATTACAAACGGCAGTGATATGGAGGGGATGCAGGTCTTGCTAAATGGTAGGATAAATGGAAGTTTATTCAACAAGCGCAATGGTCTTCCTGCTCATAGCTAGACTCTGATATAATTTTACATAAAATGATATCATAAAGCTGGACATGGTAAAGCTACAGTATTTACACTGGAGACTAGGGTCTGACATTCTGTCTAAATGAAATTTCCCAGTTGTCCCAAACACTTTTTATCTTGTTTCCATGCTAGCAGTTAGAAATGTCACTACATATTGCCACTGTGACAGATGAGGAAAAGCACCAGAAAGCAACCTCTCTTAACTCTGCAGAATGGCAAATGTGGAAAAGCATTTAGTATTATGTTCCACAGAGGTCCAGGATTTGGGGCTCTCTTATTCTCTGAACTCCAGTTCACTCAGTTAAACATGGATTCACACACACACACACAAAAGCAAAACAAGAGTGCGCTAAAAAGGGGGGAAAGGCAGCCACATGGAGGTTAATCTGGGTCAACTCTGCATACAGAACCCAACTGTGCAGGGACATTGCCATTTGATAAACCCTATAAAGCCTGGAAAGTCTGAAACCTCCAAGCAGAATATAACCCACTAAGAGTGATAAACTTCCCGTTTTTATTTCCTGCTAATTTCAATACATGGCATATGCCATGTCTTTCACCACTAACTTGTGATCCTCATATAATTACAGCGGATTATTTCTACCCACTAGGCAGACCTAGCATCAGCACATGACATGTTGAAGCAAGTGCCAGGGCCCACGGGGTGTATCAATGAAGGATCCTGCATAATTTTAAAAAACAACAACAATTTTTAAGGGGCTAGCACTGAGAGGAAAAGCACAAGGGCGGGCAACCACAAAAGTGACCTTATTTCCCTTCCCTAGGAACGCAAACCTTTATAGGAAAGCATTGGCTTATAACCAGTAATTTAACTGCAGGATATAGTGGATTCAGGTACATGCCCCCCCCCCCCGCCGCCGCCAATATCACATTATGGCTTTTGCAATTATCATACAAAAGCATCTATATAAGTCTATAAAAAATAATGTACTAATAGTGCAATCCTATATATCTACTCACATGTAAGACTCACTGAGTTCAGTGAGACTTACTCAGAGGTAAGTGTGTAAAATACCTGACTACCTAGATACTTTGGCAAATAGGCTCTATGAAGAAAGAACCAAGCTTTTACCTGATTTACGAAGTTTGTCTGCTTGATCACCTCAAGGATATTCTAACTTGCCACACACAACTCAACAAGTGGCTTTTTACAAGTCTGCATAGCAGGAATGTGGGGAAACTTGGCTCTCTGGTGGAATGTAGTGTGCTTTGTAGTGACTTTGTACCTACTACCCCAGGCATGGCCAAACTTGGCCCTCCAGATGTTTTGGGACTACAACTCCCATCACAAGGAGAAGGGGACGACAGAGGACGAGATGGTTGGACAGTGTTCTTGAAGCTACTAACATGAGTTTGACCAAACTGTGGGAGGCAGTGGAAGACAGGAGTGCCTGGCGTGCTCTGGTCCATGGGGTCACAAAGAGTTGGACACGACTAAACAACAACAACAACTATGTGAACTCCCACTCTCTGCTAAAGCCTTTGAATGGTTAGTGTTTACATAGGAGAGAGCTCTTAACCCACTTCCCATGGTTTGCACTAAAGAGCAAGAATCCCATACACTTGTGTTGGAAGTTCAGGGCATAATCAAAAGTTCGGTTACTAAAAAATAAAAATAAAAAGATTTGACTATTTACTTGCACCATCTATACTTACAGTGAAATTCTGAAGATAGTGGAGAACAATTAATTTAAGAGATATTACTATTATAATTATCATACAATTCTGAAGATAGTGGAGAACAATTAATTTAAGAGATATTACTATTATAATTATCATACAAAATATGATTACTGGTTTTTTTAATCTCCCTTAGAATACAAATTCTCCAGAATTTTAAGATTATGACTTCTTTGTTTATACTGAAAATGTGCCACGCTTATAAAAAGGAGCTCATGATATTGCTTTTAGGCCACGTTTTATGAAGATTTTTTGACAAGCTTCTCATACAATATTTAATATTGCTACTTTCGAGTTCACAAGGTTTAACTTAAAAAGCTCTCAGATGTCAGTGCAAGTCCATGCTATAGCCTGGGTTAACATAAAGGTTGAATGTGGGTCACATGCAATCTTTCTACTGTGCCATCAAAAAGTGCAAGGAGGTGAGATTTTATCATGTAGAGCTAAATCAAAGTTTTTGTGTTTTTAGGAGTCAACAATAAAAGTCATTTGGACCACTTTTTAGTAAACACCCTCTTTAACTATTTCAAATGGATATGTTAGGTGCTTCTGAGCCACAGAATAAGAAGCTACCTTCTGTTGAGCTGTTGTCTATTAATAAAAGAGAATGCATGCATTTGAATTTTACAGACTTCTCCATTGTTCTCATTCTATCAATTCAAATTAGTCTAATCAAATAGTTATCACCTTGACCTTTTTATCACTTTCAAGTTGATGGGATTTTCCAGTTCACCTACATTCCTGTCATAGAAAAGCAACATTTAATCTTCAGCTAAAAAAGCTTAATACAAAAGTAAGGTATCAAACAGATTGCAGTTCACCATTACGTGCATATTTTTATTTTTTAATTTCTGTGAGTCCTGGAAGACCTGCTCCTTGCCTTGCAGGCCTTTTCCCACCTGCCCTGGGAAGATGGGGCCCTGACTCCAGCTACAGAAGCTGAGGCTGCTAAACAGACTCTCGGCCAGGGGTATTGTTTAGTGGGGGTTGTTTGGGAGTGGGTATGTTGCAGCTATTGATATTAATTTTTGTATCTTTATTTTAGATCTTATGATTTATGTGGAAATAGTTTAATTTGTATGTGTACTTTTTGATGTTTTATTTATTGTTTATGACTACTTTTGATGTTTGCAACATATGTACTTTTTTCATGTGGTAAGCTGCCTTGAGCATGGTTTGAACGATGGAAAAAGTGGCATACGTATTTCATGTAATTTATATACTGCTTGGTTGTTTAAAACAAACCTCAAAGTGACTTTTAACTACATTAAGTTCATAACTAGAGGTACTACTGTATTTCAAATGGATGTGTATGATACTTTCTCACAAGATTGTGCTCAAGGCTCCTCACAATGATTGTGTTAGGAGTACAGAACATAAGAAAAGAGAAGAAAAAAGGAATGCAAAACAATCCAAACCAGTCTACTAATGATTTATAGATTTTTTAAAAGTTTGCAACCGGGAGCATCTACTTCCAGGTTAGCGGAGCTCGTAACCCGAAGCGTTCGCAAGGAGGACGGTATGTAATACGACGTTCCACTGTATACATTACCAGACTATCTCTTGATTTCTATCTTTACATATTATATTCTGCCTGCTGCATTATAGTAACATTTTTCAGAGAAGGCAGAACCTGCAAGAGGACAGGAAATTCTCTTCTGCTCTGGTATAGCAATAATATGAATATATCTGGAAAGAATTAAAAAACTGTAATTTGTGGGCTTTCCCCCTTTGCTTTCCTCAAGAGAGTCTGCTACACCGTAGGCTGCTGACTTCAAACCTGTATAACTAAGCTCAGCAAACTCACTGCAGTTTCACTGCTTGCTAAGATCCCAAACTGGGGAATCACAGTCCTTGAAATATAATTTCCATGAAGCTATGCAAGTTTGAACAGCAGATCTTCTATACTGAATAGTTATTCTGAATATATCCTGAGGGAGTCATGGCATAGTAAAATTAGATTTAGTGCTTGAAGCTAAGGTTTTTCAGTTACCCTCAGGGTTATTGTTTTTAAGAATTGCCATGCTCACTGAAGAACATTGTCCTGGGAATGCAAAGCAGGAAATCAAAAATTGCCATAAATTACTAAACTCGCTCCAACAAAGCAAAAGTTATTCAGATGAAATACTGTCAACTGAAGAGGAACTTTTTTTGTAATTACATATTACACCCTGTAACAAGCAGGATAAATAGCATTTATGGCTTCAATCCTATTCCCACTTACCTCAGAGGAATCCCCACTGAATTTGACAGGTCTAAGTATAAGACCGCAGCGTAAGTTGTACAGAAATGTGTGTATTCATGTAATTAAAAATGAATTCATGTCACTAAAAACAAACAAATAAATGGCTGAAAGAGATGCGGTCAAACTGATCAGGCCAAATAAACAAATTGTTCAACTTGCTGCCTCAGGAATTCCACATATGTTGGATGAAGCTCAGCATTGTATTGAAACCAGGGCCATCTTACCCATAGGTGCTAGGGGTGCGGGGCACCCGGGCGCCAGGCTCTCAGGGGCGCTAGGCCAAGAGTCCGGGGAAGAGCCTGTGGGTGGCTTTGCGCCGCGAATTTGGGGGCAAGCGAGTCAGCAAGGTGCCGAGGTGGCCGGCCGGCTCTGCCCTCCTGCATGCCTGGGAGTGGTGTAGGGCTGTGGAGAGGTCCACCCAGCGCATGTTGCTTACACCACGAGGCGCCTGGCTTCGCTCAGTCGCTGACGCCTCAGGCTGGTTTGTTGCGCAGGGCTCCTCTGCTGCTTGTGTTGGTTGCCTCCCCCCCCCCGACAACTCTGAGGAAGCTTTCCTTAAAAAAGGTCAACAACTTTGGGGTTCCTCTCCCTAAAAAAATGTAAACAACTCTGGGCAGCCTGGGAGGGGGGCCGCTAGGCTGATCTTTGCACCCCAGCACCGCATATGCTAAAGACAGCCCTGATTGAAACTATAGGGTACCAGTTTTAGAGCTCACAACTGAATAAAACTACAGTGGTGCCTCGCAAGACGAAAAGAATCCGTTCTGTGATTCTCTTCGTCTAGCAGTTTTTTCGTCTTGCGAAGCAAGCCCATTGACGGATTAGCGGATTAGCGCTATTAGCGGCTTTTAGCGGCTTATCAGCTTATCGGATCAGCTGATAAGCGGCTTAGAAAAAGGGGGGGAAAGGAAAAAACCCCCGCAGAAACTCGCAAGACATTTTCGTCTTGCGAAGCAAGCCCATAGGAGATTCGTTTTGCGAAGCACCTCCAAAATGGAAAACTCTTTCGTCTAGCGAGTTTTCCGTCTTGCGAGGCATTCGTCTTGCGGGGCACCACTGTAGCTCCTTTTTCATATCTGCTTTTACTTATTTGTCCTAGATTGAAGTCAATGGGCCTGCCCATAAAATGAAAGTCTACCGTGAAGGACTAGGGTGATGTCCTCTGCTTCCAGGAACTCTTCTCATTGTAGGCCTTTTGAGGGTGAGTTTTGAGTTTGTTTGGGCTCTGGCTGAGATCTCAGAGGCTAAGAGTGAGGGTGTGTGAGAAAGAAAATGAACTGATATTGATTTTTTTATATATTAGTAACTTAGTATTAATAACTTCCTATTTATGTAATGTTTTAAAATAACAGTGTATTTTTTGTAATATTTTGTTTAAGCTGCCTGTTGCAGCTTCAGTTTTTTGAACAACGCTTAGAGATATTTTTAATATATTAAGCAGCATAGAAATTAATAATAAATCAGTCAATAGTTGGTTGCACAGATTTTCCATTTACAATGTAAAATGTGAAATACATAAGACAATGTTTAGGGTAGCATTCAAAGGGGCATAAACCCAACACATTTTAGATTTCAGCTTCTTCAGCAGAAAGTACTCCTATTCCTAGCTTAGTGTAGCATGGCAATCCACTTGCAAAATGGAGTTTCCAAAGCAGCTGATGATGGGAGTAGGCTGTGCAAAAAAGGAGTCAGAAATTCTACACAAGCCCTTTGTATGAGACAATGAGTGAAATAAACCTCAACTGAAAGAAAGGTGAAATGCCAAGATGCTTCCATCTTATTTTTCACACCATTTTCTGCCCTTCACACATACACACTCCAAACAATACACAGTAGATCTTGTGTGCACAGAGCCACCAGGGCACCCTTTAGGGGACATTCCTGGAGAACTGTGGGGACTAACATGGAGAAAAAAGGACAGCAAATGCAATGCAGGAATCTCAGCTAAAGTATCCATGACAGATGGCCATCCAACCTCTGCTTAAAAACCTCCAAGGAAGGAGAGTCCACCATCTTCCAAGGGAGCCAGTCCCATTGTCAAACAGTTCTTACTGTCAGAGAGTTCTCCCCAATGTTCAGTCGGAATCTCCTTTCTTTTAACGTGAAGCCATTGGTTTGAATCCTGCCCTCCAGGGCAAGAGAAAACAAGCTCGCTCCATCTTTAGGTTGTCCTAAATAATGTGATTGCAAAATGCACAGCTGTACTGACCATAAGCAAATACATTCAGTTTTAAACTACTAAATGAGAATGTTAACATTTATTATGAATTAGCAGTACATTATTTGCTGTCTTCTACGCAGTCTGGCCACTGTATCACTGATATGTGCCACCTATGCCTTGCACTGCATGCCCTCTTTCTACACCTTGCTATTGCTTGTCTCCATTATCAGTTCAGGAAGAAATTTCAACAAAACTCTTCCTCTGGTCACTGATATCTCTGGGAACCGAATCCATCAAGATATTTCTGACCCCTGTTCATGCTACTTTAACTGTCTGGTGAACAGGAAGGAACTGATAAAAATAGAATTACAATGCCCTTACAGATGAACTAGCAAGAGACTTGATTGTGATTGATGCCTGAATAAACATACAATAGCAGGCCATACATCTCAACAAGGCTTTGATAGAAGTAGAAAAAGAGTGTAGGTTTTCATTGCTTAGACTACTGCGTTCTTTTCTCAATGAAACATTTGGGAAAGAAACAATTCACTACAAAACCCCCACAAGGGGATTCTGGCTTGTTTCTTTCATTAAAAGTAAACCAGAGAAACAAATTCTACAAGCTTGCTATTTATATGACTCCGTATGGTAACTGTGAATGCACAAAAATGAATGAGACTATTTTTCTCCAAATAGCTCTGAATTACAAGCCTGAATGGAAGCAAGTTTAGCAATACACTACTGTTGCTGTAGGAAACACTGTTGTTCCACATAGGAAACATGTAAAATGGACGCACATCTTTAAACAACTGTGCATGTGCATCTGGGAAACCTTTTAGCATGTCTAAAGACATGAAGCACCCACGTTTTCCATATTTATTTCTTAAACTATTCCTACCAGGGCCAATTTTTGTAAATACTTAATTTTAAAAATTACTTTTCAGAATTTTGCGAATATAGGCCAGTTATCAAGGTATAAAATTTGGCATACTTTTTTTTTAACACTGTGGTAGCCTTCTCTCTGTAAGATATTTACTTAACTTTCATCAGCAAAAAGAGCGCATGAAGATTATTAGTCAGAATATGTCAAAATGCTGGGTCAAACTGGGTGGATAATGGGCATGCTTAAATCCCCCTGAAATTGTTGCAGAAAATTTGGTAGCCCAAACTGCTAATGCAGCCTTCACCATCTGCTGCCCTCCAGATGTTTAGAACAACTTCCACCAGCTCCAGCCAATCCAAAGCATCTGGATGGCAGCAGAATAGTGACGGCTCTGCTAAGGCCTCAAGAACAAGAAAGCAAATGAAAATTAGATCAAATTTTTGGGGGAAAAACCCTGTCTCAACATACATTCACATGTCAGAAGAAGAACCCTGCTGGATCAGGCCAAAGGTCCATCTAGCACAGTATTCTGGTCTCATAGAAGCCAACCAGATGCCTACAGTGAGCCTACAAGATGCCTACAGTAAGCCTACAAACAAGACAAAGTGCAGCAGCAGTCTCCCTAATTTTGTTTCACAGCAGTTGGAATTGAGAGGCATATTGGCGATAATATACAGTCGTCATGACGAGTAGCTGTTATCATTATTAGCCTTATCCTCAGTGAATTTGTCTCATCCCCTTTTAAAGCTGTCCAAATTGGTAGTCTTATCACTGCATTCTGTGTCTTAGAATTCTACAGCTTAACTATGTGCAGGGTGAAGAAGAACTTCCTTTTAATTTATTCTCTTCTATTTATTTATTCTGCCTCTCTCCTAAATATTTTAAAGGTACCTTTTTCTAGGGGTGCTTGAAGAATGTAATCTTTGTGAATTCCAGTACTAACTGAGCTGTTCCACATTTCTCACAATAACGTGTGGAGCAAAATGTAGCTATCCATCTGATTTCACACTTCTCTGAATGCTGTGGCATTAAAAAAAATATCAAAATGTATTTTAAGATGCATATTCTTAGAAAAATGTTTAAAATATGCATCTAAATTCATATTTAATTGCAGATTTCCATGTAAATCTCACAAAAAATCTGTAATTAAAATGAAAACAGGACAGTGTTTCTCATTTGAAAGTTCTAATTTCAGGGAAATAATATTATACAGTAGTAAGTTTAGTAAGTGTAGTTTGATGTCTACCATGTTCACGAAACCATATATCCAAATTATGTACATCACACACAACTAAAATTAGCCACAGTCTCCACTTTGATGTATTTCAGCATTGCTCTTGGCACTCAATCTGACGGCCATCATAGATTATGCTATGTTACAGCCAAACTATAGGAAATAGTTTGTTTGGATGCAAAAAGCAAAACATTATTTTTTAAGCCAAAACATCCCAAAGCAGCTTTATTTAAGTAATCTTGACACAACTGGCTTGACAAACAATTTTTCTGTGAAAATGCTTTTAGTATAATATGCAAAGCCATCGACAAAAGGTATTTGTTAAGAGAATTCAAGATATAAACATATAGTTATTCAGTCCTAATCCAACACGCATAATTTAAGGATGACCTTTTTATGTTACAGTGATTATTCTGACAAACACTTGCTCACGTCTGAAAAAATGGCACATATGGTTAGGAGCAGTATGCATCTGAATACCAGCTGATGGAAATTATAGAGGTGAATGCCCTTACACTCAGGGCCTGCTTGTGGGCTTACTAAGGGCATCTCTTGGCAACTGTGAGAACAGGATGCTGGGCTAGATCGGCAACTGGCCTGATCCAGTGTGAGTGTGTGTGTGTGTGCGCGCGCACACACACGTTATTGTTTTGTTTGTTATTATGTGATACTTTTTGTGCTTTTACATTGTCAACTGCCCTGTGATCCTCAGATGAAGAGTGCTTTTTATTTTTATTTTTAAATATTCTTAAGCTCCTCTTTGCACATGGAGTTTAGTGTGTGAGCCTTTATATTTAGGCCTAGTTACATACTTGGCAGTCAGCTTGAATTGGTTTCAACAAAAGCTATTTATAATTTACACTAATATTGGGTCATCATAACAAAATCTTGCCCTCAGGAGTCAGCTTATCTGCATTTAAGTACCTGCTAAAAAGTGATGCAATCGAATATACAATTTAAATGGCACTTTCCCACTCGACACATGATTTTTAAAAACTCCAGCATAGGTGTGCAAGTTTATTTGCAACTCGCTTTGGATAATAACAGTTGTAGTGACTTGACTAGCCCTGGGCACACAAAATAGTCTCAGCCCTGTTTTCCCCATCTGTGAGAATACTGTAACAGTTGCTGGCACAGACTGTAACCATTGACCATGCTTGCTGAAAAAGTGGGACCATGGGTGTGGTGTGTACAACGTGCATGGCCCATGCTTCTAAACATGAGAGGGTTTCCTTTCTAGGCATAACACTGAAGTCTGATGCAAATCCATTTGAGTCTTCTCCAGGGCAGGCAAATCATTATCAATTAATGTCATGACTCAACTATTGTTTGAAAGCCCTACATCTCCTTAGTCCATATATTAGCTGCTTCATTGGGTTGTGCTTTGTCCATGCTGACCTTTCATGTCTTTTGGAACACAGTTAAATAGCAATCTTATACCAACATCCCTCTGTTTGACACAGTCCAGACATAATTCCTGTGAAGAACGCTGTAATAGGATCTGCTGTTCAATAACTCCTATACAACACATAGTCTTGACTTTGTAGCAACTGGGGTGGCTTCTTCAAAGCTTATTTGGGGAGCCTGGCACACTGAGCCCCCAGTTTCGGGGGGTAGCAGGATGGGGAGAACAAGGCATTACTGTTCAGATTCATAATTCATAATATTATTTCTTTCCATTGCACTACTTAAGGAAAAGTCATATATTTCCTCTGCAGCCCATGTTTTTGTTTAGCTTCTTCTGGTGCACTGTAAATCTGAAGTAACCGCAGTAATTGACATGCCAATGGATAGGAAACAGATGAGGGAGTTACATTCTGCAGTTTTTCAAAACTGTATATATGTATGTATATGAAGCAAAATATAAGCTGTACATCGTTAATATATTTCAGCCTACTTAGACTTCTTTTATCATTCTACAGCTTAATGAGCAACTGGAATACAGTTTTCCCACATAATGCTCTTATTTAGAATTTGAGCCCCCCCTCCCCCAGTCATTTCCTTTTGGGTTGCTTTCCTACAGATTCTTCTTTCTATTCTTTCCTTCAGTTATCAGAGAAATCATCCTTCATGTATTGATTCATTTCGACCTATGTCTGGAAGGCAAAGGGAATCAAATTAACTAATATTTTACTTTTGCATGAGATTAATGCTAATGCTTACAAAGAGGGAAATACATTCCCGTGATTTAATTTTCATTCTCTGGTTGATTCTCAGTGATTTAATTTTGCAGAGGGTTGTCTCTCTGCTTATTGTCTTTTGAGCTCATATTGGGGTATTAGAGATAGAAAACTCCTATTATGCTGTCTTCCAAGTGCCGAATTGTTCTCAGTACTATCATCTTGAGTGCTTGTCCATTCTAATTTTAAATAACTCAAGCAATGAGGCTCTGTAATTTCCTCCTGGAGACTGTTGCTCAGTGTAATCAATGTTACTGACAGAAATTTTACATGATGTACAGCCTAGAATTCCTGGCCTTTAATTGGAGCCAGCCTAGAGCCAGCCTTGACCAGGATATGGCCTCCAAACTGCTGTTTATGATGCTCTCTCTTGAAGAGTGTGATGGCTATCCAAATCCAGCAGCAACATTTTCATGCCTCAGTCAGAGATCCTCAGAGTGATCAGCGGATGCTTATGGAACTTAGCACCATAAATCCAGAGATGCTCAGCCCCCAATTATCGAGTATTTCACAATGTAATGGTCGCCTCCTCCAGCTACTTCTGCTTGGGTGTGCAGTGGGGCTTCTTGGCCAGGTCCAAGCCAAGGCCAGGACATGCAGGAAGAGCCAATGGAGCCAGTTTAAAACAGGAACCCTGCAGGCCAACCTGTCTCCTTGCCTCTCGACTCTGTGCAGCCCAAGGTGGCGGCAACAGCAGCAGCAGCAGCCCGGGTGTGGCTTTGCCTTGCTGCCTCCTCCAGCTACCATATATCCACTCAGGGCTGGTAAGCCAATGAGGGCCCAAACTCCCACCCTCACCATCGCAGGAGCCCCCTTGCCCGACCCCTAGCTCACCTCAGAATTATCCCTAAGACCATTATGCAGGGAATGCTCTGGGGCTGATTTTAGGGTCCAAAGAAGCAGAGGTGGTGACCAGTATGTGGTGAAATTTAACGAAATTCTTTCATTGCTTGCAGTAATTTCTTTTCCTACATGATGCTCATACCCATTTGAGGCTCAATATACCCGTTAGTTGTGCCAGGAATGTTGGCATATTGGTAATGATGCTTTTTCCTGATCTTTTCTCTGCATTGTATAGAGCCATATTAGATATGTAGAAATCCGGAATTGCTTGGATTGTGTCATCTGGAATATTTTCAGTTCCTTGGCAGGAAGGTTCACTATCCTACATGTCCATATGTTCCATATAGAATAATAGAATTGAAGAGTTAAAAGGGAGCCCAAGAATCACCCCCTGCAATGCAGGAATCTCAACTAAAGCATATATGACAAATGGCCATCCAACCTCTGCTTTAAAAACCTCCAATGAGGTAGAGTCCAAACCTCCCAAGGGAGTCTGTTCTTGTTCAGTTCGACTGCTCTTGCTGTCAGAAAGTTCTTCCTGATGTTTAGTTGAAATCTTTTCTAATCTATATTAAAAAAAGGTAAAGGACCCCTGACAGTTAAGTCCAGTCGCAGATGACTCTAGGGTTGCAGCGCTCATTTCACTTTACAGGCTGAGGGAGCTTTGTCCGCAGACAGTTTTTCTGGGTCATGTGGCCAGCATGACTAAGCTGCTTCTGGAGAACCAGAGCAGTGCACAGAAATGCTGTTTACCTTCCTGCTGGAGCAGCACCTTTTTATCTACTTGCACTGGCGTGCTTTCGAACTGCTAGGTTGGCAGGAACTGGGACCGAGCAATGGGAGCTCACCCCATTGTGGGGATTCGAACCACCGACCTTCTGATTGGCAAGCCCAAGAGGCTCAGTGGTTTAGACCACAGCACAACCCGCACCCCCTGTCTAATCTATAGTCTTGTCTAATCAGTATTGGTTGAAGAATACCTCCTGCCAGAGCCAGACTTCAGTGGGCCTTGGCATGATACCAGGAAATGGGTGCCTGCCCATTGCTTCTGAAACAACTACTGAAGTTGGGACCCCTGCCCGATGCTGCTCTTGTCACCACCCCCTGCCATTATGGCTCCTGTCCAGTACTGGCAATGCTTGCTGTTGATGCCAGTCACTCACTCTCCACCTCACCCTGCATCCTGTTGAGCTGGTAATATATTTGAATGGGAGATAGCGAAACTACTACGTGGACCTGCTTTGTGGCAAGTGGCCATGTTTAGATTTCCTGAGATGCAATGCTTGGCAATGGAGGATCTAAGAAAATGCTTGCCCATTGTGGAACAGAGCTAAGTAGCATCTTAGTCACCTCCCATCCTTAACTGTGGCCTGTCAGCTAAAGAACCATGGCAAGAGGCGGTGATTGGTGGCAGCATCAGGTAGGGCCCCTGTTGGAAAGAGGCCCTTCTGGTGCCCATCTAGGTATTTAGATGAACAAAGGTCTTGCCTCCTGAAACGTGCCATTGCAACTGCACTTCTTGCTCACTCTGCCAGCACATGTATTGATTTGTATATATCTGATTGTTTAACTTTAGATTATTCAATATTTTATTGCAATATATTTTATTTGGAAACCACACACAGGATGGGCAGTTAATAAATAAATGTCTAAATAAATAAAATGTGGCTGGGTTAAATGCTAAACATTAAGCCAAACTAATCTTCATTGCAGGCAGGGCAGGTCAGTCTGATAGCTCAGCCCTGTTATGGATTCTCTCTCCCTTACTTTCGCTAAACCAATGCCACTTAAAGGATAAGAAGAGCTTATAGAAGTACTGATAACTGAACAGTAGTATCTTAGACAAGAGCTGCTCAAACAATACTATTTCCAAAATGAAATGTAGGCTCAAAATGGAGTACCAGTCCATGGCCCTAAGCATCTCCTTCCTGATAGATGCATCAGGCTACAGATGCCTTTTTAGGTGATACTAGCTGAGTTTCAGTTAACTCTTTTTTACTATATTTCTCCCCATCTTTTGTTAAATATCCCAATCCTTATAATTCTTAAATATAATTTTAAAAACATTTTTCAATATATGAACAATGCAGAATATGAATTACAATGACAAGAACAACACACACAAACAGACCCCAAGTTTAGGGAAAAAATCCAAAGTACAAAGGAAAAAATGCACACACACAGAAGTTGATAGGTATTACATTGTTGGTTTTTATGCTATCTTAATATTGTCTTGTTTCCTGGCTAGAGTGAGGGGGGGGGATTCTATAAAATCAAGAATTCACCACCGCAAAAGCCAAAGGCGAGAAATGGCCATGAACTGCACAGAAAATCAAACCAAGCAGATTCAATAGTTTAAATATTTTTTTTTTACCTTGGGCTGCTCTAATTTTGGGGCTTAATTTTTCTAATAAAGTAACTTACTATACTTTGAAATACCATAGCTCTAAATCTACTTCTGTAAAGTCTTTCCGGCTGTAGGCAAGAATGACTCTGGCTGCTGACAACTTTTTCATACAGAATTATAAGTTTTTCATTTGATCGGGGTGACTCTTTCCCCATATTTTTATGCATGCCCTCTCTCTCTCCCCCCCCCCCCGCCCCACAGAGGATTGTTGACTAGATCCTTTGGCAGAATTGGTGTGTTTTGCTTTCATACCTCTCAGCTTATCCTGTAAAAGTAATGAAGGCTTTATGTAACTCTTTTTCCAGATCACTAAAATAAATCCGGAGGGAATTTAATGATTGTTTACTTAATGATGGCAGCCACAGCAAATGGCATTTAGCCATGTATTATTTCATACAGGTCATATGTATGACATTAAACATGACACTGGGGCATGCAGAACCCTGCATCTTGTTAAATAAAGAAAACTTGATCCAATACCAGCTTTCCTGAGAGTACAATGCACACATCCATCCCATTATTTAACTGCATCTCCTGTCTATTCATGTGGCATTTCACCTATCAGGCCAATCTGAGGCAACTATTAGATGGATTTTATTCAAAGTACGACAAAAGAAGCTTCGTTAAAGCAAATACAAAATAAAATCTACTCCACTTCCTTTATTCATTGATTTCATAATATGATCTTAAAACTAACTAGATTGTGTTGTCTATAATCATGCATAACTAGATTGTGTTGTCTATAATCATGCATATGTCAAATAAATCTAAATTCCTCTTTGTGTGTGTCTTCTTTATGGATAATTATGCACTAGTTTTGTTGGAGCATTATTACTTTATTCACTGGTGAATAATTCCTTATTTTTGAATTCCCTCCCATGAGAAACTAGACTGGCTCTCTCCTTGTTGTCCTTCTGCAGGCAGGTGAATATTTTCTTTTTCCAACAGGCTTGGAGCTGACGGCTTTTAATGAAAGGGCCAGTGCTGTGCAGCTTTCAGTGTAATTATTTGTATAATTTAAGTAGTTTAAGCAGCTTAGTCATGCTGGCCACATGACCCGGAAGCTGTACGCCGGCTCCCTGGGCCAGTAAAGTGAGATGAGCACCGTAACCCCAGAGTTGTCTGTGACTGGACCTAATGGTCAGGGTCCCTTTCTAGTTTTAATTTTATCAATGTTTAATTGTTTCTTAATTATTGCGTTTCTCATATTTATCTGTGAGCTGCTTTGAGTTCTGTCAGGGGAAAAGGTGAGGAATAATAATACTGAACTTAAATGTTCTGTGTTGCCAAATTAATAATAGTCAGGATCACCCAATCATCCTGTGTTTGGCTGGGGTGTTGGGTTTTTTTTTGCATTGAATATCCACATAGCACAAGTATCTCACATCTTATGCAGGGGTTATGTTCCAGGGACGGGGTGTATCTGCAAAAACCCATATACTCAAACCATCCTTTTGGAACTGCTGTCAAGGTGAGCAATCTTACCTCCTGGAGCCATCACACTGAATAGGTCTTACCCTGCCCCTCAAGCAAGTTAGAAAGCATTGAAGCTCTCTGCCTTGCTTGCCGGGCTTTGGCAGACTCTCACTCAGGCTCTAGTGAGATCTCGCGCAACTGAGTTCCCACGAGATCTTGTGTGAGCCTCCCAGAGTCTGGTAAGCAAGGAAGACAGCTTAAAAGCTATTCCCAAGCAGGAAAAACCCCACACCAAAAGTGCTTTTAAGCTCTTTGACTTCTGTGCATTTATGTGATTTCAATCAGGCAGCCTTCAAACGCATGAAGTTGAAAATCACACATGCTAAAATCATGTCAGTTGTGAGTTACCTGTATTATATTTTTTGTCGCAAAGCCTTTTTCACTTTTATATCTCTAGATCACAGGAATTATTAAGGCCACTCCTGTCTAAAGAAACAAAGGCAAGACTATTGCATGTTCTCTCTTGATTCTTCTGCATACATAATTGTCACAATGAATAGGATATATGCATAAAATATTGCTATGTTATCAGTTCTGTTTCTGTAGAGTTAAATTCTTCAGAAGAAGGCTGATCTGCTGGTGTTAATCACTGTAAGCATACTAGCAATATTTTCTAAGAAATGATTTCTACTGCTATGGGTGGTATTCAGTGCTAGTCCTACCCACGGATAATGTATACAACTTAGTTTATTCATTTAAATGAGTCTGCCCTGTGGGCAGGATTCAGCTGCCCACACAAGGACTTCTGCTTGAGCTATGGGGCTTCTCTCCCTTCTCTGGCCCACCCTCCTTACACCTCCTGAATTTAGCTTGGGTGAGTCAGGAGAACCTGAAAAAACAACAAACCAGCATGCAGAGGGAGAGGGTGGATCATTCCATCTGGGAAGCCAAAACGCTTGCACTGACAGAACAATCAGAAAAGCACAACATTGAATCCTCCCTATATTATTCTATGGCAAATTTTATTTTTCTGAAAATGTGGTGTTTCATAAAATTGCTTTGTAGCAACATAAATGGGTACACTAACAATTAAGTTGGGTTGTTTCAAAGTTGTAATTAACTTCTTTGGATGACCATCCCGAAAAGGCTATATTTTATAATATCACATGTGTATAAATTCTCACTGGTTAGTGGATGGAGAGAGGAGAATTCAAACCAAGTTACACATAATTCATGTATGAAAAATATTAAATTTCACTAGACTCTGTTTTTGGCATTATTTTTTGTTTTGTTTTGCTAATTATGTAGTGCTCTAGTAAGGTACAAAGAAATTATTTCATATATGGTAACTGCTGCCAGGATGTTACTGGCAGGGAAATAGAGACTATCAACAATATAACCCATCTATTAAAGAACAGATAGAGGAAACATGGGACTTTGCCTATATAGCAGAACTGACTCATTAGCTTAGATTTAAAGAAAAAAGATAGCAAGATAAATGTGCAATAATACACTGAAGCCCTTTTATTGAATACGGAAAGAAAAATGTTTTTTTTAATCACATCTAAATAATGGTTTTGCACTGTTTTGAATGCATTCAACTTCAGCATTTTCTTTATTATATACACTATTTTGTTTGACTCACTTCAAATGGCTGCCTCCGAGAGAAGAGCTACACCTTTTTCTGGCAAGGAGAGCATAAGAATTATGTATTCCTATTGTAGGCTTCGCAGTGAGGAACTCCCTTCTGTCTGCGACAGAACACCTCTCAACCACCACCTGACAGCAGGCCAGTTGTCAACACTGTCTGCAACCCGTTATTTATTTTGCATTTATATTTTCATCAGCAAACTTGCAAACCTTCCTACTCACCCCTGACTTTTTATCGTTTACAAACAAGTGAAAAACCACAGGGGCACCACCAGAGGCAAAAACTAGGGCTTGAAGTTACTCTATGCTAAATTAATTTTCATTCCAAAATGATGATCAGTTTATATGTTTTGGGATTGTCAGTCTGTGCTTTGCAGATTTAAAAGGAAGGGAAAACAGTTTGAAATGTCATGACTGTTTGCTTTTTGCTTCAGCCATATTTCTGTTCAACTGGCACCTGCTAAAAAAACCCAATGCATTTCCTGATTGCTGCAGGCATTTCTGAGCTCCACTACTCCTTAGTCATCAGTAATGAGCATATGTGATATAAGTGACCACACATGATTTGTGAAAGTGACAAGTGTGACACCAACTGTGTGGGAGTCTTAACAGAAGAATGAGATTAATGGCATAAGTTACTATAACACAGAAGCACAATTCTGAAACCAGATGCAGTCCTCCTAGGCCAGGGGTCAGCAAACTTTTTGAGCAGGGGGCCAGCCCACTCTCCCTCAGACCTTGTCAGGGGCCAGACTATATTTTGGAAAAAAAGAAGAACGAATTCCTACCCCCCACAAATAACCCAGAGATGCATTTTAAATAAAAGCACACATTCTACTCATGTAAAAACACGCTGATTCCCGGACAGTCTGTGGGCCAGATTTAGAAGGCGATTGGGCCAGATCCGGCCCTCGGGCCTTAGTTTGCCTACCCATGTCCCAGGCTCTTCATTTCAGTTATTAAAACTGCAATCCTATAAGCACTTACCTGCAGTAAGTGCCACTGAAGTTAACAGTACTTACTTCTGAGTAGACACGTGTACAGGCTTTCACTGTAAAACTATTCTTCACCAAGATGAAAAGCCAAATGTTTTCGTTTTGCGAAATATGACTATGGTAGAAGACTGGGTGGGAATATTATGTTAGGCATCAATAAACTGGAAATGGCAATGAACAGGTAATACGAAGAATAGCTGAAGGCAACTGGGGAGGGAGTATGATGGGAATGAAAGGCTACCGTCTCTGAACAACAAACAAGGGAGACAGGAGCTTCCATGCCTTAACTGGTAGCTATTTTCCCGTTGGTGGCTTCTCAGAGAAGGCAGACAGTATCCACTTTCTCAATAGCTATTTTTGGTTGCAGGACATTTGGGTTAGATAAAAAATTGAGGAGAATGGAATTCAGGGAAGCAAGATAATTAAAAGCTTGGTAATCGCAACAGAAACGTCAATACAGATTACCAGAAGGGTAGCAATTTAGTCCACTGCAGCAGGTGGGGGGGGGGGAGATTTGTGGCATTTTATGATTTGTAGCAAATTTATTATAGCAGAAGCTTTTGTGGGCTAAACTTCATCAAATGCATACTGGTATATTATACACATGGGTCAGGAGGTGGGGGAGTTCTAAACAGTGAAGTCAGAGAGAAATGACAGAAAAGTACTAACAGTGATAACAAGGTAATGGATTGCTGCCAGTTTCTTGTATTTTACTGGGAGGAGGTACACACAAAGAAAATAAGAGATCCCTCAAAGCAGGTCTGACTCACACCTTGAGAAACAGAATGTTATTCTCATTAAGAGGGGATGCTTGAATTTGGCATGAAATATAATTAACTTCCTAATCACAGTTGGCTTTATTTTGCTCATTCCAAATGGAGAGCGTACAGTACATAAAATGAGCTAATGCAGTGATCTCTGAGGAATGCAGCAGGCCTTGCAGCTCTGCAAGCACTGGCATTTCAAATGCATGTATTAGGATGCTAGCCTCAAAATCAGCATGAAAATCAGGGCTGGTTTCATTTGTCTTTTGTTTTAGGCAGTGGTGCAGCTACAGGTTTGTGCTTTTCTCTATAAAACTGACAAATCAAAATATACTTGCCAAGTGTCAAACCCTAAAACCCGAAAAAAGTTTGGAACTTTAAAGTAAAAAGTACAAAGCAAATATTTTTTGTATTTTCATGGTTTTTACAACCAGAAGCATTGCCAAAACCCAGAATACACCTGTACCAGTAGATCCCAAACTCCACCAGTCCCCAACCATGGAACACTTGAAAAATGTGAAGGATCCTGGTGAACGTGATTTTTTTCCTGTCTGTTGTATAATGTGCTGACTTTGGTGCTGTATTATTTTTAAACGCATTTTCAAAATGTATCTTTATTTCTTATATATTGCTTTTATGGTATCACAATATAAATTCCATAGAATTCAAATCTGGGTACAGTAAAATACAATAAAAGTAATAAAAAGGCAATAAAAGGCAGAGTGAGTATTTAATGCAATGGATGTCTTCCATCTCCAACAACAAATCCACAGACACACCATAAACTGCCTGAATGTAGCTCATAGGACCAGTGGTGTGTCTAAAAATATTTGCTCGTAATAAAATAATGCAGGATTCCGTCCTCCCCTGCCCAGTATATGTTGGTTATGCATAACACACACACGATTTCTTCCCCAATAATTGGTACTAGGAATGGATTTTGCTTGTGGATACATTCCCATGCATCATAGTAATAACTTTGCACGACAGAGCCAAAAGAAAGACACAGACACAACACTTTTGAAATCAAACTAGGCACAGTTTTAGTTTGGACTTTACAGGACTTTAAAAGATAGGTAAAGGTAAAGGGACCCCTGACCATTAGATCCAGTTGCGGACGACTCTGGGGTTGTGGCGCTCATCTCGTTTTATTGGCTGAGGGAGCCGCCGTACAGCTTCCGGGTCATGTGGCCAGCATAACTAAGCCGCTTCTGGCGAACCAGAGCAGCGCACAGAAACGCCATTTACCTTCCCACCGGAGCGATACCTATTTATCTACTTGCACTTCGTGCTTTTGAACTGCTAGGTTGGCAGGAGCAGGGACTGAGCAACGGGAGCTCACCCCGTGGCGGGGATTCGAACCGCCGACCTTCTGATCGGCAAGCCCTAGGCTCTGTGGTTAACCCACAGCGCCACCCACGTCCCTATAAAAGATAGGTAGCTGCAGTTTATAGGATAAAGAGCAGTAACAGTTAAATAGCCAACACATTCCACCCAAATAGCTTTCTAAATACAGTGGAACCTCGGTAGTCGAACGTTTTGGCTTTCGAATGCTGACAACCCAGAAGTGAATGCTTCCATTTCTGAACGCTCCTTGGAAGTCAAATGGCTTCCGAGGAGCATTTCTCCATTTTTTCAATGGATTTTGCCGACCAGCAATTGCGCCTCGGTTGTTGAACGGTCTTCTGGAACGGATTATGTTCAACAACTGAGGTTCCACTGTATATTAAAACCACGACCAAAAATGTGATTTTTAGAGAGAACATAGATCATACCCCTACCAGTCTATCCTCAACCACCTGTTTTGCAGGGACATGCACACTGACACTAGTGCACAGCAATGCACAGCAGCCCACATCTATTCAGCAGGTACATGTGGAATAAAAGAAATAGGACCACACCCCACCAAAAAGGCAAGAAGAGGGATAAACAATTCAAAACCAGAGAAAACCAAGTTTATAGGGGTTTCTGTTGTTGTAAGAAGCCAACCTTTTCTTCAGATATATTTTTCTTATATAAGTCAGTATTTATGCTAGTACTGTTCGCAACAATTTTAAAAATACTGTCTCAAGTCATCTTGTGATGGCCATTTCAAGCAGGCATTCCAGTGCTTTTATTTTTTCCACTCTCTCTGCTGGTAGAGTCACAACCATACACATGGTTCTCTAACAAAAAAAGTCACCACACAGAGTACCGTACTTACTGACCATCATCTCAATGTGGTAGTTTGCACCAGGCATACAATGCTGCTATTTGCATGGGCTTCAACACGCACACCATTATTGCCAATATAAGAAGAAAATGCAGACATGCATTTCTTTCCCCAATGGATCTCTCTTTGAACCTTCAACTGAAATGGAGCAATGCATGTGCTCAGGAAGTCCATGTGTACACTAGAGAGCACAAATAACTCTGCATCAAGGTGAATTACTTTTTTTTTTAAAGACATCTTTATAATTTCTATTTTCTTTTCATTTTCGAATAAACAGAAGGACTGTTGAATTTCAAGTCAACTGATCTCAGCAAGATTTAAAAGGAGTCAGTGACATTGCCAGAGAGGAAAAAAACGTCAACAAACCCTAGTAATTTTAGACCTGAGGGAATAACATTCTTCAATTTTATAATGAGACGGCTGAAGGACAAATGCCAAGAAAAATGAAATAAGAGCCTGTGCCTTTAAAACATAACTATGTTATGTAGTGTATGTGTATTTGTTTAACACTGAGACACAAGACCTTATTCTTCCCAATATTTTTTCCCCTAAACTGCTGATTTCTACTAAAGAATGCCAGAGTTCCTGACAGAGTTGCACAGAACCAACATTATTTTCTTCCCCCAGTACTAACTGGCATGTAAAACTTTATTGCTGAACATGGTGGTTTCTGTTCCTTTTTTAAAAGGCCTCAGTTAATTACCAAATAAGACTATGAAAATAAAAGAAATGAGACCCATTCTCTCCATCACTATATCTGAAGCCTATCATGTGAGTTGCCAATTGGTTTTTCTAATTCTACCAACTCAATATCTGCTGTTAATTTGCTTGCTATTTCAAGAACATGAAGACTGTCAGCAAAATCCATGATGCATTACACAACTTATAATTGGAAAAAAAATCTGATGGTTTACTGACAGTGTAAAGGGAAAGTATAAAAAGCAATGGAAAGCAGTAACAACTTCATGGCTATTTGTACTAAAATATAATTGTAAATGCAGTAGAAAAAAAGCAGAACCTCCATCTCAGCTCCTAGGACAAGAAACAGTATACAGAATTATGACAAATGACTGAATGAAATCAACTATTTTAGACCACGTTACAAAGCAGGGATGGAGAACTTGTAGCCCTTCAGTTGTTCCCCATATTTGGGTAAGATTACACTATGTGCATTAGAGGGAGAGAGCACATGCACAAAGTGTGAGTGATTTAATGGATTGTTACAAGATCAGCATACTTCCACTAGATATAGATAGATAGATAGATAGATGATAGATGATAGATAGATAGATAGATAGATAGATAGATAGATAGATAGATAGATATAGATAGATAGATAGATAGATGATAGATAGATAGATAAAAAGGTAACGGTAAAGGACCGCTGACAGTTAAGTCCAGTCGCGAACAACTCTGGGATTGCGAAGCTCATCTCGTTTTACTGGCCGAGGAAGCTGCCATTTGTCTGTAGACAGTTTTTCTGTCTACAGCGCACAGAAACACCATTTACCTTCCCATGGTAAAAGGTAAAGGTACCCCTGCCCGTACTGGCCAGTCTTGACAGACTCTAGGGTTGTGCGCCCATCTCATTCAAGAGGCCGGGGGCCAGCGCTGTCCGGAGACACTTCCGGGTCATGTGGCCAGTGTGACAAAGCTGCATCTGGCGAGCCAGCGCAGCACACGAAAACACCATTTACCTTCCCGCCAGTAAGCGGTCCCTATTTATGTATTTGCACCCGGGGGTGCTTTCAGACTGCTAGGTTGGCAGGCGCTGGGACCGAGCAACGGGAGCGCACCCCGCCGCGGGGATTCGAACCGCCGACCTTTTGATCGGCAAGCCCTAGGCGCTGAGGCTTTTACCCACAGCGCCACCCGTGTCCCTTCCCATGGAGCGGTACCTTTTTATCAACTTGCACTTTGACGTGCTTTTGAACTGCTAGGTTGGCAGGAGCTGAGACCGAGCAACGGGAGCTCACCCTGCCACGGGGATTCAAACCGCCAACCTTCTGATCGGCAAGCCCAAGGTTCAGTCGTTTAGACCTCAGTGCCACCCGCATCCCTAGATAGATAGATAGATGATAGATAGATAGATAGATAGATAGATAGATAGATAGATGATAGATAGATAGATAGATAGATAGATAGATAGATAGATGGATGATAGATAGATAGAAAACCCTCATAGCAAAGAGTGCTTGCATTGTCAAGAGCCACAGAACAGTAAAATGTACACCAGAGGGATCCAACAAGGCCCCAAGGTACCATGTTTGGTCTGCCAAAGGAGCGCATTGCATGTACTTTATGTGAAGAGTCTTGAATCAGCCCCAAGCTGTACCTGAAGACAGCGCAAAAGCTTCTGCTGGTTCAAAATGTGGATTTTGTTCAGCGCCAAAAGGTAAGATTGTATTTCACTAATCACTACTGAGCTACAATGGATACTATTAACTCAGCTACGCTGGTTACCACTTTCTTTCCATGCTCAAGTCAACATGTCCTGGGACCAGACTATATCTCAAGAATTTCCCCTCCCCACACAAGAAGGCTGTTTTCCTTCTGGGGGCCCTCTGGTCATTCAGCTAGGGCCCTTATCAGATGAGGTGCCTAGGATTTTGAATAATCTCCTGTGAGGTTTTGCTTCATTGCAGCTTGCTTTTAGGTGGCGCTGATCTGAAACATTTGTCACTGGGGTGGGGTATGCAATATAAAGTACCCGTGAAGAAGGTGGGAGAATTTCATGGGGGAGGGTCCAGTTTTTAAAACTAAGAATTTGATGACATCGCGGTTTCCTTCATGCATTACATGCTTTAGGGAAGACCACACATTGAATATGGACATTGGAAGAGGAGTCATGCACGTTAAATTTTGGTGTGCTAAATCTCTTGTTTCCTATTGCTGATATTTGTTTTATTCCTTGATTCTTTTTTCCTGGGTTTGGATTGAGTGTTGAATTGACTGTGATTTGTTGTGTTTATATGCCAAAGAAGTGGCATTTTACTTTGGGGAGATTTTACTCCCCAAAGTAAGAAGTGGGCATTTTACTCTTATAGTTTCTTCTGCCCACTCTGCCTGTCTTTGAGACGCGTCCAGCACAGTTAGTGAGCCCTTCTGCCACATTAGGCAGCCCAATTAAACACTGTCAGAGGTTCTAGTATCACTTCTCACTGCAAAACCCCTTAGCACTTCACAGTACAGATAAGCAGCTTAAAATCACATGTAGTCTATCGTAAAGCTATGTTTATGTCTGGGTCAAGATTACACTAATAACGTATGTGCATTTATGGACATAATCACATCAAATTATCACCTCTTGATTCTATAACTGTATTCTTTCTGGTGCCAGGGTAAAAAATATTAATTTACCCAGTCATTTTAAATTATGGTACTTTCAACTAGTTTAATTTCCCCCTCCTCTTAATTTTATAGAATCATAGATGTAGAGTTGAAAGGGACCCTGAGGGTCATCTAGTCCAAACTACGTTGGCTTGTGTTGCAATATTTTGCAATTTGAAAAGTTTCTGTGTACCACTCTGAAATCCATTTTTGGATGAAGGGTGGTTTATAAATTTTAAAAATAAAAAAGTAAGCATAATTTAAAGAGGGCAGGGAAAAATCAGGCCATGTATCAACTCTATAGAGATTCTTACTTTTTTCAAGGGCCATATTTCCATTTGCAGAAATGAAACTCTGCATCTAATGGCTTTAAATACTACCAGGCCCATCAGACAAAGCTCAATTTTTCTACACACTAGAGACTATAAATATGCACCACTGCTCACTCCAATTGCAAACGCACATGAATGCTCCTGTGTTTTGTAAGTTATTTTCCACATACACATTCTATTAAATTGTAAGTTACGAGGCACTACTTGAATTCTCTTAGGTCTGTAAAAAGCTTTCAGATGTACCGTGAGAAATCACCTGTAATGAATACAGACTGATATTTCTTTGCTATAGCTGCACTGAGTTGGCAATTTACATTTTCTAAATATATGGGTTATATTCAGTTTTCCCAATTTGATGGCAATTACTCTTTAGAAACCTCTTGACAGGCTAAAAACTCTAAGAGCTGCAGCTGTTATTCGTGGTTTGATCCCTCGCATGAAATGAAAACCACTAACTATACCAGTGAATGAGGACCCCTCCCCCAAATTCCAAATGAACTTGTCAGCATGTCTCATTTTAGGGCCCAATAATCTTTTCAGCCACCGCAGCTGCACCACCTCCTCCTCAATAAGATTCAAGATATCCGTAAATAGGTGCAACATAGGTGCACATAAAAAATAAAACTTTAGAAAAAGGATCTGTCATAAACTCTCACACTCAGCATCAGGTTTTGTCTGATCCAGTATGAAATCTGTGCATGTGTATAATATCGTAAGTCTGTTCAATAAGAACTTTTCCTGCAGAATGCCATACATATGCACATCCATCCATATACAATTTTATTTATTTTTAATACTTCTAAGCTTCCTTTCATCCTGGTGATTTCCACAATCAAGCAAGACGATTAACCAGTATTTCTCAACATGTTAAACCCATGCCCCTTCTTAGCTAACATAAAAATGCCTCTTTCAAACCTAGCTCCCCTAATTATTTCATTTGAATTTCTAAATGTATCTTAATTGTGTGACTTAATTTTTTTATTTACATTGCACACGTTTTTGGACACGCACAAGATCTTCAGATGCTTGAGAAACACTGCTGTTAACAATAATACTGGCAAGTCACAACTTACAAAACTAAAAAGTTAGACAGGCAATAAAGCCAGTTTAAAATGTTCGGGCAAATAAAGATATTTTGACCTGGCACCAAAAAGACTGGCCTGTCAGCACCAGTCGAACGTCCTGGGGAGGATATCACCAACTGATGGTACTCAAGAGAAGGGCCTCATCCGAAAATCCTAATACATGAGCACACTGTTATGAGAGGAGCCATTCTTCATTTTATTTGGTTCCAAGTCATTTAGGTCTTTAAAGGTAAACACTAGCACCCTGATTGTATAAGGGGTTTAACTGAACTGAGAGGATGCCCTAGAGAACAGGCTGGATTAAACTTCTTCTGGGTACACAAGTTGTTCATAAAAACAGGTGAATCATGGCCTTTAAGTTTGGTACCATTTCTTCTTTTTTTAAAAAAATAATAGTAATTCATGGTCAAGAATTTAATTCTGACAAACAAAGTTGGGGATCAGTAGTTAGCAATAAGCAGTTGCCTCGTTTCTATTTTTTCTTTTCTTTTTTGCTGTTTTATTTTAATGGATTTTGTATTGTTTAATATGTTGGTGTTCGGTGAAATACTTTTTAATATAAAATTAATACATAAAATGTTAAGCCATGTAACCATGTGGTGAGACTATTTTCAGTGGGGGGGGGTGCATCTGGGAAGAGATAAAGCTCTTCTTCCTTCCCCACCTTGTGATCCTGTTTCCATCTGAACAATACGTATACTCCCACCCAGCTGTTTCAGAGCTAAAAACTGACATCAAGATGTGTTACATGCTTCCAAACGGAAGGTGAATTGTTAGTTGGAGGGGAGTTCAAAGACATTACATTTTCAGTGTGTCAAGGCAGACAATGAATCCCAGGGTTTTCAACATCGTGGTGAATCGCCAAATCAGCCAAACATCGCAATTTGGTGATAAACCGTGATGTTTGGCTGACGATAAACCGTGATGTTGTAAAAAGCTGCATTGTCCTCAGCTAGTGAGGAGCCGGGTGAAACTGCCACAGCTCTCACCATGGGAGCTAATGCTCTTTCACCTCAGTGCTTTGCGTGCTGTAACCAATACAGCTGGCCCCAGCTTGCTGCTCAGCTGGTGGGCAGAAAGGCTCCTGCCCCCAGCTGAGTGAGCCCCAAGTTCCCTGCCACTTGCACGCAACCAGCAAGGACCTTGTGGTTCCTTGGCCAGGCTGCCTCCACCTTCGCTGGCATGGGGAGCAGGAGAACTGCCTTGCCTGCTCGCCCCCCACTCTTCAAAGATAGACCAGGCGGCAGCAGCCAAGCACACTGAGACTGCCTTAGCCTGTGCGGGTGTGCTGCCTCTTTCGTCCATGGGTCTTTCACCCCAGGAGAAGATGTGGCCCACCCTTCTGGGCGAAGTCCACAAGGCACGGGGTGCAAAGCCACCCTATCCGCGCCTTGTGAAGAGGGGCTGCTGGCAAGCGCTGGGCCTGCCAGCAGCGTCAGAGAGCCCCTGCACCACCTGGCTGTCTGCCATTGGGAGGGTGGGCTCCATCTTTCTATGAGGAAAGGCACAGCACACCCTCTTAGCCAGGCGGTAGACAAGCAAGGCTGCAGCCCCGATCGTGCTCCTACTCTCCTGCAAGCGGGGTCCGCGTTGGGCTCTCTCAGCAGGGGAGGGGGAGCACTTTAACGGAGCCCCCATCCCGCCACTGGCTCCTGCGAGCCGGTGGCAGGTCTAGGGCTCCGTAAAACTGCTTTGCTGAGGGAAGGGCAGCAGCACGCTCCTCAGCCAAGACATTTAAAGCAGCAAGGAGGGAACAAGCTGTATCGGCTTGTTTCTCCTTCTGCCAGGGCAGAGTGCGATGGCAGTTTCACCAGAGAGCCAGTGTGGCGTAGTGGTTAAGAGCGGTGGACTCGTAATCTGGTGAACCGGGTTCGCGTCTCCGCTCCTCCACATGCAGCTGCTGGGTGACCTTGGGCCAGTCACACTTCTTTGAAGTCTCTCAGCCCCACTCACCTCACAGAGTGTTTGTTGTGGGGGAGGAAGGGAAAGGAGAATGTTAGCCACTTTGAGACTCCTTCGGGTAGTGATAAAGTGAGATATCAAATCCAAACTCCTCCTCCTCCTCCTCCTCCTTCTTCTTCTTCAGTATATCGCTGGTGAAACTCCCTCTGCCTCCAGCTCCCAGCTGGTTTGTTTCTTCCTCAGTGCGCTGGGTGCTGGAGGCAGAGGGACTCAAGAGCAATGACAGTTTCAACAGCAATATACCGCTGAGTGAAGCTGTCATCTTGGTCTCTTCCCCCCCATACCGGTCCTGGGCAATATATATTGATATATTGCCCAGTGCTATTCTGCATCTCATGTCATTGTTTCCCTTTTCATCTTGAGTCATAGAGAGATGGTTTGGATGTTAAATCTGGATTTCATTTTTGCCCTAGAACTGACCTAAAAGAACTGAAAGCTGCCGTGAGAGTCTCAGCGCAAAGCATTTCCCAAACATGCTCACCAGTCTCCTTAACCCATAGGACAAGATGAATTAAAAATCACTTCTCAATTTCCTTACCACCAGTTGCTCTGAACATAAATTTACTGCAAATCATAACAGTTTTACACAAATTAGTTCAACCCAAATTAAGAGCATGGAAGGGAAATCTTCATCCTTTGGGAGAAAATGGAGTCTATAAAGAAAATAGAAGACAAGGCTCAACTGGTGTTACTAAATATACATATCTGCTTCCTTTTACTGTTTGTGTACACATGAAATTGTGTCGCCACTTCTGGTCTAGCTCCATCTGCTACCATAATGCAATGATGAGCAACTTTCCAGCAGGTCAATACAGCCCCAAAATCACAAAACAGTTGCTTTCTGCAGTGCAATCCCTGCCATTTAGAGGTTCTGCTCTAGGTAATCCAAATATGAATGGGTAGAATCCATTATGAGACAGAGTTAAGAGTTCAACTGCTTCTGCTGAAAGAAGAAGGTCATTCTGAGGCCATTTCCAATGCTCACAGTCTCTGGTTAGGAAACATATTTCCCAATTTTCTGTCACTTAAGATTTTATAACTTTAAGATGTTACTTTCATGCATGCAGAATATAAAAGCTTCCGAATACAGGTTTTTAAAAAGTAGGAGCTAAGTCTCAGAAAGCAGAAAGCATTCTGTTTACAAATGATTTTTTCTTAAAAAGGAGAAACATAATATTCAAACAGGTTGCCATCAATTTTTTCACTTGGTTCACTGCCCCAAACAGGAATTATGCAAGGGAATGTGAAACTCCAGACTTGCATTTTAAAACAAATCCCACCTAAATTTAGGTAGGCAATACACACACGCACACACACACACAGAGAGAGAGAGAGAGAGAGAGAGAGAGAGAGAGAGAGAGTGGTACCTCAGTTTAAGAACAGCCCTGTTTACGAACTATTTGGTTTATGAACTCTGCAAAACTGGAAGTAGTGTCCCGGTTTGTGAACTATACCTCGGTCTAAGAATGGAATCTGAACGGTGCAAGGGCACTGGCGGTGAGAGGCCTCATTAGGGAAAGTGCGCCTCTGTTTAAGAATGGTTTTGGTTTAAGAACAGACTTCCGGAACGGATTAAGTTCATAAACCAAGGTACCACTGTACGTGAGTAGTTGGCAACTAGTACACCCGTGGGTTGTATGGCCAGTGGATGATTTTTTTCTGGTCCATCACTAGAAGATGGCCTCCTCATATCCAGTTACAATGAAAGGTTCAGACAATCCATATGACTGATGGGAGGAAGAAATATAAGAACTGTAGAAAATGAGCAAAGGCAACTTGCTTCATTCAAATGCTACCTTCTAACAGGGAAAACTAAATTTAAGCATAGAATATGCTCCACACATAAGTACGTGAGAATACTAAGTTGATGAGTATACTTTCTGCAGGGAAGAGATGACATAGGGAATTGGGTCAGACACAGTACTTGGCCAAGGAAACAAGCTAATAGCAAGAAAAACAGTATATTGTGTTTAAGTCATATCTGAGCCGCTGACAAATGCTAGTCTGGGTTCCCTCTGTATATAAGGGTGCCATTAGTCACAGACAGCCCCACTCTGTCCTCTGCAGAGATCTGGACTGCCTCTTATGGCACCCCAACTTCCTACTCTCTGCTCTGCCCAAGGAAGAAAGCATTTGATTTCAGTTCACATTCAGTTAAATGAGGAAGACCTCAGTTACAATCAGCAGAGACATAGATGGTGGAACAAAGAGCTCAAAAACACGCAGTATCTAATCAGCAAATTACCCACAAAAGTGTTGGGAGAACAAGCAGGCATACAATAGCCTTCAATATCAGTCTATTTCAGAAAGTATCACACTAAACCAGGTGGCCTTGGGGTAGTTTTACAGAAACAATTTGCAGTGTTGGTATAAACAACAGTGCTCCTTTTCTAACTTCATTTACTCAGTGTCAAACAAATGCAGTCTTTACTATAGTCACTAAAACAAGACTGTCCCTGTTTTTATAGTTGCTCATGTTTTGTCTGATTTTACAGTATTTTAGTTTTATATCCCACCATAGCATGCTGGCCTTAAGCTGATTTACAATATTCAACCATTTCCTCCATAATACCAATGTATTACTCTCTCCTCCAAATCTTGGACTATCAATCTAAAGATATATAAAACAAGAATTTTAGGATCCAAAGTCTGAAAATTGTCCGCTAAAAATACTAAAACCAAAACGCAATAATTTTGGTAACTTTCACATATCAAATACAAATTATTCTAGCATTTATCATGTAAATCTGAGGTTCTAATAATTTATAAAAAAAAAACAAGAAAGCAAGCCAACAAGCAAATATTGAGAAGATCATAGGAACAACTATTGAAAACCATTTTCAACACTTTTACAGCAGAATCAACAGAATTTGTCAATGTAGGAATTTTTGCATATTGCTGAACTAATCACACACACAAGCAAAGAAAGTTTAAACTGAGACTTACCAAGGAGCACCATATATTCGGAATCCTTTGACTGTTACTTCAGAGTCTTGCAAGTAAATACTGTTTGTCAGAAGTGACTGAACATTGTCAAAGTCCTCTGGTTTCAATTTGGACACAGAGGGAAAGCGGTAGTAATCCTGTTTAACAAGGTCTGCCATGAATTCTTTATCAAATGTCAGTTCATGATTCCCAGCAATCACTATTTTATATTCATATGGCAAATTTCCTGAAACAACAAAAAAGCATTTAATAAGCATACCTGTGCCCAGGTTTTGTATTTTTTTTATGCGCACTTAAGGACACAATGGATATATTTGCATTCCTGTGAGAAACAAAAGCTATTACTGCTATTCTGTGCAATCATATATTATCACTTATGTAAAATATACCAAGAAAATGCATATGTATGTGTGTATAGATGCATGTATTCAAAGTCTAAGAAAATGATCCTCTGGATAACTTGATGTGCCTAATTTACTTAGGCTGCAATGCTATGCATAATTCTCTGGGAGTAGCCACTATTCATAGGACTGACTTCTGAGAAGACATGCATAAAATTCTTCATAGGATTAAGGAGTGGTAAAAGAGAGAATATCTTCCACTCTGTTGCATGTTTTCCCACTAGAGACTGTGGCCATGGCCATACAGAATGGCAAACAGGATGATTAATTAACATGGCCAGTGGGTGGATTGGTGTGTGTTCTATTCTTTTCACTCACTAGGGATCTAGTTGTATGTTCATTTCCACAAGACTGAAAGAAATATAAACATATTTCAGTCACATCTCTCTTGTGAACTTTATTAGAAACAATGAAACACATTTTACCTATATTATTATTTCTGTTTAAAGGGTCCTCCAACCCTCTTTGACCTGCTTTTCTGGAGAAACCGTGGCCCCAGGGAGAAGAGGAATTGGCAGTGTTTGTCTCCTTGCCCCCTCCCTCCAGCACCAGCAGAGCTCTGGAACCAACCCACTGTATTTTCCTCCTAATTCTTGATGGATGAACTTCATTCTGCCTATAATAATTCATGGGACTTAGTATGTTCTAAATGCTTAAGTGCTTTCATAATACTGCATGGGCCTGGAAGGAAGAGCTGACTTGACACTCCTAGTTTCACAATTTCTTTTTCTGGTAAAGGAAACAGAAAATAAGTGTTTCTTCTTTATTAAAGAAGAAACAGTCAAACAACCAATATACTTCTTTCCAAAGCCAGCTCTTTTAAAAACTGGAGTGGGAGCTGGGGTTGAAGGAAGGCTTTGTTCATTGAGCCTCGCTTCTTTTTCATGCCTCTAGCGCTAGTTACAAGAACAAAGTGCAGGCAATCAAATTACAGAATATATGGATCACATTCATATCAACACCTCCTGAAACTGAAAGAGGTCAGAATAGGGTAAGTTCATTCTCTGATTCATTTACAAAATAAGCTGGTATGCAACCTTGTTGGCACGAATGTGCTTTTACAAGGCTGACTTCGTATTGCCAAGGGGTTGCATTCACCAGGTAAAAAACTACCGCATTTTTCGTCCTATAGGGCGCACCGGCCCATAGGACGCACCTCGGGGTTTTTCTGGGGGGGGGGGAATGAATAAAAAAATTTATCCCCCCCGCCGCGGCTGCCGCCCCAAGCCTTGTGCACACCTGCCCGAAGCACAGGGCACCCTCCGGAGGGCTCCGCGTGCTTCGGGCTGCAGGCTGCCGCCCCAAGCCTCATGCGCCCGGCGGGACCTCCTGCCGGGTGCGCAAGGCTTGCGGACACTCGCCGGGGCTGCAGGCTGCTGCCCACAAGCCTTGTGAGCCCGCAGGAACTCCGGGCTTGCAAGGCTTGCGGATACTTCCTGAAGCCTGGAGAGCGAGAGGGGTCGGTGCGCACCGACCCCTCTCGCTCTCCAGGCTTCAGCGAAAGCCTGCATTCGCCCCATGGGACGCACACACATTTCCCCTTCATTTTTGGAGGGGAAAAAGTGCGTCCTATGGGGCGAAAAATACGGTATTTTAACTACCTCTGCGCACTGCATTTAAAACTGGTTTCTTAAGGTACAGTGTTGTTCTTCCACATTTTTAGTGACAATCAATTTAGAGATCAATTAAAGATAGAGCTAATGAAAAGTAAATCGGCTGTGGGAACAATACTAAGGAAGACATTTATCATATAAAATGTGAATATACATAGCTTTTGTTTTGATATATTTACAAGCAAATTGTACTGGAAAATGAATGACATATAGAATCTGATAAAGAAAAGACCCACTAGAAAGCAGGATGATACACCCATGAGTTCCAAGACTCAGTCACAAAGTATGGCACTACGGCAATGTTGCATCCTTTGGAATGATGAACCTTGCTCTGCAGTTTCACCTCTGAACTTATGCATCTGTCTAAATGCCTGCCTCTTCCAGGAGTTCCAATAAACTCTTAGGCAAAGAGAAACAAACCTGAGTGCCCCTGAGCATAGGTAGAAGGTATTGGGGCCCTCTGCCACCTCCTAAGATGTTGTTAGAATCAAATAATTGTAGAGTTGGAAGGGACCCCAAGGGTCATCTAGTCCAACACTCTGCAATGCAGGAATCTCAACACAGAATAAAGTTTTGAGTTGATTTGAAACTAGCTGCAGTGCTCCAACTTGTGCTTATACAGTGGTACCTCTGGATACGAATGGGATCTATTCCAGAGCCCCGCTCGCATCCTGAAGCGAATGCAACCCACGTCTGCACATGCACGGGTTTTTATATTATTTTATTTTATTGGGAAAGATGATCTCTAAACCTTGAACTATTTCACCTTGCATGCCCCCCCACATGCCCCTGGCAATAAGATTTATCTTAATATATTTGGAAGAAATGTTTTTAAACCTGCTTCTATAACCACTATGGCAACATAGTGGACATGTTATGAGGATCATTTCCCAGGGCAGTGTTTCCCCAAATTCCTCCCACTCACATGGACCACTTGAGCATTGCTGAGTGACTTGATGTTCTGTCTGCTGTAGCATAAGGTCCTGTGATAAATGCTGTATTCAAATTGTGTATTTGCACCATGGACCACATGAATGAAGCTCGTAGACCACTGGTGTTTAGGGACCTTTGCCCTAGAGTGATTTCCAATTAAGTCCTACTCACAGTAGACCCTTGAAACCAGCAGCCTCAAATTGCTTAATAACACTGATTTCAATGGGTTTACTATAAAAAAACACTGTATATTGCCTGTTATGTTTTGAAGACCTTGGTCTCTCTTAGTTATTGGAGGCATCCTTTATTATAGAAATCTTGTACATTATCTTACTATTTCCGGAAAGGTCACAGAGCACATCTAGTGCTGTTACATTCCCTGAGAATGTGAGGCTTTTCAAAAGTTCACTCAAGCTTTTGAGCAAGTAGTTGACAACAGACAACAGACAAAAAGATATAAACAGTCCAGGATCAAACCAAAACAGACAGCAATCATGGATAGAGTCCATACTTAAAAATGTATAACCCACCCCCACCCCAATTATTTCTGTGAATATCTTTGAGACACCAAAAAAAGGTGTTTTGTTATGTTTGTCAGGGACATGTTTTTGTTTTCAGTTATCGGGCACTCAATGTAATATTAAGCATTTTTTAAAAAATAACAAAAAATACATATATAATATTTTTGAGGATAGGGTTTTCTGAATAGCAAGTTCATCCCCCCCACCCCCAATTCTTAGCTAAAGCATAATAAACTGCTCAGCCTGTCCAAACTATTGCTCAACAGAGTACCTCACTCAGATACCTAAGCTGATTCACACATATGACAATATTGTCAAATTTCCTACTGGTGAACATCCTTGGCTCATGCTTTTGCGTTTTCATAGAAGGAACCACTTCCTCCTTAGAAAAGCAGATAGTGAAAGGTATTAAAATGCAGGAAATTCAGCCACCATCATTGTCTGTAAACTAGGGCTAAGATTTCCAATACCCAAACAAAATTAATTATTCTTTGCAGGTAGAATAAAAAAGCAACAGAAGTGATTATGTTAATATAGGTAACTTAAAAAAAGAAGAAGCAGAAAAGCCTCTAGAAAAAAGATGAGATCACAGGTTTCCAAGAACCAATTGCCACAGATTCATTTCCATGAAAGAGTCAACCCTCCCTTTGTGCACATTGATATTACTCTCAACAACAGCTCCATATGTGCATTAGAGCAACTGCTAGGAATGGAACATTTAATCTCTTTAGCCAAAGTACTATGACTTGCTCCCGCTGCTTTCTTCTCAAGATCTGTAGCTCTTAATATATTTTACGATGAACGCAGTCAACGATTCTAAGATGTAACAAGATCCACCTCTCAAACTACTTTGCCAAATCAACAACTATATTAGCCAAACTGTCCAAATATAATTATCACATTTCTTTCGTAATCCAACAGAAGAATCTTTAGCAGAACAACAGGGATGAGATGCTAACTTTGTACACACAGAGAGTGGTGCCAGACGACAAGCATTCCTCAAAACTAATGAGCAAATATTTGTGGGGGGGGGGGAATCTCATAAGCACTACATTTTAATCACAAATTTTACCTTTCACAAAATAAAAATCCTTCAAAAGTGGTATTTGAATTAGGCAGAGGCTGAAAGGACATTCAAGAAGCATATGGAAAATCCATCAAGGCAGACAGAAGAGCGAACAGCCAAACTGTTTTGGTTTTATGCAAGGAAAACACCAGGCTAGAGCACAGGGAAAAGCAAAGGCCGAGACCTACCGAGTCCTGCAATAAATCTAAGGCTCACACATAAAAGCTCTCCTTTGTTGAAAATGTTGTTAGACACAACAAAACACAAATGTTACGTAAGAGCAAGCTCTGCCTCTGACCTTTCACTCTGTAACCGTCAGGCTTCATTAATTTTCACAAGGCCTGACAGCTCTAGCGTTAATACTCACGCTTGCTGATCGAGCCACACAGCAGGTTCAGACTGCTACCTTCTCCTCTGAAACTCATGCATTAGGGTTCCTTCCATGCTGGCAATGGAAAACCAAGTCTAAGAAACATTAAACACAAAAAACTACGTTACAATAATGCCAGGGTTGAGCCATAAACCCATCAAGCAGGGAGAGTAACGGGAGTCCCACCTAGTCTAAATCCCTGAGTGGGCGAGAGCACATATGGATCTCGATTAGAGTCCACAGTACTGGGATACATTAAATAAGTGTATTCCCAAACCAACGAGAGTTGAAATCCACTGGTGATCCTCTGCTGGCAAAAGGCATCCTTTGGTGGAAAGGGGTGGGGGGCACTTTTTCTGATCCCCTCTCGCTTGCACCCTCTTCCCCCTCATAACTCAGTGTGCTCAGACACACTCCAGATCAATTGAGGGGGTGGGATATGGAGAGCTGCAGGATGCAAAGGAATAGCTGGAAATTATCTACCTTCCTAATGGATCCTTCTGTTACCGCAGGGATGCCACCCTTCGCCATTCCCCAATTAGTTGCTTAAAACAGTACACAGTGGTACCTCAGTTTTTGAACGTAATCCGTTCCGGAAGACCGTTCGACTTCCGAAACGTTCAAAAACCGAGTTGCAAAAAGCAGTCTGCAGAAAACTGAAAAAAATAACATGTACATGCAGCAGAAGCTTCCAAGGCGAGTTTAAAAATGGAAGCATTTACTTCCAGGTTTTTGGTGTTCGAACACTGAAACGTTAGGCTTCCAAGACGTTCGAAAACCGAAGTACCACTGTACATGCCTGTCTAATGGCAGGTTCCTTAGAAAACTTCGTATCACCAACTGGAATAGGTGACTTTAAAGGGGGCTATATATGTGGGGGCCAATTAAAAATTTCCACAGCAGTTAATGAAAATACTTGCTTCTACAAATTTATGTCTCAACCATAACATTATTCTAATGTAACTGTTTGTGATTGGTACCCTTTTTTAAATAAACTTCATTAAGCAAAAGGAGGGAGGGGGAAAGAAATGTTCCGTATAAGTTAAACATTATTTTGTTCCAACAATTATTTGGTTTCTGTTTATATCATAGTTCTTTAATAATATATAGCAGTTGCTAAGGCTGCAATCTTAAACACACTTGCTAAAGAGTAAGCCTTGATGAATACAGTAGGATTTACTTCTGAGTGGACATGGATATGATTGCACTGTAGAATGGTTAATATGACTCTTCAATATATTCCAGCAACAAGTTCCCACTAGAATTTACCAACTAGGGCTCATAATTTCTTTGTCTTAAAATTATGGTCCAATTAAGCATTTACATCCCATTTTGGGGCTGGGGCTTGAGCATATCAGTGTACAGTACAAAGCACTGTAGCCTTAGATACTTTCTGGAAACAAAAATAGCACTCCAGCAAGTATTTAGGATTTTATTGTCAGTCATTTTGTTATTATTTAAGATTTTGAATTTTATAATGTAAAACAAACAGAAAATACCGAAAAAAGCAATATCTCTTACATTACACTGCAAAATTGCATAAATCTAAATAAATGTGAAGATACAAAAAGGTCTTATCAGTGTATGGATTATCAAAACCATATATTATGATAGACTAGAGGACAGGATGGCTGTGTTCACGTAAAATAATAACACCAAAGCAGACAGAAAAACAAATTGTCTTAGTGTTTTTTCCTCTGGCTACCTTTAATTTGTGTGATCTTTTCCCCAATTAAGCCAGCTGCCACAGTCAAGTATATACCAATAGTCAAGTTTGCTTAAATAAAAAGTTTTGCTTCTTATGATGGCTTGAGCTGCTATAAGAAAGGAAGTGTTTAGTTCTTTATTTTTAATGTTTTGGTCTTTATTTTAAAAGAGATACAAAAACACTCCACACTGTGGAGAGAGTGAAGTAAGTTGGGTGGCAATAAGGGCAATTTCAGAAAAACCTTAAAGGAATATCATATTGTAGACTCCAAAGTCACTTGTTCTTTTTGCTATAATCACCCATTATTATAAGAATTGTCTCTCAGCTGGCATGCATCATAATGTAAACAAAGGTTTGGAACCACCAGTCCCCAAGTTACAAGGGATGGTATAGCAAATCCCTTCTTAAACATGGATGCTTAGATCAAAAGACAAATGCATTTGTTTTTTCTGCTGAAAACTTTACTGTACTGCCTGAATTTCCACTGGTTATGTCTGGAACACAAACCTAAGATGTGGCAATGCCATCATTTTAATACCTGTTAATTTGTCCACTGTAGACAAATTAAGCTTGTTCTACATTCTCATGTAATTACTCATCATCTTACATACATTGCCATAGGTGGACTACATATAACCTACTTAAAATGCTCATTGCTTGAATGCCCAGGCATCTGAATTCATATGATTTCAAAATGAGTGATAATGAGTGATAATGTTGAAAATTCTGCTTGAATTTTAGGGGCAGCACTGAAGAAACAGTCATCAATGTTTTGTATTGTTTAGCACCTCATATCTGAAAACATCAAAACAATCATGACTGAGATATGTATATTTTTAAAATGTTTTCTACAGCAAGATAAATATATCACAGATACATTCCTAGCCCAGCCTTTACATAAGAGTGGATTTTGACCTATCTAGCACTGTACATTTTGACCTATCTAGCACTGTATCTGAAGAAGTGTGCATGCACACGAAAGCTCATACCAAGAACTAACTTAGTTGGTCTTTAAGGTGCTACTGGAAGGAATTTTTTTATTTTGTACAAAAGTTTGTATCTGTTAGAAGTATGCAACATGAGTTAAACTGCTTGTATTCACTTTTGTAACTGTGGAAAACATTAAAGATTCTCTGATAAAAATATAGCTGATTTTTAAAAAGAAGACACACAACTCAGGTGCTAACTACACTGTATCTCTATTGTACTTTTTGTAAACCATTTTACTGCAACTTTCATACATCTTCATTGTTTGACAATAAATTGAATTCTGAATCTACTGCAATGATAAATTTACATGAAATTGAACTATCCTGAAATATCCCAATAGTCTGCAGGCAGATGGCAGAAAAAGTGTAATATGGAGAATAAATCTAGGTCGAGTTTTGGCACTCATTCCTTATTTGCACAAGAATAATTGAGAATTAGCTGCACAGAACCTAGTTATAGGACTTCAGCACTGTTTGCTTCTTCTGTAACCAGTACATTCAAGATCATTTTCTATTTATGATCAGACACTATAAAGACTGATTTATTATGGCAAAAGCTTTCATGGATTATAGTTCACATCATCAGATACACAAAATGTTATTCTCATTGGAGACAGACAGGCAGGCAGACATAAAGGTGACAAACACATAGTGGGCACAAATGTCAATGAAATGCAAAAGGTACATTCTGTGACAATATATAATAAGCACAATCACCATTCACATTAGCAGTAGCTGGTGATAAAAATCTTTCTAGCTTAACTATGCTACCTAGCAACTACAAATGGGAAATAAAACTGTACATATTTAGGCCTCAACAGGAACCAAGTGGTTGAAAAATTCTAGGTCAGCATTTTTACACTGGAATCTCCCTTTGAAGTACTTTTGATGAAGAATAGTGACTTTCAGGTCAACAGCAGTTTGTCCTGGGAGACTCTCATTGGTTTCTGGTTGTTGCCTTTATTAATGTTAGCTTTGTGTTCATTTATACTTTGACAATGCATCTAATCTGATTGCCCTATGTAGACAGCAGAAGGACATTGCTGGCAGGTAGTGGCTTATATTAGTTGGAGAATGATCCAGGGAATGAACCCCAGATGGTTTGGCATCATTAAGTCCTGTAATAGTGCTGTCTGTGCGCCAAACTACATACATGCTGCTATTTGTATCAGGAAGAAGCTTCAATTGGGACCAACGCAAACTTCTCTTCCATTACAAGTAATTGCTCTGGAGGTGTGAAACCTACAGGAACAGCAGCAGTGGTGAACGCTTCCTCCTTGTTCACAGCAGTTCCGATCATGATTCAGGACCCAAACATCTGCTTTTCGTGTCTTTAAAAGTTAAATATGATGTTGAACCACATATTTTATGCCTTGTGTAATTTGGTCGTACTGTATGTGTGTATTCTGGCAGAGTTGGCAGCTATATTTGTCCATAATTGAAACTCACTCTATGGTGCAACTGTGTGTGTGTCCTCTAAGTTCCACTGCCCACAAAAGCTTCAGCATTCACTTCATTGGGGTGGGAGTGGGGGGCAGAAAAATATGAGTGTACCCAGACACAGCTTCCACATGGGTAAAAAGGAAAGACTAAATGTCCATAATCTTAATATGTACACCATAGCACTCATGACTTGGATTCAAGCTTTGTTTTGAACAGAGCCTATCCATTTTTCTTTTGGAATTTTGTAAATTATAACATACTACGGATCACAAATTGTACTCCAAGTCTCTTACTGTGATTTTAAACGGTTTTACTATGACTGCACCGTATATACCATGAAAATAATTTTACCCTTCATACTGCCAGTGGGCCTAAACAGAAATGGGTGTCTTGAATTTGATTAAAGGCAAATTGAAAAAGAACATTTTTGGCTAATATTACATTAGGCTAAAATATAGAAATGAATCCTCATACTATCTAAATCTAATAAGAAAATGCCATCTCAATTTCAAAACTTTCAAAGCCTTTTCTAGAAGTGCATCACAGATCAATTTACATGGTACCTTTGCTGCTAAGCAAAACCAAATCACAGGTTTCAATTGGCTTAACTTATATTGGAAAGTGAGAGAGTAAATGCTTGAAAATGCAATTACTGCAAACAAACTCCATTTTCTCCTCTCAGAAGGGAATTTCGGTGGACATTTTATTGCCATCAAATAATATTTCTAAAGGCATCAATACACAAATCTATTTCTTTGTAGAATCTTCATTCACTAGATAACCTAATCTCCAGATTTTGAACAAATTCTTCAGAAGTGGATATTACCTTGTACAAAGACATAAGAGTCAATTTTAATCATTTGTACTGAACCAAAACAAAGAACCTAAAGCAAACATCCCTGGAAATGCTTCTAACATCATCTGCCTTTATTTCTGCAATTTACAATTGTAATTAAGGGGTTCCTTTTTCTTAATAAAAAGGAAGTAGAATACTTGTACAAAGAGGAAAGAAGGTCATCTTGTGAAATACTTTTCTGCCTGTAATTAAACTAATTATCAACTTCATGTTGGTGCTGGAGGATGATCCTGGGTTTTTCCATTTATAAATACTTTTTTCAAAGACCACGAGAATGCTGCTATTTAGCATTTTAAAACAGTAGGGCTTAGAAAGAAACACATGAAAGGACTCAGACTGCATATCTTGCTGAAGCAAAATTTGAAAACAATTAGACTTTTGGAGTGGATCAATTGAAAAACAGATGGCATGATCCAGCCAACGGTAAGCACTTCTATGTCCTACTGCTGTTGGTGAGAGCCAAGAATGTGCTTAACTCTTCCACCGAAATCTATGAGAGTTTCAAGTGATTAGCTTGTGCTGGATAAAGGCCAGAAACAGCTCAAACACAATCCTGGCTGTTTTCATAAAAGAAAGACTGGACCAACACTTATAAAGATTTATTGAGCTATTTCAGGAAATTGGATAACAGACTTCCAACCTTTGCCAAAATATTTAAAATAAAAATGAATTGGAAGACACTACCAAATAAATCAACTGATATTTTTCTTCATTTCATTCCGTTTTGATGATTTATAAAACCGGAGAAATACATAATAATAAAACAGTGTTGAAATTGCCTTGTAAGGTAAAACACTTTTGAAAAACAAAATCACAAGCTTTGATGGTGAAACAAACTAACAAACCCATCCCCTGAAAACTCAAAAGTTTACTGAGCACAGGTGAAATAGTAATGTCTTCTCACTTACATGTACACCATTTGGTAAAACAAACTTCTGAAGAGCTTTAGTAAATTACTGCTTGTCTTTATTTGTGTATTGACGATATACATTTATTAAATGTCATTTACTAATTACATTTGGATTGTCTTTGAAACATTTCACCCTGTGCATAATTAAACTATGAAATTCACTGCCTCAAGAGCCATAGCCTCTGCTTATTTAAAAAGGGGATTGAACAAACTTGTAGATGCCAAGAAGATCAATGGATACTGCTCATGACAGCTATATGCTACTCATTATTGTAAGAGACAGCAGGCCTATGAAGAACAGTTGCTGTGGAGCAACAGCAGCTATTGCCTTCATGTTCTGTTTGAGGGGTTCCCAGAGGCATCTAGCTGACCTCTGCATGCAACACGACACTGGACTAGATATGCCTTAAGTCTGGTCCAAGAGGGCTCTTTATTCTCATGCTTATTATGTTATAGTTATTTGTTCTTTTATGAAGCTTCTTACAAAAGTCTGAAAGCTCAGATAACTACATCACTATCAGCGAGTCAGTATGAATTAGACAGCACTGCCCTGCTTAATATAATTCAAAAGAAAACCTTGGGGCTTTTTCCTAGCACATGTTTCCCAAAAGGTAGTTAAATGAATAGCTCAGCTGCCACTTGAGCGAGGGTGAATTAAGAGCACAAGGGGCTTGAAACCTAATTATAACAATTCACCATTACTGATAATTATATATAGAAATATATTGATGTTTTTAAGAACAGCCTAAGCATCGTAATTTCAACATTCTAGTTAGCCTGCCATAACTCAAATCAATCTGCAATTTCTTAAATTGCTCACGTGTGACAGAAGAATTGCTTCAAAACTGTTTTATTACTCCAGTGTTGGATATAATGTTACCCAGAATTTTGGTTTATTGTTCCTAATCATTTAGGAATGTTCAACAAAATCACAAGGCACTATTCTTCCTAGGTTGTTCTATGTCTGGTTACAGTTTGGGAGTGTGTGCGGATTTCTAAAACTTGTCCTGTGTTTAAAAGCAACACTTTCAACATGTATAAAATTAAAACAGCAGGCAGATGCACACACTAAAACCAATCAACTCAGTGATGATCAACTTATTCTACAGCCTAATGTGGACATAGTGTTTCAAATTGTTCTTTGGCTTCCCTAGTTTCAAATGCAGTCTTAAATCTGCATCAGCACTGATCACAGTTAGACTGCGCTCCAAACCAGAGGTTGAAATCCGGGTTTGATGGCTAAGAAGAGTGCAATACAGATTCAGTGGGTTCTAGGAGTTGGTTCTACAGTGGTACCTCGGGTTAAGTACTTAATTTGTTCCGGAGGTCTGTTCTTAACCTGAAACTCTTCTTAACCTGAAGCACCACTTTAGCCTGAAGCACGTGCCGCCGGAGCACGATTTCTGTTCTTATCCTGAAGCAAAGTTCTTAACCCGGGGTACAATTTCTGGGTTAGCAGAGTCTGTAACCTGAAGTGTATGTAACCTGAGGTACCACTGTATCAGCATCTGGCTCTTATGAACGATCCTCCCAGAATCCTCAGCATCCAGCAGTAGCAAGGGGAGTGAGGAAGACCCTCACCAGTGGCGGTGGTGCTGCTGCTGCCACTACTCCAGCTTTTAATATATAGGTATGAAAGAAAGGGATGGGCGGTAATAATAATAATAATAATAATAATAATAATAATAATAATAATAAATTTTATTTATATCCCGCCCTCCCCAGCCAAAGCCGGGCTCAGGGCGGCTAACAACAATAAAACAGTATAAAAGTATAACATAAACAACACTCTAAAATCATTCATTGTAAAATTAATTAATTCAGGCGACTAGCAACCATTGGGCCAGAGCTCTGCGAAGAGGGAGGGAGTCAGGCTGTGCCCTGGCCAAAGGCCTGGTGGAACAGCTCTGTCTTGCAGGCCCTGCGGAAAGATGTCAAGTCCCGCAGGGCCCTAGTCTCTTGTGACAGAGTGTTCCACCAGATCGGAGCCACAGCCGAAAAAGCCCTGGCTCTAATTGAGGCCAACCTAACTTCTCTGTGGCCTGGGACCTCCAAGATGTTTTTATTTGAAGACCGTAAGTTTCTCTGTGGGGCATACCAGGAGAGGCGGTCCCGTAGGTACGAGGGTCCTAGGCCGTATAGGGCTTTAAAGGTTAAAACCAGCACCTTAAACCTGACCCTGTACTCCACTGGGTGCCAGTGCAGCTGGTGTAGCACCGGGTGAATGTGATCTCGCAGCGAAGACCCCGTAAGGAGTCTCACCGCGGCATTCTGCACCCGCTGGAGTTTCTGGGTCAGTCTCAAGGGCAGCCCCATGTAGAGCGAGTTACAATAATCCAGTCTGGAGGTGACCGTCGCGTGGATCACAGTGGCTAGGTCAGGGCGAGAGAGGTAAGGAGCCAACTGCTTAGCTTGGCGGAGATGGAAAAATGCCGCCATGAAGCTCCCTGGGTGAGCTTGGCTCAGTCACTGTCTCAGCCAGCCTAGCCTACCCCTCACATGGCTTTTGTGGGGATAAAATGGGGAGATGGAGAACCCTGCCTGCCACCTTGAGCTCCTTGCTAGATTATAAATGTGACAATTAAAATTTTAATTAATTAATCTGGGAGAGCAAGCTCCGCTGAGATTTACTTTGATGTGTAGGGCTGCGGTGTTAAGAAGAGAATAAACGTAATCGCTTTTTGGATTTTCTTCACTTCCCCTTGGTTCAATCCCGCATTCAGCGGCGGCGGCAGCAGCAGCAGCATTCTTTGGTAGTGTGTATTGGCACTCACTGAGTCAAAGGTTGCTTGTGATGAATGCCAAGAGGGCATGGAAAATTCTAGGAATATTTTGGAAAGTAAGTTTAGGGCTAGAGGGCAGACAATAATTTGGAGCCAAGTTCTCTAGACTCCCTGAGTACAATTCTAAGCCAGGAAATTGAAGCAAGAGGCATAGAAAAATAGTGCACAACTTTGTGGAAGCAGTTATAAAACAGTGGTGCATTAGAAAATACTTCCCCATATAGATAGATAGATATAGATATAGATATCACTATCTATGCTAGTGATATAAAACTTGTTTTAACTCCTGTAAGGGACAGTATCCCTATCAGTACCCATGAAATAATATACTACCAAAGACCAGTGTTTTAGGAGAGATTGTAGCTCACCTAACATACTCCCCAGAAAGCATATATACAAGTAATGATGCAAAAATGCCCACTGCTATTCTTTACCCCTGAAAACATTTGATCATGCACACGTGGCTCTGTGAAGAGTTGCTAAAGCACAAGATTAGGAAAGTAGATTCCATTCTTCTAATACTGGCCTTGCCAGGACTTTTATCCTGAGTAATTATAAAATTTTTAGTAAATTATAAAATGAAATTATAAGTTACTTTTGTAGAGGCAAAAGTTGCTGTATCGTGTCAGAAGATTCTTGTATGAAGAGCCTTTGTGCATTCAAATCTTTTGTGAAATATATACTTTGGCAACTATAGCAAGTCAAGAGCAGACAGCCTTCTTCATAGTTAGACAACAATGTATTCCTTGATTTTCTATCACCTCAAGTTCTAGGATTCTGTTCAAACAAACAGACTCAAGTTACAGGGTGTTGTTTGAAAATCTCAAGCACCATGACATAAAAAGGCAAGTACACTTCACCAGAACTAGTAATTAGCAGTGAAAGTTAACATAATTCTCACTTCAGTCACTTAAGAAGCTTTAACAATTTGCATCTTATTTACATTCCCCACCAGTAAGGTTTTGCCACCTTCATCTCAAAGTCTGGCATGACTGTTTTTACAGCTGCACTTACGGATGCACTTGTTTATTAATAGCCCTATGCTTCCAATACAGCTGTAATGGTTTGTCTTCTCTAGTCAGTCAGATTCTGGAAATCATTTAAACATATCTAGGTGAAGAAGACATTTGTCAAAGTAAGGACTCCCCAGACGTACGTTCCTTGTTTCTAGATGTTCTATGCTCTTCACAGCTGTTCTCCACTCTTAAGCAAAAAGCTTGGGAAGGAAACAATACTCTACTGCTGATAAATCCCCCTCCCAAAAAAACACAATACACAGTACTAATGCTTCCAAATAATTACTTTGCATTCATTTATACAAAGGGTGAAAAATTCCTTTATTCGAAATGTAATTCCAACAAACTTATCCAGCAGCACCAGATAGTCTATATAGAGAATGAAAAGTATTTAACATATCCCCCAAGAGAAAAGAGCAACGGATCTTTCTTATACAAATCTGACTGTACAGTAAAAATATATATATATTCTGAAACGCCATCAATTTAGAAGAATTAATCAGAGTAGGCCCACTGAGTTCATGGTTTCTAATGGGTCTAATCTCATCTGAAGCTGCTGTTTACATTGGAAAGAGATGCCAATTCACACCAATGGGGATTTCCTCTCACTACAAAGAGCACCCTCAGATGAGAGATTGTTTTCAGGACCACAGCAGGGAAGAATCATAGAACTGTAGAGTTGGAAGGGACACTAGGGTCATCTAGTCCAACCCCCTGCAGTGCAGGAATCCTGCCCACAGCCGTCCCTGGGTGACTTGAATCACAAACCTTCTGGTTATCAAGTTGAAGCCATCCAAGTTGGTGGCCATCATTGCCTATTATTATTATTATTATTATTATTATTATTATTATTATGCCCCACCCACATTCCATAGTTTAACTACATGCTGTGTGAATAAGTGCTTTTTTTGCCCACATTGTGGATACTGAACCTTTAGTTTGCAAATATAACATGAAACTCCAATTCTAATTCTCATTTTACACGCGCCCCCCCCTTCAACATGAACCATTCAACTTAAACTTCCAACTTCAGCCTTTTTAAATTGAACAGTTGCTATATTTGGGTTTTGCAATTTCACTCAGTGGTCCAGTCAGGTATTTGTAAACCTCAAATTTGTCTGCAGCATGTACTAATGGGGCAGCTGGATTTGTTTCTTGCAGCAAACACAACAAAGAGGTTTGTGGTACTTTAATGGGTAGATCACTGCCAGTTCTTTTATACTGTGAGTAGATCGCAGTCTCTTGGGAATTGGACGTGCCTGATATATACTTTTGTGGACCAGAGTCAAGTGTGTATCTTGCAAGAAGAGTACATATACACAAGGGTATAAGAGGGGAAATGAGGTAAAATGGCAATGAAATGCAAATACTACTGTTGGTAAGAATTCAATTGGTAAGAATTCAATTAAAGCATAAATATACGCTAAATAAGCAGTCACTGCCAATAACATCAGTTAAATTAATGATCATCTATAGTGGGACAGCAAGTCATCGTCTCTATTCATCCCTAAACAAATTAGAATCAAGCCTCTTGATGAGAGGTTTGAATTTATCAGTTTATGGACTGTACTCTCTCTATTTCACTGCCATTTAGCAACACTCCCTTTTTTTGCTCTATGCTCATTTACATATATGCATACACAATGCCCACTAAGGACACTTTATGCATCTGAAAAGTTTATGTCATTATAAAACCTCTTAAGTCCTTAAGATTCCAATTTGTTTTCAGTCTTCTCTGTGAAATGCAGCAGGTATTGTTTCACAGCATTTTACAGCACCTCGGGTTAAGTACTTAATTCGTTCCGGAGGTCTGTTCTTAACCTGAAACTGTTCTTAACCTGAAGCACCACTTTAGCTAATGGGGCCTCCTGCTGCTGTCGCACCGCCAGAGCATGATTTCTGTTCTCATCCTGAAGCAAAGTTCTTAACCCGAGGTAATATTTTTGGGTTAGCGGAGTCTGTAACCTGAAGCATATGTAACCTGAAGCATATGTAACCTGAGGTACCACTGTACTTTGTTCTGTTATTGAACCAACCCCTCTCTCTCTGTACCTGACCCTACAGGTATTTTCTGTGCTTCACCAATGCAGCGTACGCTTAGCAAAATTTGCTTAAAGTCCATTCTCTCCACAATCTCCAACAATTTTCTAAAACAAGCCTCTAGTCAACACAAGATTTATCTGCATCACTTTTCTGTATCCTTTAGGGGAAAGCAAGCACACTTATAATAAACCAAAGCAAAAAACGCCAGGGCTTAGATGCTGGCTACTGGCCCAGGGAAACAAGAGGATTAATTAGCAAATCAAACTGAACCCTAATACCCAGTAGGAAGCATGGCTCAGAAAACTACCTATTTTTCTTGTAAAGACAGTAATTCTACGAAACTTGATTAACCCCCTGGTATGGGTAATTACAATAAGGTGAGGGTTTGCCACCCTTGTATTAACATAAGTTGCTGCATGTTGGTTTTCAGTGACACAGTAATTCCTCTAATACTGTGAATAAATGCTAACGTGAGAGTTTTAAGACTCAAGCCCTGTTAGTAGCAAATAGTCCTAGAAAACCTTCACTCAGTGGTTGCTTGACCAGAGAAAATTCATTTCCTACCACACAGGGCAAGCCTGGGAGACATTCAGTTGAGCAAGCATTTTCTTAACTCATTCTAACATAATGCTCACATTCACCAACAATTATGGATAAGTCAAAGAAAAAGAAATAGCACGATGACAATGACAGAGCCCTAAATATTGTCTGCCATGCAGCCTGGGCCTTACAGTCGTATACGGCATAAAGCAAAAAGGCTCCGTAATAGAGGGGGCACCGCCGACCAATTTTAAATTGAATTACACAGCCTGCTAATCTTTATGATGAGATAAAATTTCTTTGAACACCAGACATTATGCTAAAATCTGCAGTGCTTTCTCCACACGCCCAAACATTTCTGTTTCAGGCCATAGCACCGAAGAGCTATGCAGGAAAACAATGCCTGAACAAATGCAAAGGATTCTGTTTTGCCTTTATTATATACATGTATTCAGTGGAGAGAGAGAAGCATATATACAAACAAATGTTGTATTTCTCTGCCTAGATATTAGAAAGTGTACATAAATAATTCAACAAAACATGGGAAATAAATGAAAAGAAATGAAGGAACCCCCCCCCCCCGCATTATTGACATTTATCTTTAACAGGTAAAAACCAAATAGAAATATTCAAGAAATTCTGAGTAAACTCATGACTGTTCACCACACTCATCTAATTTTGCTATTTTTTATTTTTAAATTGCCTGCCTGCCTGCCTGCCTGTATCTCTCTCTGTGTGTGTTTACTTTTTTTGATACATTGAAACCTGTTGATGTAACTTCAAGTTCCAAGAAATTCAGATGAGAAAGATCATGTTCATAATACAGTGGTACCTCTGGATGCGAACAGGATCCGTTCTGGAGCCCCATTCACATCCTGAAGCAAACGCAACCCGCGTCTGCGCATCGTGATTTGCCGTTTCCGCGTGTGATGTCATTTTGAGCATCTGCGCATGCGGCGAAACCCGGAAGTAACGTGTTCCATTACTTCTAGGTCACCACGGAGTGTAACCTGAACACGATCAACCTGAAGCATATTTAGCCCAAGGTATGACTGTATGTGATGGGCCCTCTTCCTTTTGTTTCACTAGTAGTTATCACTAACTATCTGCAGTAGTTATTTTATCCTTTGGGGAAGATCTGGACAGGAAATAATCTAAAGTTATTACTTCAAAACAAATGCAAACACAGACCTGGGGCTGAGGGTGTGGGGAGAAGATTAGTTAACTGTCCTTAATTCAGCTAACATTTGCTCAAATAATTGCCCTACCAATGTTAATGGAATCACTGAAAAGCATGCTGGATATAGAAGCAACAAGAAACCTCCCATGCGTCTATAACAAAGTTACATTAATTCATGCTGTGATTATGTATTGGGCATATTTGGTAGCCAACAAATATTCACAATATAAAACACATTAAAATGTAATGTTTTAAAAATATGGGGAAAAATATTTCTATTTATATATGCATCATAATACCTGCCTCAATTTATTTCACAGTAAGTATCATCAAAAGATACTGCCATATTTTTTGTGTATAAGACAATTTTGATTTTTAAAAAAGTCAAAAATTGGGGGTCATCTTATACAGTTGTACCTTGGTTCTCAAGCGAAGTCTGCTCTGGAAGTCTGTTCAACTTCCGAAAATGATTGAAAACCAAGGCACAGCTTCGGATTAGCTGCAGGAGCTTCCTGCACTCAATCAAAAGCTGCAGAAGCCCCAACAGATGTTTGGCTTCCAAAGCACATTCACAAACTGGAACATTTACCTCCAGGTTTGTGGCATTCAGGAGCTAAAACGTTAAAAGTTACAAGGGGTTTGAGAAACAAGGTACGACTGTACGCAGATGGTGAATTCACAGGGGTTCAGGCTCTGGCAGCCTGGGCTTCGGTTTGGGTTCTGGCCTGGGCGGTCCAGGTTCAGCTTTGGGCTCTGGCGTGGGTGGTCAGGCTCAGATTTGGGCTCTTGAAATATGGCAACCCTAACTATTTTAAGGAATGCAGGTGGCGCTGTGGGTTAAGCCACAGAGCCTAGGACTTGCCGATCAGAGGGTCAGCGGTTCGAATCCTCGCGACGGGGTGAGCTCCTGTTGCTCGGTCCCTGCTCCTGCCAACCTAGCAGTTCGAAAGCACGTCAAAGTGCAAGTAGATAAATAGGTACCGCTACGGCGGGAAGGTAAACGGTGTTTCTATGCGCTGCTCTGATTCGCCAGAAGCGGCTTAGTCATGTTGGCCACATGACCCGGAAGCTGTACGCTGGCTCCCTCGGCCAATAAAGCGAGATGAGCGCCGCAACCCCAGAGTCGGTCATGACTGGACCTAATGGTCAGGGGTCCCTTTACCTTTTTAACTATTTTAAAATATTAATTTCTTAATTTTGGGTTTAAAAGAAACACGGGGCACCTTATATGCGGAAAAATATGGTATGTTCCAATTATTCATTCGTTTGTTTAAAGTGTTTCTTGACACCCACCCACACCTACTATCAGAAGATTCCAGGGTGGTGTACCTTTATTAAAGAAGTTTATGAGAGAAGTATCTACAGAAGGTTTTGAGATGCAGAAAGGTTGGTATCTGAGCACCAAGAATCAAGCCTTCAGATTAAGTACTTCAGAAGCTCTTGTTCAAAGTGATACGCCCCCTGTCCATTAATGAAATTAGAGTCCTAAAAAGAGATCACTTTCTAAAGATATAGTTAAACTTACCAAGTCCCCCGGACTATTTAAATTAGCATTTTTATTAAATCACAGCTATTGGGGGCATGCAAAATTAGTAACAAGAACTAAGGGTTGAGTGCCACAAAATGACGCTTTACAGTAAATCTTCATTCTGGACATAAGAAAATGAAGCAATACAGAGTAGAGCAAGTTCCAGATGGCAGGCATCAAAATGAGAGAGTAAATCAAACTAAGATTTGATTCATACTGTGAATATTTCACCCAAGAATTCTTCAAAGTTCCCTTTACTTCAAGAAAGCTTATAGCCTTTTAAAAAAAATGAAAGTCAAAAAACAGAGGATAACTATATGCTGCTAATTTTGAGGGCTGTGCCTTATTTCAAAGGATTTTCATTCATTATATATTAGGAAACCCCAGAGAATTCCAGATACCCCACATTTTGGGGGGGGGGCAGCTTTCTAATATCCTGCATTTTTTCAAGGCTAGACCTAAGCAAAACATACATGCCAGTACTTTTGAGTATAAGACAAACTTGTGGACTTTCTGCCCCTAAATAAATGCAAGTTTAAAATATTAAAATAAGTAAAGAATATACAATTGGGAATAAAAAATGAATTAAAATTAAATGCATGTGAAGGCTGATTTAAAACCATATTTTTAAAATGAAAGAAATTACTATCAGTTCAGTTTTTCTATACTTACTCAGGCAATATATACCATGAGAAAAGCAGAGCAGGGCCATAAACCCAAATTAATATGCTGTATTGAGAGGAGCAATAACGTGGGGGGGGGGGAGCGAAAATGTCGTAGAGGAATAGAAGTCGATTTCTAACTACTTAAAAACCCATGTGCCCCAAGGGCAATGTGTACAAGAAAGCAGAATAGTGTGTGAGAGTGGATCAGGAACTAGGTGCGCCAACAGGGAATAGGCACTACATATTTGGCCAGGGCCGAATTGCCAGATTGAATATCTGGAACCATATGCATGGTTCCCTTTCCTAGACTGGAAACAAAGTGTACAGTTGCAAACAGGGCCAGCAGCTGTGCTCTTGGATAGCACCAGTGCTTTTTTTCTGGGGGGACGAAGGGGTACACATACCCCTAAATGTGAATCTAACGAGAGAAGAAACTAATTTATTTTTTTTTTAAAAAAGTTTATTCTCTAGCACGGTGGATCATCAGTTCCATTGCTACCCCCAATGGCGGCCTCATTTTCTGTCAAGGTGTTTCCTGAGTCTCAGACAGAAGCGAGCATTTAATGTGTGAAGCAGTGTGGAATGTGTGGTGTTTTACTGATGAAAGTTTGGCCTCACTGAGAGGCAGTATTTCAATGTGAGTAGGAAAATTACTATTTTTCATCATCAATGCATGTTCTTTGTACTTTTGCCCATTTACTGTATTTGTTTTTCCTGATTTGAACTATAAAATGGTGGTTTTCTTGAGTCAAAATGAGAGCACCCCTAAACATTTTTTAAGGGGAAAAAAAGCACTGGATAGCACTGGTGGGCGTAGAAGGCCAAATACACCTCCTTCTTCCCTGCTGAACAAGTGATCTGTGCTTTCAGCATTAATCATCTAGTTCAAGTCTTCATGCCTTTATTATGCATTGTTTTATTGCAAGCATTGTTTTACTCTAATGTAGTAAATTATCTTGAGTAAATATTTTAAAGCAGGCAACTCTACTACAACATCAGACTCCCAAATCTGTTTGTCAGATTTCCATGCGAGGTAACAGACACAAATTGGGATTAAAACTGGTCGTCTGCTCATATCCCTGCCCACAGTGAACTGCCACCTTATCTCTGCCCTCCAAGTGTTATCATCTCCTCTACATTAGTCAAAAGGTTAAACCAAACACTTCTATTTTCTCTAATCCCAAGTCACATATCACCATGACTCACAAGCTTTAACACACAGAGGCGCTGCTCCGCCTGAGAGAAGCACTAGCTATATCAATGTCTAAAAATACAAACCAAAAAAGGCAGAAAAACAGTACAGTAGCTGACCAAAACTTCAGCAATATCTTCATTAGAGTCTTATTTCTGTCAATAACACATGAACTCTCTGATTAAAATATTTATTCAGACCAAATTACATCAGTACATTTGCACTGAAACCAATGAGGAAAACCAAAGTTTAGCTAAGATGATAGAAGCTCAAAACAAAAATTAAATGTAATTATATCTCCTCTCCCAAACAGAAAAAACTGTAATGATATTATAGTGAAAATATACAAGTGAGGAAGAATATTATTCACAATTTACTCAAGAGATGCAAATCAGCATTAAACAACCAAATTGGATAAATACTGCAGCAAGACCATTGACATCTACAAGAATTCACCATGTTGGAAAATGCTGCAGAGATGTAAATTTCTTTGATGCTTCCACAGCAGCTATTTGCATCAGGTTTTTTGCATCAAGAGACAGGCTTAAAGTTTAAAATTTAAACTGACAATCAGCTTGACTCCTCATCAGTATTTGCAGCCCAACTTGAAACTTTCTTCAGACTTTCCTTGCTTTTTTTCTTTGTGCTCCGTTTTGCATGACAAAGGTGAGTGCCACATACGAGCATGCACCAATTTAGCTATTCACACACATTTCTAGCTGGGCTTCCACTTTCACTTTGCATGCTCATTCTGCACTGGAGTGGAGAAGAACATGAGTTTTATTTGAGATGCCTTTCAATAAACATCCCATGTGGCAGTCATAACTTAGAACTGTACAAGCAATGCAAACATTTGCCAGGAGCAGGCATATTTTTAGGGGTGGTAACAAGGCAGTGTACAATCCAAGAGGTATAGTCCAGAACCCCTTGTGATGTTGCAGACATTCCCGGTGCAACTTTTGCATCACACAGCTCAAATGTACTAAAGCTAAGTGCAGCTGCTCAGGGTGGCAAAATATTTTTGGACAGTCCTGAAGAAAATGTGTTAACAAGAGGAAACCACAGCAGCAATACCTGATATGACAAAGCTAATAAAATTCTGCTTTATTCAATAGCAACATAAATGATCCTCTTTCTGTTGGGAGTTCTGTATGATAACATGATTTCAGAATTTGATAACAAAAAGATAACCACATAGGAAGCCAACCTAACTGAAAGTAGCAAAGGTACTCTATAACATTGGTAAAGGATTACGATGCTAGGACCATTTAGTTACAACATATTTATACACTTCACCCTACAAAGTACAGGTAACTTGTACGGGTAGGTGAGAGAGGAAGGAAGGAAGGAAGGAAGGAAGGAAGGAAGGAAGGAAGGAAGGAAGGGAGAGCAGTGGAAACCCATTCTCCATCTATTTATTTCCCACACACACACTTCTATACAAAGCTGCAATCATGGGCTAACCCAGCTTTGGAGTGGTAGCACAAGGGCTCTAGCAACATCCCAGAGCCCTCACACCGCCTTCCCAGCCAGGTAAGCTGACCTCCATCTTGCAGGGGTTCCTGGCCTTACTGCTTTTGTGTATATGTGTGGTCTCCTGAAACCAAACCCTTGCATAAGATGTGAGTTAACCTGTATCATGAGACTGATTTTAATAACCATATTTATTGTGATAAATATTATATCCTGCTTCACAGCCCTACATTTTTCGGCTACTTCCAAGCACACAGCATGTGAAGAAATATTTTGTATTATGCCACAAGTGCTATAATTACATACTTTCCAATGCAAACTGATACAAGCCTAATCAGAAGCAAATCCCATATGTTCAATGGGGTTTACTCCAGGGAAAGGGACTCTTTAAGGTATGCTTGCTCTATATACAGCTTCACAGTAAAGGTAGAAATGTGAATTGTATTATACATCTGAAGAATGTATGTGGACAAAACATACACTAGCCATCACATAATAATTTTAATTCTTCCCTTAGCCCATAATGCTGTGTTTACTGCAAGGTCAGTTAAGTTACTATAAGGATTTTTAATGAAAACAATTATAAATTTAAAGTAACTGTGTTTAAAGCATTTAACAGTCACTAGGGTCAAGTGATTACAGCAGTTACAAGACCCCTGGGATATGTTCACACCAAAACAAAGTGAATAAATTACCTCAGCAGGCGTGTGTAATCACTAAGTGACCACAAAGGTCATGCAGTGTACAAGCTAAGACGACTTTCATGCAAAACCAATAATGAAAATTTATCAGTCAAGGAGAAGAAACTTAAGGGCTGCAATGCTACATACACTCACCTGGGTGTATGCCCCCCCTTGAATCCAAAGGGACTTACTTCTGAGTAGACATGTATAGGAAGGATTGTGTGAAGGAAGAATCAAAGTTAGCTGATGGACTAATGAAAAGCAGAGATGAGAGGTAGAATGACAGGCTTGAATAACAGTACATAGGGATAGTAAAGGAATACATGAGGAGGAAGAGGAAGGGGAAGGAATAAACTTTTATTAGTTACATTGAAGATCAGATTCTAAACTGTTCACTCAGCTAGACTCTTAAGTAGGCTTTTCTACTTAATTGACTATAAATTGGTTTCCAGACTCAATTTAATATGCTGGTTATGACCTTTAGATTTCATGCTCCTTTCCATACAGAGGATGGTTTGTTACCCAGGATAGAGCATTTTTGGCAGTTCTTGGGAAGGTTTGTTCAGCTCATCTCCTGCTCATTCTTTTTGTATCAAGCCAAGTTTATTCTTGTTCTGAAAGCCCTTGTGACTGATTCTTGCTTATTGTCTGAAGAGGCTGGTTTTTGCAGTTGTTCTCAGTAGTTATCCTTTCTGGGCCTTCTACTGCTAAATATTATTCATGCTTTTATTTGATGCCTTCTGATTGTTGGGTTTACTTCTGGTGTTATTTTGTAGATTTTAACCGCTTCATAGACCTTTTAAATCAGGGCTCAGCCAACTTTTTGATTCAGAAGACCATATGCAACTGACTAGGCGGTTGGGGACCATATACCAGCGGGCATGGCTGGAGCTGGCATTGCCATATAAATATTACTAATACACTACTAGTTGTAGTAGTAGTAGTAGTAGTAATAGTAGTCATCTGTTCCAAAGCATTTAGATGACGGACAATTTAAAATGAATAAAAACCTTTCATATAGCAAATAACACCATATTTTTCAGAAGTGAACAACAACAAAGCAAAGCAGAGTACAATACAAGCAGAAGACCCCATCAGATTAAATATTCGCAATAAATTATGTTAAAATGCTGTCTGATAAAATATGTTAATACTGTCAAAAATGAAAACATCTCTTGGGAGAAATTAAAGGTCTTTACCAGCTGTTGAAAAGATTGTAACATGGGTGCCAGGTGAATCTCTTTGGGGAGAGTATCCCCAGGTATAGGGCCACTAACAAAAAGGCCTCCTCTCTTTATGGCCACCCTCCAAATTTCAGTAGGAGGAGGCACAGAGGAGGGCCTGCAGGGATGATTACCTTATGGCGCAGGCAAGTGCATATGGGAAGAGGTGTCCATCAAGTATTGGGTTCCCAAGTTGTGTAAAGCTTTATAAAAAAAACCAGCACCTTGAATTGGGCCCAGAAACACACCGGAAGCAAGTGTGAGTGAGCAAGAACTAGAATAAAATATTCTGATCACTTAATCCCCAATGGCAACCTTGCTGCTAAATTCTGTATCAGTTGAACCTTCTAGACAATTTTCAAGGACAACACCATGTTTAACACATTGCTGAAATCCAAACATGTGATAACCTAGCACTAAAAATCTAAACTCTGGTAATCAGCATTCAGATAGAGGACCTAGCTGGGCTACCAGACTAAAATGGCATCCACATGTACCCTTCAGTGACAGCAACTGATTGAATACTACCCCTATTCTGTGAACCTGATCCTCCAGAAAGAGCGCTACAGACTTCAACTTTTTGGCTCTCACCCACCCATTCCTGCAGTCAGGCTCTTGCAAAGCACACTGGCTACCACACCTGACTGAAATGAAAAGAAGAGGTAGAGTTAGATGTCATCTGTATACTGAGGCAACACTCTTCAAAACTCCACACAGTGCTTTCCTGTAGATGTTAAATGGTATAGGCCTGCAGTGGTGTCAAAACTTTTTTCAAAGAGGGCCAGATTTAATGAATTGAAGAGCTGTGGGGGCCAACCAAAGTTGTTGACCTTTGCTTAGGATTGAAGTTGTTGACCTTCTTTTAGGATTGAAATTGTTGAGGGGTTTTTTTTTAGGATTTTACCCCAGGAAATAAACTGCCACAGGGGCCGGAATAAACCGGCCAATGGGCCGAATTAGGCCCCCAAAACAGACTTTGGACATAGGGGTTAATATTGAGTCCTGAAGACCCCTATTCTGTAGGTTCTACAAGGCCAAGCAAAAAACCTCCAGCACAACTTTCTAGGATTGACCATCCAGGTTAGGAGCAAAATGACAATTGCAAAACAGGAAGATCTACCTCTTGCCTGGACAAACATCCCAAACATGTACCATGACCGATGGTATTGAAAGCCTCTGGGAGATCAAGAAAAGCAAGCAGAGTCACAATCCCAACACAAATTATCCCTCACAGGGCAAACAAGTTACTCATAGTACCAAAATTAGGCCCAATGCCTGATTTAAATGGATAAAAGTTAAATCAACAAGAGAACCTGGATCTGATCAGTGGCCAAGTATTCTAGAACTTCATCTGGGAAGGAAACATTTGCCATAGGTCTGCAGTTATTGAAATCTTCTGGCCCAAGGAAAAGTTTTTTCAGGTACATAAAACTACCATCACATTCAGGCAAGTTCAGTACCACTTCCTCTTGTACTGGTGAATTTATAACCTGCTTGGCCCAAAAAGGTTTCATTCCCAGATGAATTTTATAAGCACAAAGAGCAAGGATCAAACATGCATGTGGTCAAATAAGCCTAAACAACAACAGCCTGAAACAGCACCAGCTGAAATCATCCATCAATACTGGACTGGACAATGTTCTGGACATCTCCATAAACTGACCTGCCAACAATGTGCATGCTAACTCCAGACTACTGCAAACAGTTTATTTAAATAATTAAATAGGAAGGCAATCCTGATACATAACATATAGCGGCCATGTGAATTAATTAGGCAAAGTATATTCCATGATACACTGAGCATGCTTGGGCTTTTCAGATATACTGAGATAGAACAGGGCTAGAGAATCTGTGACCCTTCAGTTGTTGTTGTACTCTAACTCCCTGCAGCCCCAGAAAACATGTCCAATGTCAGGGATTATAGGAGTTGCATCTGGAAAGAAAGAGGTTCCCTAGAGTGGCAGAGAAGCTGACCACAGCTCTGCTCTGTGGGTCCTGGAGATTATGGGAAGATTAGTCAACTTTTGAGTCTGCAACCTTCAAGAGGAGCAATTATGAAGACACTCTGTTTTGTGACTATTTTATTTGATTTTTGTAAACTACTCTACAAGCAAATTTTGATGAAGCAGAGTATAAAAACGATATAAACAAATATTTCAAAGTAATTTCCCAAACCAAATTCAATTTAGACCGTTCTCTACACTATATCAGAAGGGAGCTTTATCCTTATGAAGCAATGCTGCAACTCAAAACAGCATGCATAATATTAAGGAAGAGAGGGTTGTCCTTAAATTATTATAGCCATGAACCATTTCAAATATAAGACCGACAGTATTCAGTCCTGGTACCAAGAATTGTAGAATGGGAAGGGACACCAAGGGTCATTTAGTCCAACCCCCTCCAATGCCTTCAAAGGCAAAAGAAATGGAGAAACAATGTCCAAAATAAGACAAAGGGTTTACAAATCAAATTGGAATAGGGAATAAACTGGAAGATGGTCAATATAGACAGAAGGAGGGATAAAGGGTAAAGAAAAGGCAAAATGTGGAAGAACTATTTCTTTTCTTTTCTTGTTAATCCCCACCCCAACAGGAAAAAATCCTTTTATGAACAAAAATTTCACTTTTCTCATCTCCCCAGGGGCTTTCCAAGGGAATCCAGTGGGATTTAATGATGCCATTAGGGGCCTTTAGCGACACGGTCACTAGACACAAGCCGTAAGAGGGCAGTGTCAAAGCCATGTTTTAAAAGGCTTTTTCTATAATGATGCAGTTTCATTTAGACAGTAAAACTTTTTTAGAAGGCTAGTTCATTCTTAAGGGTCAACTTGCCATTTTAGTCTTCTTACTACCCTCCTCTCCCTTTTCTAGCTAATCTCCCCAAGTTACCTAGGCACATGCAATTGGCCTCAAGATTTCTCACATGACAGAGATACCCAATACCTCGATTTAGAGCTATCATTGCTGTCTTTCATTTTACTTGTTAAACCATTATGTCAACTTATTAGAGGCTCACTAAGATCAGTGGGCTGTTAGGATATACTTAGCAAAATTCAGCTAGGCAACAGGTGCCTTGCTCCTTGGAGACTTTAATGCATATGAGAAGCCATCAGTCATAAGGAGGTTAATATGCTTGCACCCCTTTATCTGAAACATATGTCCATCTCACAGCATTATGCTGCTATAGAGACCCTTTCGAGGCACATTTTCTACCGCATAAAGTAGGAACAGTAGTTATACTTTTGCTAATCATTCATCTTTTGCACAGGGACAGAAACTCAGTTAACCACCAGAACAGGAACAGCAGGGTGGTTACAGCTGCCCCTCCAACTATTCAGCTTTTGTCATCGTGTGATACCAAATAACTGAGCATCAAGTACTGAAAATATAAGAACAAACATATAAATCCATGCTCAATTAACAGAAACATGTTTTGACTAGAAAGAGAACATAGCACAATGACAAGGCTAGGGGTAAATGTTCTTCAAAGCTTTAACACAATTAGGAGGCTGTAAGTGACACTTGGATCGCAAAGGTTAATTGGGGTCACCAAAATGCAGTAATTCCTTACCTAACCAGTCATTAAACTTCTTAACCTCAGAAGGCAGCCCCAACTCAGTGAAATCGCCCGTATGAAGCAAGATGTCCCCATAAGGCATCTGGATTCCATCAGTTCTGGAGTGTGTGTCTGAGATGCAGACAAACCGCGTGTGGCCTGCTGGTTTCGGGGTGTCATATGGAATAGGGTCGACCCTAAAGCAAACATAAAGAGATTCCATCAGAATTAATATTTGCTACACATGTTGAACACATTGGGCACAATTCATTCAAAATATAGGTGCAGCTTATATGCGTGCAGAATTTCCACAGGTTACAGAACCCTGCTTTTAAACTAGTAAGCGCATGCACAAGCCACTGTTGTAGATGGCACAATGGAATGTTATACGGAATGGGATATCCACATATTCTTCACATATGCCCATCCAACTCTCTCAACCCAATCCATGATCCTAGAAGATATAACTGGATGGCAATATAGGGAAGATGTTCATATTATCAATTTCGCTACTGTCCCATCATGCTGTCTATGTGCATGACTGGCACACACATAGATAAGAAGGGAGGAAACAGGCCTATGGAAATCTTCTGCATGAATTTTCTGCACCAACTGTTCGGGGAGATTGTTCCAATTATTTCATAATGTAAATGTTAGTCTACAGCATAGATACTGTACTGTACCCAGCATCGTACAACTTTTCTCTTGTTAAACAGTACTATATTAGGGTGAAATCCTATGCAAGTATGCCCAGAAGTCCCATTAATTCAATAGAACTTACTCCCAGGAAGGCATTTAAAGGATTGTAGCCTTATTTAGTTATGAAGTGCTTTACAGTGTTTACCAGGTAGCAAGCAAATTGTTTATCATATATAGCATTTTGAGTTCAAAGATATACACAAACTTACCAGCCTTGAAAGTACTAAAAAAAAAATCCAGAATGAAATGTGGACCTTCATAATTTAATTCAGAGGGCCATATTTATGAAAACAACTGACAATACATTATCAAGCAATTAGAAGCTTAAGCATTCACTCATACATGCAATGGGAAAACCTAGTTCATCATATACGGCTTATTAATCCAGCAAAACTTTTATTCACCAGGAAGAGCAATCCTAATGAGGGGTTGGGGAGGGGCAGAGCAGTGAACGATCCTGCTGGCTAAGATAGAATTCAGGAGCCCTCCCCCATGGTCAGGTCAAGACTGGCACGGCTGAAGGACCCAAGGATTGTAGGATTTTGGATCCAGCAGATCTAAAACCTCTCTTGCCCCACTGTGAAATGTCAGGTTTTGGGGGCTTTCCACTGACTATTGCCCAACAGGATTGGTCCTCTCTTAATGGAAAGGACACTTTGTTGCATCCCAGTTCTCCCACCACCCAGCTATTGATACCAAGGGATAGGGTTGCAGGCTTAATCCAACACAAATAGTTGACAAATAGGTAGGTTATTGCCCTGTTGCCAGAATGCAAGGCATAACCATTAATTCTTAAATAACATCTATATTTTGTGTTGGTTTTGTGCCTCTTTCTCCTTTTAGATGGTAAAGGTATTATCTATAATCACAGATTTTGCTTACTCTTGCATATATTGTTAAGCAGAAAGCCAAAATAATGGGTTGACTGAATAATTATATGGCCTATATAAACGTTTAGCAAATCTGAACAGTAACATACAATTAAATGGATTTCCCCCCACAACGTTCATAAATTAATAAGGCATTTATCACAGACAAAATTCACTTACTGAGACTATTCTGGCAACCTAGGTGTAACTGTGATTATGAACGTAGCATATGTTTATCTAGTGCCTTCTTTCCTGTGTAATAACAGTGGGTAATTTTTTCCCTTTTAATTTTCTAGAAAAAACACCAGAAAGTAAACATCTGGTGCTTTATGGCTACAATCTTATCGACCTCATGTCACTTCAGTAGAAAATGAACTTCTGCTTTCAGTGCTATAGAGTACCTTGTTCAGGTCTGTCTCTCTGTGTTAGATTTGAATAAATACATCAGACCTGTGACACTCCCTTTTGCTTATATTTTTGGTTCCCTATATTTCCCTAGCTTCCTCCAGCTCATTCCCAAACACATTTGCTATTTTCAAATTTCTTTTTCCCTATAAGAATGGCTGAATAATGGGACAGATGGGGAGAGAGACAGAATATGTTAGAGGCAGAAGCCGAGTGCATAATGAACGGACACAGACCCTGCAATCATAATCTGAGGCCCTTTTTGTGTGCCTCCTCCATGAGAGGTCCGCAGGATGGCAACAGGAGAACAGGTGTATCCATTTGTGGAGGTTGTCCCAAGGGAGGCTTGCCTGGCCCCTTCAATGCGTATTTTTAGGTGCTAGGCGAAAATGTATCTCCACAACCAGCCCACAATAATGGCCTTTTAAATGTGTTTGTGAGTGGGGGTTACTGGTTTATGTTTCTTTTACTGTGCATTTTGGGTTCTCATTTGGTAATCTCGCCTTGTGATTCCCTATACATTTAAGGGTCTGTAGCTTTTTCCTGCTAAAAATGTATGTGTAAAATATGTGATAGGTTTGCACATTTTTGGCCCCGGCCCTGATTCAGACTGGCAACACACAGAGAAGCTTTTCCTGGTATACAAATAAAAGGAAATATCCACCTGGTTAATGTCCCCTGCCATTACACTGAAAAGAGAGGGGGCACTTTAATGAAGAGTTTATATTAAAGATGCATTCCAACCTAAACTAAGAATTCCAGTGATGTTGATATTAACTAGAACCTGCCAAAATTTTGATCAGGGAATAGGTTACAGGAATTGACAGGTTACAGGAATTGACAGGTTAACTGACTTCCCCACTGTATCAGCAGCATAGCTTGAAAGAAAATCCAATAGCAATGACTCTGCTATATAACTAGTAATCCCTTAATGCAGATCAAAGATGTGTTCTGAAATATCCAACCCGTTTACAGGATTCTTCAAGCTACTAAACCTGAAGTCAAAGCCAAGTTCTTCAAACTCTATAAAATAGAAGAACAAGCCCACCCATGGTGTAATTCTATCAATTTGAATTAAGTATCTGAATGTTACAGCAAGAAGATCTTCTTCCAAGAGGAGTAATGCTGACAAGCTCTTAACCCTAACCTTTTTGGCAAGGACCACAGTAATAACAGTGTCTTAATGAGAGAAATAAAATGGCATTGGTTCAGACCTCAGGATAATGAATTGAACTTCATATACTATGTTCTAGGATGGCACTTGTGGATGGCACAGTTCTCAAGAGTTCCAAATGAACTGATGATACAAAAGAGGGAAAGCAGAAAGGATTCATAATCTTGATGAGGTACTAAGGTCTTGCTCAGGTCATTATTTAAACTGAGGCAGCTAAGAATTAACTCAGAATAGCATCTGCACACTTCATGCAGGAGGACCTGAAGCTGGTACAGAATATAATCTCCATTGTGCAGACACTGCTGAAAACACTATCCCTGTGGTAAACAGAAATTGTATATCAATTCTAACATTTCCTTGTCTTTGGTTATTCAATCATTCCTGTGTGGCTTCCAGTATATGTGAAAAATTCAGGAGATATTCATAAATGACATAAATATGTTCCAACATGAGCCAGAAGAAATGGACTTGAATCAAAGTGGAATGTCTTATTGATGGTCCTGGGTGATATTTTTTTCTTCTTCTGACAGAAGTTCTATGTATAAGACTAGCATATAGCATAAGAGTCAGAAATTTGATCAGTGCAACTTTCCCCTACCTAAAAGAGTCTGTGATAGGAACAGCTGCACCTGATGAATATCTACCTGACATGCAATTGATGACACAGTGTCTGTCAGGGAAATGCTGGCAATCCCAGGCTTATTGCCAGACTTGTGAAGCTATAACAAGGGCACAATATACAAGGACCGTGTAGTAATGTGTATCTTAAATAGTTATGTATAAATTATTAATAATATCTCTTCACAGTGACAAGGCAACAATATGTGAAGATGATGATTGTTATTTATCATTGACAGGTAACCTTTAATCACAGATACTTGTATCCTGTGATTTTACTGTAGAATCGTGTAATTTGATGTTAGGTCACATGTTTGGTTTCACCATTCCTTTAAAATAAAACAAAGTTTGTATTCCTTAGGAATGCAAAAGATAGGTTTGGAAATGTATGTTAAATCAAAGAATGTGATCCACTTTATATAAAATAGCAATGCTAATTCAACACTGGACATAATTTAAAACATAAGCTACTAACTCCTAATGGTCAGAGCGTTAAATAGTTTTTCCCCCTACACAGAAAAGCAATATAGGTAAATAATGTGCAAGTATTTTCTTAGTGAGACAGTGATTTACATGAGCCTATGGGATACCTATGGGCTACCTAGGGACGCGGGTGGTGCTGTGGGTTAAACCACAGAGCCTAGGACTTGCTGATCAGAAGGTTGGCGGTTCAAATCCCCATGACAGGGTGAGCTCCCATTGCTCGGTCCCTGCTCCTGTCAACCTAGCAGTTCGAAAGCACGTCAAAGTGCAAGTAGATAAATAGGTACCACTCTGGCGGGAAGGTAAACGACGTTTCCATGTGCTGCTCTGGTTCGCCAGAAGTGGCCTAGTCATGCTGGCCACATGACCCGGAAGCTGTACGCCAGCTCCCTCGGCCAATAAAGCGAGATGAGCGCTGCAACCCCAGAGTCGGCCACGACTGGACCTAATGGTCGGAGTCCCTTTACCTTTACCTTATGGGCTACCTACTGTCTATTACTGGACTGGATCTCAAGCTCAAGTCACTGATTCCATTCCAACACTATGTTCAGTTACTAGATCACAAGGGCTCCCGTGACATCATCTTGCAAGCACTGAATCAAAGTTCAAATTTTGGAAATCATACATTCAGGGCTAAGAATCAAGTACATATAAGTCATGTTCATTTCAAGTTTGCATTATATCAAAGAGTTTCTCCAGTCATGAAGTCTATGCATCAAGGTTGGCCAAACAGATGCCTATGGGAAGTCCACAAGTGACAGCTCTACTTGTGGCTCCCAGCAACTGACATTCAAAAGCATGGATACAGAATGCAGCCATCATGGCTAGTAGCCTTATAAAGCCTTTTCCTCCAAGCATTTGTGTAATCCTCTTGTAAAGGCATTGGTAGCCATGCTATACCTACCTTATGGAAATGATTTCCATAGTTTAACAGTGCTGTGGGAAAAACGCACTGCTAAAATGAGCTCCTGCTCTCCACAGAATAACTCTGAAATTGAAGCTAATTTTTACTTCCCCAAATATTTGGTCAGAAGGATGATAACTTTACCACATACTTGTAGTATAAGAAAGCTGCTGTGCTCCCTTTTCATCTAGAAGCAAAATATACAGTGAAATAGAGAGCTTCTGTAGTGTCTTTGCAGAGGTTTTATTTTCTAACCTAAAGGCGTCCCCCTCTTCAGGGATAAGATGCAATTCAATATTCATTCCATCACAGAACGACTTCTCTGCTTCACAGAAGGTACCAGTCATGCCTGCTGCTCTGCTATATGATTAAGCTTTCTTTCCACAAAAGACAGAACCGCAGCCTAAACACCAGTTGAAACTGGAGTGGGTTTTTGCCAGGCAAATTACAATTGCCTCCATCTTTACTTGGCAAACAGTTCAAAGAGATGTGCAAACAGTTTTGGATATTGAATAAATTTCCCCAATAGCCACGTGGTATAAGCAACTTTTTGGGAAATGTTTGTGATACAGTTGGGTCAAATAGGTGAAAGAGAAGTCAAAAATCCCACTGAGCACGCATAAGTCTTTGGGCATGCCTAAATAGCTTTTTTTGGATCCTGACTACAGCTCTTCATCAAACTATATTTTGATTGGTTTTAGGCAAAAACATTTAATATACTGTATTCACTTTGAAGCAACAGGCTTAAGGGATAAGGAATCCTAATGAATAGCAGAGCAGCACCTATTATGGCTAACACCCCAGAGGACAGGATCACACTTCAAAACGACCTTGACAGATTAGAGAACTGGGCAAAAATAAACAAGATGAATTTTAACAGGGAGAAATGTAAAGTATTGCACTTGGGCAAAAAAAATGAGAGGCACAAATACAAGATGGGTGACACCTGGCTTGAGAGCAGTACATGTGAAAAGGATCTAGGAGTCTTGGTTGACCACAAACTTGACATGAGCCAACAGTGTGACGCGGCAGCTAAAAAAGCCAATGCAATTCTGGGCTGCATCAATAGGAGTATAGCATCTAGATCAAGGGAAGTAATAGTGCCACTGTATTCTGCTCTGGTCAGACCACACCTGGAGTACTGTGTCCAGTTCTGGGCACCACAATTCAAGAAGGACACTGACAAACTGGAACGTGTCCAGAGGAGGGCAACCAAAATGGTCAAAGGCCTGGAAACGATGCCTTATGAGGAACGGCTAAGGGAGCTGGGCATGTTTAGCCTGGAGAAGAGGAGGTTAAGGGGTGATATGATAGCCATGTTCAAATATATAAAAGGATGTCACATAGAGGAGGGAGAAAGGTTGTTTTCTGCTGCTCCGGAGAAGCGGACACGGAGCAATGGATCCAAACTACAAGAAAGAAGATTCCACCTAAACATTAGGAAGAACTTCCTGACAGTAAGAGCTGTTCGACAGTGGAATTTGCTGCCAAGGAGTGTGGTGGAGTCTCCTACTTTGGAGGTCTTTAAGCAGAGGCTTGACAACCATATGTCAGGAGTGCTCTGATGGTGTTTCCTGCTTGGCAGGGGGTTGGACTCGATGGCCCTTGTGGTCTCTTCCAACTCTATGATTCTATGATTCTATGATTCTATGTAAACTAGTAAACATGTAAATATGATGTAACATTATGCAAGAGCTGGTACTTGAATGTGATTGGTTTCTGCTATTCTTTCCGTTTACTGCTTTGCATGATATATTCTATTCTTTCCCATTACTCCTTTGCATTGCATCTATTATTTTGACCTTCTAGAATGCCTTGGCAGAAATGTATATAAATGTAAAAAGAAGATATAAAACATCTGCGGTGAGGAGAAAATGTTTTTTGTTGATTGGATCAATGACCAAATTTTAAGTCAGGAAAAGAAAAATGATAAGGATAATGAGATATTCTTTCCTTGTGAGCTTCAGGATCACATACTCCCCCCAAAGAACTTTAGGGGGGCAGAAACATTTCTGTTAATCTAAACAAATTTCTTAACTAGTTCCACATTAGTTTGAATTACGTATTCATTTGCATAATAAGAAAGATCTGATGATGGAGTCAGTGAACCCACAATCCAACAGTGGGTTCTGGGTACAAAGTGTTAGCATAGTTAATTTTCCAAAGAGTACACATCTGAACTAATACCAATACAGTATCTGCATAGCAAGAGCAGCTAAATCTGTTATTCTGCTAAAATGTGACTGTAAGCAATTTTGTGCATGATATTTTTTAAACAACTAACAGTCTTCTTTTATTAAAAAAATAGTAATCAACTTTTGCCCCAACAACAAAAATATTAATTCAAAATAATTCAATAGACAACATTGTCAACAGAGCAACAGCCTGGCATTCTGTTTGAGAAAGCCCTTTATTGCAAACTTCAGAAATAAGGTTCTGAAATACCCTTACTCTGCTTTTAGGATATGTTTATAACCCTTTCTTCATTTGCGGTTCTCAAATAGCTTGGCCTTGAGCACTGATTATTGTTGCTAACCATTCCTTTCAGAACTACCGTGATAATTCCACAGAAATTGTTTCCCCTTAGCATAAAACAAAAATATAGTTGCCCATGAACATTGCTATGCCTTTGTTATGACTCATTCAAAGTGTTTAGTTTAAACAAAACAAATAAAAAGTCAACAGCATTGTAAGAAGGGACTTTGAAGAAAATGGGCCTTCTTTATATAATATATAATGCTTCTATAATGTAATAAGCAGAGGTTTTGTGGCCAACCACACAGAAAGTTATCTATGTACACTGTGTCTATCCTTCCATCTTCAAAAATTAATGAATTAAGACTTTCTCAGAGGGAATACCTGAGACATTCCCATTTATCATCAGTTTTACTGACTTATGTGGTCAACAATTATTCTTCCTGTGTTAAATCATTTATTTTACAATGAGTTCCAAAAATGAATTATAGTCAAGATAAAAAATTGCCTCAAGGTTAGTTTTAGAAACTCAATTTAAAAATTGTTTTACCTTCAATTTTATACCAGTAAAAGACACACAGAGCGAAACATGGCCATAAAGTTAGCAATTATAACACAAGTCAGTTGGGAGTGAAACATACTGAAATGCTTCATTGTACACATCCACAAATCAAAGTTAAAGCCTTACTACTTATTGAGCAGAAGCTGCCACTAATGAGAAAATAAGATTAGCAAACATTTCATATGCAACAGCACATGAGATTTTTGAATATATGAAAACTGCTTTCTAAATTTGTCTCCACTTTCGGTAGTTGGGTTGCAAGACTGATGGTGCCACGCACTAGAGAATGCCAGTTTCTCTGCCTAATAAAGTGAGTATGTATCTGCTTATTCTCAAGTGTAAAAGAAAATTGTCAACATATAAGAAGCTCAAGGCCTGAGAAAGAAACAAGCTGCACAACATAACATTTTATGATGCAGAATTAGATTCAGGAAATGCAATTTCACTTATGTGATTTACTTATGAGCAATGCAAATGCAATCTTGCTGATTGCACTTTAAGACAAAAGACTCCAGCTACTTATTTAGAAATGATTATGGAGCAATGGTAAAAACATGACTTGCCGTGGCTGTTGGAGAACTTGTGGAACAATGTTGGATCCAACGGAGAAGTCCATTAGTATAGGAGAAGGGAAAGTTACTTTTGCCTATTCTCCCTTCCCACTAAAGCTTCCCCTCAAATCTGTTCCAGAGGGCTGAGGGACACTCCAGAGTAGAGCAGAAGGTGTTGTGTGGGCTGCAGCAGGAAAGGAAGATTGTTAATGTAAGCGAAAGCAAAGCTATTTTTGCCAAAGGAAGGAGAATTCAATCCTGAGTGGAAATGAAGAAGGGAGAGGTAGTATGCATCCCTGATAATAGCTCTCAGCTTGTGAACCCTGGCTTGTTTTGACCAGGGCTGGATTTAAAAATCAACCAGCTAACAAGGTCCTGGCTTAGGGCCCATGATTTTCATAATAAAGCAATGGCTTTGATGACCATCCATGTAAAGGTTTCTGTGGTCTGCAGGGAAGCACAGTAGTTTCCAAGCGATCCACACACAAAAGTATGACAACCGCTGGTCAAGGAGGTAACAGTTAATTATGAGGATGGTTAAGACCACCCTGTTACAACAGGTGTAGAGTACTGGATGATTTGTTCTGCTTGTTAAGTTGGTGTTTGATCTCATATATGTGTGTGTGTTTACACTGGCAAATTCTGTATTTTGATCATTGCTCAATGGTAGTCTATAGTGGTGCCTCGCAAGACGAAAAGAATCTGTTCTGTGATTCTCTTCGTCTAGCGGTTTTTTTCGTCTTGCGAAGCAAGCCCATTGAAGGATTAGCGGATTAGCGCTATTAGCGGCTTTTAGAGGTTTTTAGCGGCTTATCTGCTGATCGGATCAGCTGATAAGCGGCTTAGCGCTATTAGCGGCTTAGAAAAGGGGGGGAAGGGGGGGAAAACCAGCAGGAACTCGCAAGACAATGTCGTCTTGCGAAGCAAGCCCATAGGAGATTCGTTTTGCGAAGCACCTCCAAAATGGAAAACTCTTTCGTCTAGCGAGTTTTCCGTCTTGCGAGGCATTCGTCTTGTGGGGCACCACTGTATTCCAAATTATGAAAGTGTATCTTACTTTGATTGGAAAACATGCCATACAGGCCCGCAACTATGCCAAGAAACAGGCACCTCTCTCCAATCAAAAAGATTGTGCCCATACGAATGCTGATGGAAACTATATACCGTATTTTTCCGTCTATAAGACGCCCCCATGTATAAGACGACCCCTATTTTTGGGGACTCCCATTTAAGAAAATGGGGGGAGATCTATCCATGTATAATATGCTCCCAAATTTTGGACATTATTTTTAGTGGGAAAACCTAGTCTTATACATGGGAACATACAGTATGTATGAGCTCTTCCACTCATTTCTATGGAGTAAACCAGGTCATAAAACCCTTCAAAAGAAATGTGCTGTCTTCATTGAAATGAATAGGGCAAATCTTGTTGGCAACAGACCTTCATGTGTGCACTTGAGTTTCTATACATTATTTGAGTTCTATGAGCTTGTTTCCAACCACTAGCAAAAACAATTATTTTACATGTATTTCCCCTTCAATTTATTGTTTTCCTTCTATTTTGCCATATATCATACTTAACAAAATAAATAAAGTGGGACATTGGGGATGGGGGGAACACCTCAAGGCTGTGTCTTATACCCAGATTCAAGTACAGTGGTACCCCGCAAGACGAACGCCTCGCAAGACGAAAAACGAAAGGTTTTTTCGTTTTCGAGTTGCCTCGCAAGACGAATTTCTCTATGGGCTTGCTTCGCTAAACGAAGCTTGCCCCGGGGACAGCGGGTCTTCTCTTTTGCAGCAAGGGGCTGCGGGGAGATCGCTATCTCCGCGCAGCCCCTTGCTTCAAAAGAGGTCCGGGGGCAGCGGGAAGGGAAGCGCTTCTTCCCCGCTGCCCCCCGACGTCTTTTGCAGCAAGGGGCTGCAGGGAGATCGCTATCTCCGTGCAGCCCCTTGTTTCAAAAGAGGTCCGGGGGCAGCGGGAAGCGAAGCGCTTCTTCCCCGCTGCCCCCGGACCTCTTTTGAAGCAAGGGGCTGCGGGGAGATCGCTTCTCCCGGTGCTCCGAAGCCGGGCGGGGGCAGGGGACACCTCCCGCCGCCGCGGGGACACCTTTTGAAGGCAGGCGGGGGGAGCAAAGACTTTTGCCCCCCGCCCGCCTTCAGAAGAGGTCCAGGACCTCTTCTGAAGGCTGGCGGGGGGCAAAAGTTTTTGTCCCCCCTGCCTGCCTTCCCAGGGGCTTTTAAATCGCCCCGGACAGCGGAGAAGTCCTCCGCTGTTCGGGGCGATTTTAAAATGCCGCCCGCCAGCATTTTAAGATTGCCCGGACAGCGGAGAAGTCCTCCGCTGTCCTGAGGTTTTTTAAAATGCTGGGGGTGGGAAGAAAAGCCCTTGTCCCCCCCCCAGCCTTCAGAAGAGGTCCGGGGACAGACTGTCCCCGGACCTGGTCTGAAGGCGGTTTCCCTAGGAACGCATTAATTGATTTTCAATGCATTCCTATGGGGAACTGTGCATCGCAAGACGAAAAAACCGCAAGACGAAGAGACTTGCGGAACGAATTAATTTCGTCTTGCGAGGCACCACTGTACTTACGTTGTGCAGATTTCTACAGGATTTCTAAGCATATAAGCTTAAGAATTTATTGCTGCCTTTTTGTTCATTCTTATTTTATCTATTTTAGTGGCATAATTATTGATTATTCGCCAGGCTCTTTATAAAATCACTAGCCATCCAGCCACAGAGTAGAAACAATATGAGGTGATTTTATAAACTATCACACACTTGGAATGGTCAGAATGAGGATTTTTCTGAATAACCATCGACCAGAATATTTCACACTACTTGGTCAGCAAATATGAATAACAAATGCAACTGGAGAAATCAGAGTTGGTTCAAATGCTCCATTTACAGAACAAAGAGCTAAATTGGCAATGAATAATTCAGCCAACTCCAGAAATCTTTTGAAATTCCTTTCAGGCTGAAATATTCAAGAATGTAGTAGCTACAGACATGGGTATGCTAGAAAATAGGGAGCAATATTAAATTTTGGGGGTCTTTAATGGGATGTACACATTTAAAATTTCCTTTAAATGTCCACTAAAGTTGTGGTAATGTGAACTGTATGTAACAATACTGCAGTAAGAATTACACTTGAAGTTTCTATTACTGCTGCTACCATCTAATATAAAGCTCAGACATTATAGCTGACTGCAAACTCTCCAGTTATTGGAAGGCCCTAATTGCCAAGGTAGATTTCTAAAGTAAAGTGATTAATCTTTGTGATTATTTGTACAGCAAAAATAATGTGAAGTTCCTAGATCTGTGCATCATGGGCTCATTGAAGCACATACAACTTCAATTGACGCTAGCACTAAACATAAAATGCCCTCTCCAACTGGCTAACTAAAGGATACCGCCGACTACTGCAAACTATTCTGCCCAACAATCACTCATGCATAGTGTGGTGACAGGAGACATATAAACATGATCCAGTGCATTACTTTCCCCTTGACCTTTGGTAAATAAACTATGACCAAGTCATAGCAAGGGTTGCAGACTTTCTGTCTTGTTATTCCTCTGTCTGCTGAGCATGACCATTTGAAGTAACAAGCCAAAGAAATTAAAAGAAGGTAAAGCCTGGATATGCTCACACCAGGGCAACTGTTTGGTAAAAATCTAACACCATAGTAATTTAACATGATAGCGCTGGACATTTTATCTCCCACTCTACCTACCTATCTACCTATCTATCATCTAAAAGACAGTTGTACACAGAGCAAACACTACACAGTGGTACCTCGGGATGCGAACGGGATCCATTCCGGAGCCCTGTTCGCATCCAGAAGCAAACGTAACTAGTGACGGCACGTCTGCGCATGTGCGCATCGCTTTTTGCCACTTCTGTGCATGTGCGTGATGTCATTTTGAGCGCCTGCGCATGCGCGAGCGGCGAAACCCGGAAATAACGCGCTCCGTTACTTCCGGGTTGCTGCGGAGCGCACCTAAAACGTGCTCAACATGAAGCATATTCAACCCGAGGTATGACTGTAATTGCTACAGGAATATTAGCTGTGACAGTGTTTTTGTTGCTGTGTACTGGAGTACAAAGATTAAGGTGATATAAATCATAAGCATGTGTATACTCTAAACAGCTAAACCACGGACTTTTGGTAAAACGTACAGTTCTTTTTGCTTCTGATACAGGAAATTAAAACTTTTGAAATAAAAAGAGCTGGTGTTAACCTTCTCTCATACTTTACTTCTCACTACGTTATCGGTGTGTTCGAGGGCGAAATGTAATTGAATGTAAAGGGTGCTGTACTTTGCAAACTTCCCTTTCTTATTCTACCGCTCCATGTTGCAGCTCCATGTCGTGCTTTTTGTTCTCCCAGCAAACCACCTAGCCGTTTTTCATTCTTGAGTTTAAAAACAGCTTGAAAAGCACACACTCACATCAAGAATGAAAGGTGGAGCTGTACAGTGTTAGCTTTGCAGCCTCCGTTCAACAGAATCACTTCACAATTGCTTGATTTGTTTCCCCAGGGACAGTGTGACATGAATGCCACATGAACTGCCAAACCTGGGAAAGGAACATTTCAATCAGCTGCTACAGTGGAGAATCAGACCTCCAGTGTCCATTGGCCAGATGTTATTTCATGCCCTGTTAGCAACCCTACAGCATGACTATCACTGCTACTTTTTATCTCTTGGCCATTTCAAACATCATCAGCCATGGTCAAATAAAATGAAGGGCTTCAAAAATAAAGTGAATCTTTCTTCCTATGTCAGTCTTTTGCTAAATGAGGTTTGGCTAATGTAATGACACAAAGGATGCCAATGAATTAGAAAGGTAGCAACGATCAAGGAGAAAATATTTATCTGCATACAATCCAAAAGACATTTCAAGATTTAAAAAATCAGCATTGCAAACTATTCTGTCAGTCATCTATCAATCCACTGCTCCATCAAAGAATACTACATACTTGCAACATCCATAATAAATGGTTCCACTTTTGGAAACACATCCTTTTATAAAACTAATTAGGTTGCAATCCTATACAGACGTACTGAGTAGGTCTTACTTCTGAGTAGACATCAGACTGTGCTGTTAATAACATAATGAACAGAATATAAGTCAAACTGAATAAGTGGAATAGATTCAGCACTAGTCAAATCTATAATAAGTTGTACTCAACAACTTTTTCATATATATTTATGTTTCATATATATCTGCAAGCACATTAAAATTATTATTTTAACACTTTTTTTATCCAGGAAGATTTTTACCTAATCATGTAACAATTATTAACAATAATCAATAAAACTGCTCCAGAAAAGAATACTACAAATCATAATATTCGGCAAGAAAATATGACCAAATAAATTCACCAGGAATTTATACCAGTCCAAAATAGATTGCAATAAATGTGTACACAAAGTAAAACAAAGTAAAGACAAATAGCAACTTTGCTCAGTAGACTATGGGTAGGTGTAAAATATGCACATAGAATTACCATAGAAAGGACAGAAATGCAAAAAACCTGAAAGGACAGAGGCTGTCTACTGTGTGTACTAGTACACGCATTAACAAACAAAAGAACTGGAGAAGCACTGTGAAAAAGAATATTAAGGAAAGGCTTTCTGAACAATAAAGCAAAAATAATAGTAGTTTTCTGTCATGAATGTCATGAAACGCCACCACAAATGTGAATCTGTTTGGCTTGAAACTGTAAAAAAAGGGGGGAAGGTGCACAAGAAGAACTGCGTAACAACTGAAAAATATCATTAGGATTTAAAAGAAGGGGGAAATAAGTATATTTGGCTAAAATACCTAAAATATTGTTTTTATAACAAGTTACATAAAACAAAGAGAATAAAAAATATAGAACCAGCTCATATTTTATACATTGTATATACCCTCCCCTCAATTTAAACAGTAATTTGATGTTTTCTACAGTGGCAGAAAGGTGGAATTTTCTCACTTTAGAAACTTCCATCTTTTAATTAATTAATTTGCTTGGGGTTTCTTCTGGCTATTGTTTGATATGTTGCTTCAAATAGTAAGGCGTTTCCCATATTTTTCTTACCCATTCTGATATAGAAAGAGGATTTTTGTTTTTCCAGTTGCACCTAAGGCATGACCATGCACATATCAAGAGGAATGTGACTGGTTGTATATCCAGCTTTTTAAAATAATAATAATAATAATAATAATAATCATCATCATCATCATCATCTATATTTCAACATATATTTGACCAAAAATAATCTACAAAGTCTGTTTTGGCTGCTCTCCAACTTCTTGCATTGGTTTTATAAATTTTGTTTTCCCATAGGGTGTTAGGAAGCCACCACTATATGAATTTTAATTTTCCCCTAAGATTGACTCTTATTAATAATAGTATTGTATTGAACAACCAAGTTGTTCCATTTCTTTAATGAAGTTAATCTGTTAACAGATCTTTCTCACACTTCTTTTTGAATGTTGGGGATAGCTGGTCGAAGCATATGCAATACCCTTTATTTCATCTGAGTTTTTCAGAAGTTTTCCAAAGGGACTTACTTAATTGAAAATATGGAAATAATGGTGGCCAGATAGAGTCCAACTTTAATATTACTTGTTGAAATGTGATTATGTGCCCATTAATTAACCAATTTGAAAAGTACCACTTTTTTCAGGGACCGTACTAAACAAGCAATCCTGCAGATTCGTTTGTTAACAGATGCAGTAGGAGAGACGCCCGTGGCTCATTTTTTATTATATTTACACCAACACCAAACTTTCAAAACAGACCTAGCGATTGGCAAGTAAAGGGAGGCAAGGCTGAATGTTCTTGGTGCGTACCATAGCAGATCCTGCAAGTATTCATTACATTTCTTATTTATTATGCAGTTCTTGCTCTGCTGTAATTGTCCTGCCTTGTTAACACGATTTTTGGTAGGATCGCCATTTTAATTGCAAATATTTTTCCTAGTCATGATAACAGGCATGATTTCCATTTTGCTAAATCTCTTTCTACTTTCATTATCATTTTTAAAAAAAGCAAACACCAAAATAAATAAATATATTTCAAATTTTTAAAATGCTAGGGGGAAATCTTATTGAAAAATACTGAGGCTGCAATCCTATGCCTCCTACAAGAGAGAAAGGCACACTGAACTCAACAGGACTTATGTCTGGGAAGATACGTATAGGATTGTGTATACATTGGTTTTACTATGTTTTCGTACATATGAAACAGAAAGGATGAAATAGAAGTACTCCTTTTGCACAGAAGGCTTTTGGTCTAGCAGAAGATGCAATGAGTACAAAGAGTGAGAGGTGCTGTTTTCTTATTCTCTCCTCACCTTGAAGACCTCTTACATTATTACATAGGATTCCCCAATCTTCTGGGGCAGATTTTGGGTGCAAGGGGCAAATTGAGAAAGCCACTGCCCCACTTTTGGTGGCAGGAATATCCCCTGGTCTCACAACTAGCGGCAGAGTTGGCAGTAGCAAAACTGGGCTCCAAGGCAACAAACTTACTCTCTCATGCATATGTATAGCAAAAAGAACTTTAAATATATTTTAAGTTTTGCAATAGGAAAAAAAGATCATTCCAGACTGATCCGTGTTAATTCAAAGCACTTTTAATTCTAACATATCCTGAGCGTTATTACAGTTCCATGAATAGTGGAAGGACAACTGTCTGAAGATTAGCTGTGTATTGATAAGTTTCTAGCCTGCTATTTTATTAATTTCATAAATAAACAGTAAGAAATTCAATGAGGTGTCAAGGGAAGCATTTCTAGATTCAGTCTGAATGCAGTCCTGGCAAAGTAGCAATCTTCAAAATGGAATGTGAAAGCAGGTCAAACTGTCAATAAAGCCGAGTGGCCTGTATGAGTTATTGCTTTTTAATAATGTAGCTACTGAAGAGCCGTCCTACTCTTATATAAGCCTGGCTTCAATGTTAACAGCAAGAGCAATAGGAAATAAATAATAAGTCAAATAATATATTATACCAAAATAACACCAATAAAATGCTAAGCTGCAAGGCTTAGCATAAAAATGAAAAACACTAATGGAACATAGTGCAGTTTGCTCATACTATGAGCAGTCTAGAATCATGCATAATGTAACAGTGCAACTGCTAACAGCCGCCTCACACAAGATAATTTACACTTGTTTTTATGGACATGCGGAACTGATCTTTGAAGTTGTCCCTAATGAGATTCTGCTTGGCCCTAACAGCATCCTGAGAGAGCATGCCGGGTTTTCTCCCCTGCATCCGGTGCATATTTAAAGTGGAATATAGGCTCCTTTAAACTGCCCATGTGGATTCATTCCTTTCCCCTCCCCATAATGAAGGGGTAAGTTTCACACTAGGGGAAACACCAGCATCTCCTACCTCCCAAGTGTTTAAATAGCCTCTGCCACTTTTGCAAATGACCAATAGTACCTGGAAATGGAACAACTCTTCTGTCTACATTGAACCCACCTGAACTCTTAGCTGGGTCCTGTAATGTCTTGCAGTGTTGTGGTGCAGTAATTTCAGACCAGAAAGCTCACACTGTGTCTTAAACATTTGATGCTGGCATCTTCTCAGGACTGGAAAATACCTTGGTATGGAAAATACCTTGTACAGTGGTACCTCGGATTACATACACTTCAGGTTACATACGCTTCAGATTACAGACTCCACTAACCTAGAAATAGTGCCTCAGGTTAAGAACTTTGCTTCAGGATGAGAACAGAAATCGTGCTCCGGCGGCGTGGCAGCAGCAGGAGGCCCCATTAGCTAAAGTGGTGCTTCAGGTTAAGAACAGTCTCAGGTTAAGAACGGACCTCTGGAACAAATTAAGTACTTAACCCGAGGTACCACTGTACATCTCAGAGTGGTAAGAAATGTGGGGGACAGAAAGCACGAGTCACTTGTTCTTTCTAATGCCTGGGCATTGCATATTGCACAAGTTGTGCAAACATAATAAATGTGCGCAGGCACACATATGTCAGTACGTAGGATAGTCTCTACATATTTGGTTTCCCTGTATAGAATGGTATTATATTGTAAAATCATAGATATTCCCCCAAATAAGTAAAAATACAAGTATATTTAATTTACTGTTTATCCCCAAACTACAGAGAGGATATGCCATACCATACAGTGGTACCTCGGTTTAAGAACAGTCCTGTTTAAGAACGATTCAGTTTACAAACTCCACACAACTGGAAGTAGTGTCCCAGTTTGTGAACTTTACCTCAGTCTAAGAACGGAATCCGAACGGTGGAAGGCCTCATTAGGGAAAGCGCGCCTCAGTTTAAGAACAGTTTCAGTTTAAGAACGGACTTCCGGAATAAAGTTTGTAAATATGTTAATAATCCAAACTCTTGCAAGAGATAAATTGATCTTAGGGAGGAGGGAACCTGAGAAACCTGCAGAACATCTCTGTTAGGCAACCCTTATTCTACAAATGATCTTAATGATCTCTATATATCCTCGTGCCAACATAAACCTATGCAAAAACACTCCTAGTTATTTGGCTATCCAGTGACACTGATGGAACATTTAAATATACTCAATTATTGATGTACAGGAAATGACTCTTAGTTCAGCAGTTTAGATAATATTTCCATTCTATTTTGCTCTCCTTAATAGGAAAGCCTGGATCATGGGACTACTTTGTAGTTATGAGACCTCTTATTAATTTTGGTCTCATAGTTAGCAATCCATACCAAAATGACTATATTACAGTTGCTTGTTGCCCTGCATAGACTATAGGTCTGTATGAATAGGATAAACCTGAAGTTTTTTAGTTCACCTTGCTGCATTTTTGTGTTCAAAAACAAAAGACAGCCTGATTATTTTGATTAGACTGAACATGTAACAGGCAGAGAGGTAAGAACAACCTGATCAGGGACTAAGATAGCTTCCTTATTATAGACACAGATATCAGATATCCAGCGTTTGAAATTAGCCAGGCGCATTTTGCACCTAGCTATTGGCCACTTGTGACCCAGTGAAGATGCCTGAGCACCTGGCGTCTCCACCATCTGGCGGTGCATGCCTAAGGATCCTTGGATCTTGCCTGTTTTCACACACTAACAACACATCTTTTAGAATTCTATCAATGATATTTTATCTGCACACTCAGAATGCATTTGAGGAACCAAAAAGTTGCATTGAAAAACATGACTTTTGTCCCATCTGGTCCTCAAATGGCAACTGGGCATTCCGTTTTGGCAGTTTAAGGAGCCATTTGGCACAGAGTTTATATATCTGAGTTTCTAATATTTAATATAACCTATTTGAATCAATAACACATACTTAAATAGTCCCCCCCCCATGAGCATGCAAACAAGGTTCATCTCTCAAGTGCCTCCAATGAAAGTTTTGTTAACATTTTAACAAATATATCCCCATGAATATACTCCTAAATACTCCATTTGTAATTTTGGCACTTTATGCTACATTGGCAGACAGGGAAATATTCCAAGTGAAAATTCATTTCCAACCCCAAAGGGTTGATAGAACAGTGGTCTGATGTGATATAAGGTAGCTGCTTATGTTCCGTGATGGAACTCAACCTACTTAGCTTCACAAGAACGTAAGCGCTACTGGATCAGGCCAGTGATCCATCTGGTCCAGTTTCCTGTTCTCAAAGTAGCCAACCAGATGAGCTTCTATAGCAGGCTTCCTCAACCTTGGCCCTCCAGATGTTTTGAGACTACAATTCCCATCATCCCTGACCACTGGTCCTGCTAGCTAGGGATCATGGGAGTTGTAGGCCAAAAACATCTGGAGGGCCAAGGTTGTAAGAAGCCTGTTCTACAGTGTTGCAGATTCACGTGCCTTCTGCACACCTTCTGCCTTCAACACAACAGTACCATAACTTACACGTGTAATCAACATTCTGAGACTGCCTTGTGTGTACCTTTATGGCCTATTACTTGAGAGCTGGGGGGGGGGATTAACAGCTAAAAAGGACTTTTGTTTGTGACATAATAAACATGCATAATCTTGGTCGGTCTCTGATACCAGAACTCGGATAATAGCAAGCAATATTCATTTTCTCAACTGAACTGCAAGATTGCTTTCCAATGCATACACAGACAGACAAGTGCAACTGTAGATGCACGATATGTGCAGAGAGTTATATTCTGTGCCTGTTTTCTTGCAAGTTGCTTTCTGGTTCTTTCAAATCAATTGTTCATCTTTCATCTTCTATTCATTTTGTTTCCAGCCTAATGCTCCCGTTGGCACTGTTCACCTGCAATTTTATTACATTTCTTTAGTGTTTTATTAGACAGGAGGTGTGGCTGCCTCTGCTGCCCTCCACATAGCACCAAATGAAACAGCGTTATTTCTTTCTAATGTGACACAGGGTAAAACCATCTTCCAAGGTGAGGTTAGTTACATTTGCAGGAAAACATGATTTTTTTTGTCTCTGCCTACACTGCATACTGAATGGTGAAATTTTATTGACTTCAAAGGCTTTGAGATCAAACTCTTAAATTTTGTCCTTGACAAAATAAACATCTCATAAAATACAGGGAGCTAAAGTCATTTAAAACTGGGGGGAAATTGTCTAACCTCCTTAAAGAAATAAATTGGCTCAAGGCAATAGCTTGGGCACATGCAATGCAATACTTATCATTAAAGAAGGCCAGTGTGCTTGTATCTCGTTACAAGTGAATTCTGCATACAAATTAAGGTGCATTTCTCTAATCTTCAACATGCCTAAATTGTAAAGGATCTTTTTAACAAAATCCTCTTGCCATTAATGGGATCTAGCAAACTAAAAGGCAGCAAATGTTCAGAAGAGTTAATTTTCTTAAAACCAATGAAAGCAGAAGTTGTTTTTCCCTTTTGCCTAGAGAAAAAAACGAATGCTCTACTTATGAACACGCATCAAAACAGTCCCCTTTTCCCAAGGCACAAAATTTATAGTAACAGATAATTAACAACAAATTGTGAAAACTCTATGAGTTAAAGGTCTTAGTTTTGTTGCCAAGCTGATGTATCAAATTCAGAGATAAACAAAGCGTATGCTTTTTCGCCATTAACACAGTGGCAGTGTCAAGATGGAGCAATGCAAAGTAGTCTGGCAAAACACAATCAAAGGTCACAGTGCAAAAAAATAATGCCCCTAGAGGATTATTATCTCCCTTTTAATTCTCATAGGATGTCTAAAAACTTGTATTGCTGTATTTGATCCACACTGCCTCATTATAATGATAGCATCCCTAGTAGACAAAATAGTCTAGAAACTTTGCACAAACAAGTAAAACAATCTCCGAAGGATACGAAAGCTTGGGTTGGCAATCTGATCTCTCATTAATTCCCTGGAAGTGCTTGTTCTAAGAAGTGTTCTGGGATTCCCCCCCCCCACCTCAGTCAATCACAGCAATGTATTTGAAATACAAATTGCTACGCAGTGTTTACAAAACGAGACACGGCTCTTTCTCGAGACGAAAACTCAAGACAAAATGAATGAGTATTTACAGAGAGATGGCCTTTCAAAAGTTTGTTTAGTTTCAAGAGATTTAGCAGTACCACGCGTGGTGGGGCAGAGCCCCCTTTCCTATGCTGCTGCTTACCTAGACAGGGCTGGTGGGAGGGCAGTGCCAAGGCTGGGGCTGCACAGTTGTACTGGCAGGACTGCTGCTACCAATGCAGTGTTCCTGCTAGGGTATCTTTGTGGCTTCAACCTCACTTCACCACTGCCCACCCATAGCCCCATCCAAGCAACCAGCAGTGGGGTTTGGAAGGCGGCTTCCGCCACACACGACCAGAGTCGTAGCTAGGTGATCTTGCGCCCCTGGTGGAACCGTCCAGATTGCACCCTCTAGCCATTGACAAATTAGCTCTTCTTTCCACCTCTTATCCACCAATTCAATTCACCCTCTATTAAAAACCATTTCTTATGAGGCAATATTCAATATTTTTATTTATAGGCCTATTTATGGACATATTTTTAGCCAATTTTGTGGGGGTGCCCTTGCCTGCGCTCCTGGCGGGGGCCCACCTCACCACCCCCTAGCCACAGCCCTGCACATAACTACAGAAAGGCTGGTGCCAGTATGAAGGCTCAGTCACAATGTCAGTGCCAAGGCTGTTCCCATAAGAAAACAGAGGGTTAACAAAAACCTCTCTCCTTTCCAGGGGTCTAGAATTGTAGAAACAAGGGAGAGAATGCCAAGGCACAATACATGACTTGGAGTCAGTTTTCAGCTGAAGAGCAGCTTAAACACAGTAAGCTTGGCCTTGTATTCTCTGTATTATAGACTGAAAGCTGATATACAGTAATAATGCTATTACTTCTCCACAAACTTGATATAGTGGTTAACATTTCAGAGTGATGTGCTGACCCTGCTGCTCCCAGTCACTGTGTTCAATTCTTTGCATCACACACACAGCAAATGTGGTAAATACTTTAGCAAGGCCTTCTGTTACAAATACTGCACATAATGTGCTTCCAACACCTTATGCACAAACACTCTCCTCAGCCTTCCCCACACTACTGCCCAACAGGAGGGAAAGCTGTCTACAGTGTGCTGAATGAATATACGTTATTAGTTCTATGTGCTTGCTGATAGAATAGTGATGCTCTGCTTTGAGGGAACTGTCTATTTGTTTCAAAATACACAAACAATACTCTAAATCAGTCAAAATCTTTGAGAACCTTTGTAGCTCTAGTTTCAAGGAATGCCTGGGGAAAGAATGATAAATGCAAAACAGGGACAAAAGTAAGTCTTACGAGATTGTATGGGCAGATTAAAATGGAACAATAATGTTTTTGCTGGGAAATGATATGGCAATACATCCAAAATTGTAGGTCATTCCCATCAACTGTGAAGGCCGCTCCTGACCTCCTGGGACACAGAAGGATTTTTTTTCAGCTGTGTTCAGGGTTAACACCTAAAAAAATTGATGCTCGCTAGAAACTTATAATATAAACCAGTTCCTGAATCCTAATAACTCCAACTGGTTTTCACTTGCATACTTGCTAAACTCCATTTTCCACCCTATTTATATCCATTTTATCCTGCTAAATACCCACCATGCTCTAACCAATGGAGCTATCCAGGCTTGCCCATTTCTCTTAATGCGCCTATAGCTCTATCAAAGAATCAAACAATTGTAGAACGGAGGATCATCTACAGTGGTGCCCCGCAAGACGAATGCCTCGCAAGACGAAAAACCCGCTAGACGAAAGGGTTTTCCGTTTTTCAATGCGCTTCGCAAGACGAATTTCCCTATGGGCTTGCTTTGCAAGACGAAAACGTCTTGCGAGTCTTGCGATTTTTTTCGCTTCCCCCCCCTTTTCTAAGCCGCTAAGCCGCTAATAGCCTTTTAGCCGCTAAGCCGCTAAGTCTTTAATAGCCACTAAACTGCTAATAGCGCTAATCTGCTAAGCCGCTAATAGGGTTGCTTCGCAAGACGAAAAAACCGCTAGACGAAGAGACTCGCGGAACGGATTATTTTCGTCTTGCGAGGCACCACTGTAATCCAACCCCCTGCAATGCAGGAATATGCAGGCATCCCATAAGGGAATTGAACCTGACACCTTGGCGTTATACAGTGGTACCTCGGGTTAAGTACTTAATTCATTCTGGAGGTCCATTCTTAACCTGAAACTGTTCTTAATCTGAAGCACCACTTTAGCTAATGGGGCCTCCTGCTGCCACCACGCCACCGGAGCACGATTTCTGTTCTCATCCTGAAGCAAAGTTCTTAACCCGAAGTACTATTTCTGGGTTAGCGGAGTCTGTAACCTGAAGTGTATGTAACCCGAGGTACCACTGTAGTATCATGCTCTAACCAACTGAGTTACCTCAGCCAGGTGATTCTATTTGTGTATTGTCCATATCAATTCCTATTTTTCTGTCTCTATCTCACATGTTTCAAATACTTATGTACATAGGCCCTCAATCCAGAAACAGCAATCAATGAGCCTACCAGCAGGCCAACGCATCAAACTGTTTTCTTGAGCCCCTGTCCCTAGGATGCCCAGTTTTATATTTGGAGATTTTCCTTTCACCCCTTGCCATACCAAGCGGACAGTACATCATAATAAAATATAAATAATAATATTAATTTACATCCCATTCTATCTTACTATAATAGAAAGCACAAATGCAACAACCAATTTATAACATCAGTTCCAATCACACCGTGACCAGCTTAGACGAGTGACACAGCCACTTTCACCTCCACTAACTTGCTGCTTATTCTGACCAGAGAAGATGGAGAAGGAAGAAAAATCGCTATGCTGCCTCTAGGCTGGTACAGAGAAGAGGCCCTCTTGCAAACATGTGATGGAAGCAGGGACAGCTGAGAATCTGTTTCTGACCTTTCCCAGCATCCAAAACACTGTTTTCCAGTAGCTTCTGCCCATTTGGGCAGGTGTCTTAGAGTACTCTTTGCCAGCAGGGCTCCCTCACTGGTGGCAGAGCAGATCCAGGAAGGGCTGGCTAGCAGGACACCTCTGCAGCACAGGGGGACAGGGGGCTGAATTGCCCTGCGTATATTAATTGAGAAGATCCTTGAGGAACCTCAAAGTAGAGGAGTCTTCTTTTTAGATGCAGCAACACAATGTGTTTGTTTCAGAAATTAATGTCCTAATAACAGACGACAGCAGTCCAGATCACAACCCTAGCTGTGCTTTGCTCAGCAAAAAAATAATGGAACAGTTACCAGAAATGGTTCCTCTATCTATTGAAGTGCACGTAAACAAGAACTATTTCCAAAATTCCAGAAGTCTTGGTCCTTAACCCTTCTACACCATGCCCTGCAAAGAAATGACAGAACTATTATGGCCATTTTACAAGCCCCTTGGAAATGTCATACAAAAGGAGCTTGTCCCACACTCTTCAAAATAACTGTTTTGATGGTCACATTTGATGGTCACCGAGAGGTTGCATTATGAAGAAACTGGAGTTGGGAACTTTGAGTCTCTGTGCTCTGTTTTAAACAATCAGCACTTATCAGTTTTATTCAGTTCTTGCTATTCCTTTTCCAAAGGAGGTAAAAAAATACACATGCTAGCTCTTTTTTATTCCATAAGGGCTTTTCTTGTCATACTTATGCATCTTTGTATTATTAGTTTCTTTATCTCTCTATCCCTTTCTCCCTTGAGAACTATTATATATTTCAAAAGGGATTGAAAAACTAATAAGGTCATTGTATTGGTTTATGATTATGTTTAGTTGCTTCAGATGACACCTTGTAAATGAGGCCTTGTCTACCTCAAAGGAAAATGAAAGGTTACTAGGTCAGGCCAAGTGTCCTACTTTGCAGAGGATGGTTCTTTATTTAAAGGGAACCTCTTTGTCTAGAAGTCCTCTGTCTGATTCAAGTCTAGTTTAAAGATAAAGGACCTTAAGAACATAGAGCAGGAACTTTGAAGTTGGCTGTCCACAGCACCTGGACAGCAGAATAAGCATACAGGCCATCTGGTCACAGGTCCCCACATTGTGAGATGGGTTGACATCATGTGGCTTTCCCAGTCCCACTCCTGGTCTCATGTTCAGGATGGATTTCTGAGTCAGGGAAGCCTTCACATAAACACCTGCTGAATAATAGCTTCTTCTTACAAGGGAGAGATTGTTACTACTCACAGACGACCTCACAATCTAAAGCAAGTCCTCATCATCAGTAACAATGGAATGATGACCAGGCTTCCTCAACCTTGGCCCTCCAGATGTTTTTGGCCTATAACTCCCATGATCCCTAGCTAGCAAGACCAGTGGTCAGGGATGATGGGAATTGTAGTCTCAAAACATCTGGAGGGCCGAGGTTGAGGAAGCCTGCTATAGAAGCTCATCTGGTTGGCCACTTTGAGAACAGAATACTGGACCAGATGGACCACTGGCCTGAGGTTAAGGAAGCCTGCTATAGACAAATTAACCTCTGCAACAAACCCCAGTCCTAGCTCTATCCTCGTATTTACTCAAGTAACACTATTTATTTATTTATTTATTTAATTTCTATACCACTTTATATTTTTAATAAACAACCTCAAAGCGGTGTACAGCATATTAAATCAAGAAAACAATAGCCGTCAATGTTCCTCCGGCCTCATGAGGAGCCTCTTTAGTAGGTCTGGGTGAGTGTGGGCCCTGCCCCCTAGGCCAGCTGGAAAGGGCCTTGCGGGGGGCGGCCTCCACTCCTCACAGACGGGCGATGGTCCTCCAGCCTCATGACTATCACAGGACATTGCAACAACAGCCATACTATCAAAGACTCGTCTACCTGCACATCTTCTAGTGTGAAACATTCCATCATGCACCTGCACAGCCCCATCCTCACTGCTGCACCCCGTCCCAGTAAGCAATAGTGCTGCCAGTGTTAGAAGGGTGACTGTGGCACAGCCCACCATGCCAGCTACTCCAGGATAGTTCACTACAGAAGGCAATGGTCCTTCTTTTCTAGTAAGGTATGATTTACAAGTCAATGAAATCCAAGAGACACTCTATTCCACTGGCGCTGTTTCAATTTAATACTTGAAAGCTGCAATCCTGTACTCATTCATTTGGAAGTAGGCACCATTGAACTCAGCAAGACTTACTTTTGAGCAGATATGGCATAGATTCATAGATAAGAGTTGGAAGGGACCACAAGGTCCCTTCTAGTCCAACCCCCTGCAATGAAGGAATATTTCACCCAAAGTGGGGCTCATACCCCACTGACCCTGAGATTAAGAGTCTCACATTCTATCGATTGAGCTATTCTTTAAAGCATGTGTAGGACTGCACTGTAAATCTACTGCCTTCAAAAACAGGGAGAGAAATTTATTCAAACTGATCCTCCCCCCAAAAAAAAAAAATCTTCCAAGAGAAACTTAATTTCTGCAATCAAGTTGTTTCAAAAAGGATTTGGAAAAGAGGTATCAAATGTAACTATATTTTCACAAGTTGCTGAATGGCTGCTTCACAGCTGGCTCAGCCACGCTCTGTTTATTTTAATCTCCATAAATGCTGGTAGACTGAGAATCTGAACCGCAAATATGATTGTCATTGTCAAAATTATAGACTAAACTGACCTATTCATCAAAAATGTTGACAGTTCTCATACAGACCCGCTCTCCATTGTTATATTAAATAAAACCACAGGTTCAATAACTTTTTCCAGGTCTTCCTTAAAACATCAGAGTTTCGTTTCTTTTGGCACAAGGCTGGAAACTGGACAGAAAAGCTAGATTTGTGAGGATGAAGTAATTTAGTGCTATAAAATAAAAAGCGCAAAAGTAGAAAGTGGATAGAAATGTAAATGCGTATTCACAAATGTACACAAAGTAGAACACATACAACTATCTAAGACTTCTTGTTAACTCCATGAACTTTATGTAAACATGGATTATTCTTATTCACTGAACAAAATAAGGAAGGAATTGTGCTGAATATATCATTCTCACTTTACCAATCTTTCTCTTGCACTTCACAGAAATTAACACAAAGATTTGAATCCTTCCACAGGAAGATATCACTCACAAAAGGAGGTCTTCTGTGGGTTCAATTCTTCTTCTGTGAATAGAAATGCTTTCTATGAATGGAGCAAAGAGTTAGGATTCAAGTCATATTTCTCAGAAGTCTAATTTCTCTCAGTAAATAATCTTAATTGGGACTGAAATATAAAAATCATTAGCTCCAACAAGTATTAAACTGAAGTGAAGCTTATGTGATGATCCTAACAGCTTCTTTGCCTTTAAGCCACGGAAAATAAACTGGCCTTGTTCCTGTATACTCAAGATAGTTCCTGTATACTGTTCAAGATGCACTCACAAATTGTGAATAACCTTAATCAAGTTTCAGACAGGCTGTCCATATGGAACAGATTCCAGAAACAGACTGGAACATTAACATTATAATATTGAATCCCTCCATAATGTCATCAACATTTTAATGAAACCCGTTCTCCTCTCAGCAGCCTCTGTGCAAAGATCTATGAGAAAGATTCCCAAGAATGATAAGGGTGTTTGTGCACAGTTTTTTTTTCCTGAAATACATTAGTTTTGCTCTTCAACTGAAGGAAGGATGGACCATTTGAGAAGACATGAGTTTTCACAGCTCATGGTTTATAAGCCAGACTTCTTGATATTTCCCTAAAATTAAAACTCTAAAAAGTAGTTCCTTTAGATGAAAAAGAAGATGATTTTAAAATAAAATTACCAAAAAAAATCCTGCACAAATGAATATTAGATGAATAAAAAAAGAAAACCAAATATAATCAGAAATGCTGTTTTGGCTAGCTTTATCTGCTGGATTAGGATTTTTTTAAAAAAGAAAAAAAGTTATCCAAAATATTTTTCCAAAGCCACGTAACTGCTAGCATTACAGCCAATATTAGAAAGTGCAATTCTTTGCTATAAACAATTAATGATGGGATGTTGAGACATAGGATGCAGAAAGCCATTCAGATAATCATTTAGAACTATGATTTCCCTAGAATGAGATATGATCCACCTGTGGGCTGAGGACTTCGTGAATGAGGTGACAGGCTTCTAGCAGTGTTCGAGTGTCAGGCTGATGCAGTATAGGAGGTTAATGTGAATTCACCAGATCAAGAATTAGACTTATGGGCCTTGAACAGAGACCAAGTTCCATTAGTTCTTCAGCAAAATACAGCAGCGACTCTCAATTTGAACACACTTACATGCTGGCTGCAACAGCTAATGTGAGACAGGATGGAATAAGGTGACCTCAGAGAAGTAAAAACCCAGCGTTAGATGAAACATATATTTTTCTTTCTAAAGGCACACCTATGCATCTTTTTCCAGTGTTGTAGACCTACTCTACCTCATGGGACAATCTTCTTTCAGCAGGAAATATAGAATGAATTGAAAACTGAACTGGCTGCAAAGCCAAGTAATCAAATGGGACATTTGACCATGAAGCAAGAGGCATCACGTTTTTTATTCACCACATGCTGTAAGTTATTTTGGATAAGGGGAACTGGGGACAAACTAAATACAATGCTAAACACAATGTGTGCTTGACATTCATTTACTAAACAGGAATTGCATAGTAATAATAATAAACTTTTATTTCTATCCCACCCTCCCCGGCTGAAGTCGGGCTCAGGGCGGCTAACATCAGTGTATGTACGGTATATAGAGAGAGAGAAAGAGAGAGAGAGAGAGAGAGAGAGAGAGAGCATGGGGGGACCGATCCAGATTGGGGCTGCAGTATGGGGAATTACCCCCCGCACACGGTCCCAATCAAGTACATGTATGAAGGCACCCCACTGCTGCTATTTTCCCCAGGAGAAGACTATCATTAGCATCAATTGTAGCTTCCTTCCTTGAGAAAATACCAGCCATAGATGGCTATCCACATTGGGACCATGGCACAGACAAAAGGTTAAATCCCTCTCCTGCTCCCATTCCGGCCCTGCTATGGATGCTGTTCTGTCAACAAAAACAAAAACAAGCACACAAGAGCCAATCACATAGTACAGTGGTGCCCCGCAAGACGAATGCCTCGCAAGATGAAAAACTCGCTAGACGAAAGGGTTTTTCGGTTTTGCGTTGCTTCGCTAGACGAATTTCCCTATGGGCTTGCTTCGCAAGACGAAAACGTCTTGCGCTTTTAAAAAAAAAACCGCTTGAAGAGGCGCAGTTGCGACAGACCGTGCTTCGCAAGACGAAAAACATCGCAAGACGAAAAGACTCGCGGAACGAATTCTTGCGAGGCACCGCTGTACAGTTTGGTCCTGTGTCTCACAGATTTCAAAATCCAATTATGATTGGGCTGCAGCAGATTTCCTGACTTTCAGTTTGTATTTCAATATACAAGTAGGAGGTTTGTCCAAGGGAAAACAATGTATAATAAGGTGCAGGCTTTCACTGCACTGAGTGCAGATCACAGCACCAAGCTCAGTCCAGAACTTTTTGTGTCTGCCATGAGATTAGAGCCGTCTGCAGCAAGGCAACTTAAAACGTACAGTTCTTATGAGCTCACTCACTGTAGACTGTGTACTTACGGAAATAAGCATTGTTAATGAAAGCCTGAGCTCTTTACCCCCCCAAACCTCCCCCCCCCCCACAAATTCTGCAAAAACGAGAGAATAATTTGTGCAAAATAAGCACTTCAATTTGCAAAATAAGAATTTTATTCAGTTGATACAGGAGCAGTCATTTTTAGGCTATCAAGGAATGCCTTGATACTGAAGAACCAAACCCAAAATGTATGTAATGTGGACGAATTTTTATCAACTCTGAACTGTGCTATCTCCCAACTTCACTATAGTCAGGGAACTAAGAAAACATTTTGCAATGTGGTGCTGGACGTAGACATAAAAGCTACACATTACTTGCAAACTCATCTAATAAAGCTCTGACAGTCTTACAAAAAAAACAACCAGAAACAGCTTTAGAGTGGAATTATTTTGCACAGAAAGCAGGGGGAAATGGATGCTTAACTCTTTCACCACCATCTTTTTTTAACTGAATTCCTCACTCAACTCAACACAGTATCTCCCTCATGGCATTCCAGTTACACATTTACCTTGCAAAATATGTAATTTATCTTTGTGTGCTTAGCTTTGCAAAGCATTTAACCAGAACTCCACGGAGGAAGGGAGTGATGTTTAGAAGAGTTAGGAGAGCTGCAGCAGAAAAATATCTAACATGCTTTGAGTTCCAGAAAAACTCAGCCAACACCAACTGACATGGCTATAGTACTGTACATACATCTTCATGAAAGTAAAAAGCATCACTGTACCAAATAGTCAGTGAACACCTCAGGATTGAAGTAGCTGGAAGTTGAAATACGTAAATTGGCAAGGAAAGACACTGGATCAGAACGCAAGGCTAGTGATCCTTCCCAACCATAAGAACCAAAGCACCTGGTTTTGAACCTTTAATGCAAATTGCCTGTATGCGGTGCATTCATTAGCCACTTTTCCTAGAACAGACCCACAGAAATTATAGGACAAACCTGGTGTACTATGTGTCAACTTCATAATACTGTATATGGATTACTTACACTAACTTGAAGCAATGTTCTGTAGTCTAAAATAAATTGCTCAAAATGCTGCATCAAGATAATTTCCAAAACCAGGTGATATATATATTTGGTCAGAGGAAAGGTGATCTCATTCCATTTTTTTTTTAATTATTATTATTTTGTAGTGAAACAGTAGAATCCTAGACACTCAAACTAGATTGAGCTTCAGCCTTTCAGGATTATAAATTTTCTTTAGAAAATTTCCCAATCCACAGCATTGATCAGGACAGCTTAACTATATATAGAACAGGTGGTGTAGCTAGGTCTTAGAAAGGAATGCAATAATCAATCAACGATGTGAATCTGCATTTCACATAACACCCTGTATCAGAAGGAATTATTAATAATCTCTTAAAGTAAATTATCTTTGTTACAACAGCTAAAGCTTTCCAGTTTCAGAAATGATGGCCTAAAACAGCTGCATGTTCCCAAAATCACAAATACAAAGTCATCGTAAAATATGTTGAATAGCTGTATTGTCCATTTCTGCACAGCAAATGCACCTACGGTCAGATACAACAATCAGCTAAAAGCGGTTTTCAAAACAACGCTCTGGAATTTTTTTCTGGTTATTTCATCATTGCACAAGCCTATTCAATCATGCAGAAGGGAAACCATGAAGAGGGGGTTTGGTTTCTTTTTTAAAAACTGTATTCTCTAACCCTCCCATCAAACACATATACCCCACATCAAACGGCTTTTTAAAATTTACACAGCTTTTAGAGTTTATTGCAATACAAAATGAGAAGATTGTCTTCTTTTGGGGGGTGAAAGGGGGAACAAGAGCCCTGCCAGGTTACAATTCTAACTACATGTTTATCTGGTGCATGATCAAGGCTGCTTTTTAAAAGTGATTAATATATTTGCATTGGCATTTAACTTTTGTCCTTTTCTCTATGGTTGAAAAAAACTCACTTTCCATTCTCATTAACAAAGAGTTCTGCATAACTCAAAGGCTGGCACACCTCACTCAGGGCAACAGGAATTGATGGAATTAAAAAAAAAAACAAAAAACCTTTGCCCCCTTATCAGTTATTGAAGAAACATCTAATCTCTTAGAAGTATCTCTCTTCCAACACTCTGAATTCTCACTATGCAATGAATAAAAGACCTGACTCACCTTTGGTCAACATGAGGTCAAGAGGTGCCTCTTTTGTTTTATAATTTAACTTGTCCTTCAAACCATTAGGGAAAAAGGAGCTTATGTAAAAATTGCCCCTTTTAAAGATCGGACATCACTAGACAATAGGAAGGAAATCTGGAGTTTTAAGTCTTCACTTAGGTCTTAAAACATGTGAGTGTACACATGTACACACACAAACTGTGCCTACACAAGTCCTTCTGTTGTCAGTGTGATCTCACAAGCCGTAATACCAAAACATAGCAGGCTGAGCAGGGAACCTTTTGCCTTTGTTGGTTTAAGCTCAGGCTATAAACATTATTTTAATGCAGTATTTGTATTTCTTGGGACTAATAGTTCAGCAGTCTTGAAATCCTTTGTCTTCCTGGTTGTAAGAGGAATGCAGCATGCGGCACACGTTCCCCTTACAACAAGGAGGACAAAGGATTCAGTGATCAGGAGACAATTAGTCCCAATTAGGCCTATTTCGCAGCTGAGTGCAAAGGGTGGGGGAAGGGTGTTCACATTTTCAAGAAATATGTCCCTCTGGCAAGTTCCAGTGAAATCAATAAAGCTACAAGTCTGTTACTAGGCCTGCAGCTCACATACAAAACTGTGCTGAGTTTTACCAAGCCTCTGACATCTGGAGCTCTTTGAACACTATTCTGTCCAATAAACCATGCAACAAATTTTGGATATTTTTTTTTTTGTTCTCACCTAGTTCATAACAGGGATTACCATAACTCTAATAATCCCACACCCACCATCAGTCCAGGGGTAGGTAACATGAACTTTCAGATCACAATTTATACATCCTACAGGCTAACATTTCAACTCTCCCTTTTTTGTTTTTTGAAAACATTATCACAATAAATGTTGGAAGACTAGCAACAAGTAAAAAGAAGCCCAAATTCTTATTTTTCTACTCTCGTGATTACAAAGTCATCACAACTCTGTTATGTTGACCTAATTTTCACTACCAGGAATTAGAAAACAGTAAAATAGGTGCAAAATATACGCCAACTTTGATTTGGATTCCAGAAAGTATGCATAATTGCAAGCAAATTACGCAACTCAATTACAGCAAAATATATGGTTGTTTCACACCTTGTTACAGATGGAAAACTTGTTCAGAATTAAGTGCCACCTTGCTGTTGATATAACAGCAAGGTGGCACTTAATTCTGAACAAGTTTTCCATCTGTAACTTCCACTACATGAAGTTCAAAAATCAATAATAGTACTTACATGTGTACATGGGGAGGCTGGAACCTGCTCTGGTTAATGTTGTAGTGTGTGAACGCCTGGGTTGGATTTGAGCTGTATTCATCCACAGAAATGGTAACTTTCCCTTGTGAAGGAATTCCATGAGCCATCCTTTCTCTTTATAGACATGAGCAACTTACAACTTTCCAGAACAAAAGATGGGAGTGGGCATTGTGTTTCAGCCAACGACAGAAGCCAAATATCTCCTCATGAGCTCTGCAGACTTCTGGAAAAACAGAACAGTACAGAGATATTGATCAATTTGTAATGAGGGTTTTGATTTCAGCCTAGCCTGTGATGGTTTCCTATGGAAATATGTATTGATCCATTCCTAATAACACTAGCGTGTACAACTAAGAGTAAACTCATTCTCTGAGCCTAGCTCTTAATGTACCTGAAATGACACAATCCACATACAAAAGGGAGGTATCAGCCCATCCGGGGAAACTCTTTGGTTAGCCAAAGTAAAGAAAAATCTTAAAGACAAAATCCTAAAGGTGGGAGACCTCCAAAAACAACACCCCCTTAAGGGATGCTGGCTGACTGCTGGGAAGCAGGTATGGAAAGCCGCTGGTGAAGGACAATATAATGGAGTACAGTGGTGCCTCACAAGACGAAAAACTCACTAGACGAAAGGGTTTTGCGGTTTTTGAGCTGCTTCGCAAGACCAATTTCCCTATGGGCTTGCTTCGCAAGACGAAAACGTCTTGTGTTTTTTGCAAGTTTGTTTCCTTTTTCTTAACACCGTTAATACAGTTGCGACTTGACTTCGAGGAGCTACTCATAGAAGTAGCCTTTTTTTAGGTTTTTGGTGATTTTTGAAGCTTTTCCAAAACTTTTCCGACACCGTGCTTCGCAAGTCGAAAAAACCGCAAGACGAAAACACTCGCGGAATGAATTAATTTCGTCTTGCGAGTCACCACTGTATCTTGGGAAAGGGTATGGCTGGCTGCTGGAACCCTGAACAGTAGCAGTCCACAGGGCTACATATTGTTTCAGGTTCAACTTGTTATACCCACATGGTATGCTGTCGTCATGCTTAAAGTACTTTACGACAGTATTTCTATGACGTTTGGAGGACAACACTGGCACCAAGTCTCCCTCTCCAACAAAGAAGACAGAGTTCTGACACCAGATATGGAGATGCCACTGCAGAAGCATCTACAGCCCTGGCCCAATCAATGTTGGCGCTCCAGCTTCAGTGGGAACATGGTAAGCGGTGAGCTGGGGAGGTTCAAGGATGTGCCAGGGAAGGTCTGGGAAATGGCTTAGATCCAAAGTGATTCCACTTCCCTGACATGCAGCCAGGGATTTGGAGACTAACTCAAGAACCTGCAAAACAGACAGCTGTGCAAGAGTTCTCCTCCAACCACACATCTGCTCTGCACAGTTAAACCACCCTCAGATTACACTTGCACACAGTAATCTTAGGAATTTTAGAAGGCTCAGAGGACTTTTACTTTAAATTAAAAATATCAACCTCTTCATAAATGCAAAGAAATGTAATTGCAACTGTAAACTCACAAACTTGAACGTCTTTGGTCCAACATTCTCTCATTCCTACCCCTCCTCCCCTCACACTCTTCCTCCAAACATGCATACAGTTGTTTTGTTGGTTCTCCTAACCCACCATAAAAGACAGCTCATCTAACATTTCCATGAAACAAAACAAAAAGATTCACCAACTCATTTATAAGTACTGTTTTTCTTAAATTTAAAAATGATATTTTAGCAGCATTGCAACATATCCACGTCCCAAATTTTACAAGGTCAACGCTCAAGCAACAGGGGATATTTTACTCTCAGTAGGACATGATGGAGCTGGTACAGGCAGTGCTTTTTTTTCCTGGGGGGACACAGGGGGACGCATATCCCTAAACATTTTGTGAATTTAAGTTTGGCCTCATTGAGGGGCAGTATTTCAATATGAGTAGGAAAATGAGAGTACCCCTAAACATTTTTTTAGAAAAAAAACACACTGGATAAAGGTATAGAAAAGGACAACCAAAACGATCAAGTTGTTCAAGCAGTTTCTTGACAAGAAAAGGTTAAAGAGAATAAGAGTTTTCTTGTTTAGGAAAAAGAAACACTATTGATGTTCACAGGAAAGGAGTTTATAATGTTATGAACAACATAAAAGTAGTTAAGAGGTGTATTACAATACTAGAATCAGGCTCATTCAAAAATATTCACTGGTCCTGGGGTTAAGGCTTGCCAAAATTATGCATTCTAAATGCAGTGAATAACTAATGCATGATAGCTGAGGGTGTATTGTTATTGTTTGTTATTATAGTGTACGTTTTTGGGGTTTTATATTGTAAGCTGCCCTGTGATCTTCAGATGAAGGGCTGTATAGAGGTAAATAAATAAACAGCACATGTATATTCAGAGGCAGTATAGCTCTAAACGCAGAGACAAACAAACAAGGTATAATGATGGTTATGAGTATCCGTAAGCATCTAGCAACCCATTCATGGTTACAAAATACTGGAAAAGATGGGCCTAGAGATGGTTCATCCATCAGGCCAATCCATATGGTCTAAACTAAAGAATGGGAGCTACAGGAGAAAGATTGCTTTCTACTATTGGGTATACACCCTATCATTCCTAAATTTCGTTTCATTATTTAAGCCAGATAAATGTATAAAAAAGCAGAAATGGACAGTTCTTTATACTCAAAATCAATTATAATTTATTACTGTGAGTTATACACTTCCATTATTTAACATAACCCACATGTTCTAGCCATTTGCTTTATTCCTTCACTAAATATTGTTCTGGTCAAAAAATTAGTAAATGTCTGCTAGCCCTTTTGAATGTTTCAGCCATGAAGGGGCAACTCAAGTAGGAAAGAGCTGTGGATATGCCCCTTGAATGTCGTCGTCCTTGCACAGATCCTTTGAGCTTTCCCATGTTCTAGTGTTACTTTTGCATGGGGGGGGGGGGCTTTTCTACTTGTGAAGGCTAACTAAGAGCTCTGGAAGATCAGGATTCTTTTTTACACTGGAAGTTCCACCAACAGAAAAGTCTCCCCCCCCCACACACACACACACTTGAAGAATTTATACTAGAACACCGGGAAGCAGACAGGATGCATACAATGATAAAGGGCTAAAGGAATAACCCTACAACGCTTTTCTGCTTGTGTTGCCTCTTCACTGTTGTGGCACCAGAAGAGTTGTGAAGCACTTCTAATCCTTCCATTATGTCAAACTGCTTTCTGCGTTTGAAATCTCTCAAAATAATTCTGATTAAGTCTTCATCCCAAAACCCCCTGCTATTCTAATGCACTCTGTGAGCACCTTCATTAAGTCACCAATTTCCCTGTTATTCCCTGGTGAGGTTGATGGACTTCCTTCTATTCCCTAACATTGACACAAATGTTTAAATCCAGACTTGCCATTAGAAAAAAGTAGTTACGCAGTCTTCAAGTATGTGCTCATGATAAACTGCAGGCGAACAGACTGAGCACAAACTTGGAAAGCAAAACTTGTAATTCCCACTCTTAACATTTTAATACCAAAAAGATCTGAAATGGTTCAAGATAGGTTCTCTCCCCCCCCCCCCCGATTTTGGTCATGATCCACCTTCTAGAGTATGTTTAAATCCAAACAGATAAATTGTTCTGCATTCTCAGGAATACCAAAAAAGGTAACACTTACATTGCTGTTCCTATAAATTAAAGGTAAAGGTAAAGGTACCCCTGCCCGAATGGGCCAGTCTTGACAGACTGTGGGGTTTGTGAGCCCATCTCACATTTATTGGCCGGGGGCCAGCGCTGTCCGGGGACACTTCCGGGTCACGTGGCCAGCGTGACATCGCTGCTCTGGCGAGCCAGAGCCGCACACGGAACGCCGTTTACCTTCCCGCTGGTAAGCGGTACCTATTTATCTACTTGCACCCAGGGGTGCTTTCGAACTGCTAGGTGGGCAGGCGCTGGGACCGAACAACGGGAGCGCACCCCGCCACGGGGATTCGAACCGCCGACCTTTCGATCGGCAAGCCCTAGGCGTTGAGGCTTTAGCCCACAGCGCCACCCGCGTCCCTTCCTATAAATTAGGTGCTTCCTAAAATTGATACAGAAGTATAGAAAACCAGTCTTTGTATTTACAATCAGCTATGCTACATAGCTGATTGCTACATAGCGGTGCTGCATTGTTTCTAAATAAAAATAGGACTTGCTAGATGTAAAATCAAATATCTGGAGCCTCTACATTGCACCAGTATTAAGATATGAACTGTAAAACCTGGTTCAGCACAAAATTCCACATAATGCCTTCCAAATGGCAGATGGCCTGCCATAGGCGATTTATTTTATTATTTTACAACCTCAGGCCTACATAGGCTTCCATATGTTAAGCAGGTTACGGAACCACACAACTTCCTTTTTCAAGAATCAGGGTATTTCTTCATTTTGCATATCGGAAAAAGCAAGCAGGGAAAGAGCTAAGACCCCATCAAGTGGATCTTGACCAAAATCTTTAGTATATTTCGCAGAGGGTATTATTGGTCTTTGTCTCAAATTATTCGCTGGTTATATATATGTATATATAGGCATGGAAGACAAAATCGCTACAATTTGCTACATCAAATCTTTGCCCAGTTTGCAGTGTAAGATAACTGCCTACAAATTGTAATGAAGGATCTCCCATACCAACTTTGCAGCTGTTTCCTTAATTTCCCCCACAATTATATTTTACTGTTATTTTGCATAACAGTAAAACACAACACCTGCTTCCAATTGCAATTCTGTTGTGAAGACTGTAATTCTCTTTTGAGATACTAACTATGAAGACAGTGTGCAGTGTGGAACTGCATAATTGCACTGCACTGAAAAGTAAATACAAATGAAAACATCTTCCTGTTAGAGAAATGACTGTCATTAAAAAGAATGTTAACCCTGAGAGCTTAGGGATTGGGGGAAAAGAACACATTTTGTATTGTTAGAGTTTTAGTCATTAGTTTTAGGTAGCAGTATTGAAATGGCATGGCCCACCACTTCCTCCCCGCAAAAGCAGATTCTATTGAGTATAACTAATAAACACAATATCATTATTTTTCTGGGGTTTTTTTGAAAAGACAAGCAACTATATTTTAATTAATTCAGTGCAGCCAAAAGGCAGTATTTTATATTCTGTAGCCCACAAAATTCAAGGGGAAAGAAATCAAACTTGCTGAGGAGAATAGTGTATACAGCCCAACCCATGAGGTGTTGTACAATATTCAAAACTTTAGCTATGAGAAAAACATTGAGCTAACTCAAAGTCAAAGCAGAATATTGGTAGGCAAACAGAAATCCTCATTCAGTTTCTCTAAGATTTTTTAAATTAATTATTTCTTTATTTAAATTTTCAAGTATGTATACAAAGAAAACACACACAAGCCAATATAAAAGTGAGCAAAATATTACATTTCTAATTCTGGGGGTCTTCTTGTATTAAAACGTGGCAAATTTACACCAATGGCTTTTAAAATGTCAATCACTGACTATCAAACTAGTAAATAAAGGTCACATATTATGTCTGAGCAGGCTGATCTTAGTTTCATTTCCCTTTCATTCTTTTCCAGTGCAAAACAGCTTTCATATTAAAAGTGTCTGATTGTGATCTGCTTTAATGAGGAGCTCTTTGAAGAAAATGTAAGGCAGGACCCAAGTACTTCAAAACTTTCACTAACAAATTTATTAGCCTCCCTGTGAGGACTATAGTGCTTCCCTCCCATTGACACCAGTCATTAAGAAGATGGTGCATCCACGGTGGAATAATAAGGGGGGGGGGGTCTACACTGTTAAGCAACTTACAGCTAATTTTAATGCTAGAATTATGCCAACAGAAGAACTAGCAAAGTGCCATCTTATATTATGTAATCCTGAAAAACTCAGGGGGCAGCCTGTGAATAATGTAAGCACTGGTTGTGCAGTTGGTATGCTTCCACAATGGATAAATGTCACAAAGGCATTGAATCTGCTGATTTGATTTGAAGTCCATAAAAGACACAAAAGCAGGGCATTTATATGCACTGTATATAATCATTTTTGTCTCAGAATAATAATAAAAAATGGCAAGTATTTCTGGCATTACCAGGTCACCAGTTTTTATAACATTGCTATAAACATGCACATTAAATGAAAGAAAATTAATAATCACACTCACAATTTGCACAGATGTAAAGAGAACAAATACTATTTGATGAAGAGAGAACCCACTATTTTACTCCATCATTTGGAATATTAATTCCCATTTACTTTAGACTGGCTTTAGTTGAAGCAAGTATGGAAATTCCTTAAGAATTAGAAATAAGGGGGAAGAGTTAAATAAGATACTGATGCTAACACTTCCTTCAAGATTCATATTCAATCTTTGCTATCCTCGCTTTGATTAAACTACACTCAATGTGCAATCATTTATTCAGAAGTAAGTTCCACTGTTTTCAGTGGAGCTTACTCTCTGGTAAGTAAATTCAAGAATTTAAATCCATAAAGTCTTCAAGAAGTTACTCATGTAGGTGTCTGTTTAATACTTTCCTATAGCTTCTTCTAGCATAAATTTATCCAATCACTGCAAACTATATACAAGGCAGAACAAGATCCCTGTTTATACTCAACATTCCAGCAAACAGTGCATATATTTTTAATTTAACTATAACTCATTATCCATTCTGCTCCTACTCCAGGTAGGCTTTTTCATTTTCTTTTCCTTTCTGAAGAGGGGTGCATAAAAGTTGTATATCAAATGAATGTTGGAAAGATAAAATCTTATCCCCAACACATGACTGATAAATGAAACCAAACCTGTTTTCCATTCATAAAAAAAACCTGATGCCACACATACAGAAAGATGGAGAAAGAGAGAAAAGAATCCGTGTGGACCCTTTCTTCTTACAGATGAAATCCTTAGAACAAACTCCATCCCTCGGTTGAAATGATCCATTTCCCAAGGCACCTTCAGTTCAAAGGTGCACAGCAGCAAACAGGAACAATAAAAAACAACAACAACCAGGTACCAGTTTGCACACACTACCTCCTCGTGGCAGTCAGTCCGTGCCCATCTAAGCGGTGCTGGGCACACTTTCTCCCCCCTTCTCTCTGGGCAACTCTCCCGGAGAGGTGGCAGCACTCCTCTGAATCCACGCTGCGTGTTGGGTCTGCTTCCTCTCTGCCTCTCTCATTCCCTCTTTCCCCAGTGCTCAGAATGATTGATCACAATCAGCGGCCAATAGCTCTGACACCGCACCATCCTGACTCCCCCTCCCCTCCTTTTCCCAACGTCACTCATCCCAACCGATCTCCCCCCTTGCCACTCAAGCTGGCATTATAACCTAGCTCAAATGCATTCAAACTCTCCCTCGGAAAGCTCCACATTTTTACAACTGCTTCATTGTTGTCGTCCGGACCCCCCCCTTCCAGATCCCCCCTTTTTTATGTGCATGGTTAAAGTTTTCATCCTCTTTTCTCTACAATAGCTGTAACACCACCACCCCCATACAACATACACCGCTTCTTCTCGTTCACATTTCGCACTCAAACTACAATACCTAGCAGGAGGTGGGTTGCTTTTGGCGGGGGGGGGGGGAGGAGAGGGGAAACTACAAAATCATGCAGCAAGCCGGGTGGGGCGGTAAATTTACAACTCGTGGGTGATTTCATATTTTTCTTCTTTTCAGCCTCCCCCCCCTCCTTTTTCACCCCACCCCAATAAAATGTCGAAAGGTTTCCAAGTGCCCTTAGGCCTCGGGGGTCATTGATTTCCAAGCCTGTTGTGAAGCGAGAAGGGGGAGAGAAAGAGAGAAACGGAGCCGCCTTGCATGTGAAAGAGACATGGGGAAACTCCAGCTCTTGAATAGTAAAGAAACCCATTTGCAATAGTTACTTTCCCCCCACCCCTCTCCTTTTCTTTTGCCTTGGGAAAGGGGTGGGTAGGTGAGAAAATGCAGAGAAGAAGGAAAAAAGGGGGGGTATGACAAACACGTTTCTGTCCCCCCCCCGTCCCCACACCTTCCTCCTCCCCGCCAGCCCCACGTTTCAGTTTTTCCACGCTAACTGTACTTTGCATTTCACTCCCTCGATCTGCCGCCTCGCCTCGCTCTCTCTCTCTCGCGCAGCACAATGCTCCCTTTGGCCTACCCTCCCCCGGTCGTGCTCTTACATTATAACCCCGATCACCCGAGACTCTCTAGTAAACAGCCCGCGAATTAATCTCCGCTGCCAAATCTATTCCCCAGCCGCCGCCGCGCCCCCCCCCCCCCACTCCGCAAGACAAGAAATTAACGCAAAAGCGGGGAGGGGGGCAGAAGGAGGAGGTGGAGAAAGGTGGGGAGCACTAGAAGCACCGGGGTTGAGGGGGGGGGGTGGAGAGAGAAAGAGAGGAGGAAGAGAAACAGACACCCGCGCAGAAATTAGCCTTCCTTCTGAAACAACAATTTATAATAAAATCACAATCATAACAATCCAGCTCTCTGCCCGCGATCGCTTTGGCGAGTGGCAAATCAGCAGCCCGTTTGAATCTGATTATTGTTTGCCCTCTCTGATCCCCTTGTACTTGTACATGACAAGGCACCTCTAACCCATGGCTTTGTGTTTTGTTATTAGGAATTTTCTCCCTCTCGCTCCCCCTTTCTCTCTCTCTTGGTCCTTCTTCTTCCATCTGATCCCTCTCTCCCCTTCTCTCTGCTCGGGGCGGATGATTTACCTTCTCTCCCTCTTTTTTTATTTTTCCTGGATGTTGATGTGTGTTCCTAGGGATGCCTTCAGTGCTGGGGAAGGAGCCGATCCATGAGGAGGAGGAGGGGAGGAGGAGGAGGCGGATGGTGCCGCGGAGCTGTGTTGCGAGAGGGCGAAAGAGCGAGGAAAGGCTTTGCCAAAGGTTGACGGCTGGTGCAAGGCAGGGCAGACACCTTCGACCCCCGAGGGTCCCCGGAGTGGAAAGGAGAGTGGCGGACGCAGGCAAAAGGAAGGAAGGAAGGAAGGAGGGAAGGAAGGGGAAGGGAGGAAGGAAGAAAAGGGAGAAGGAGAGCAGCCGCGATCTGGGCTGGAGAGCGAGAAAGAGAAAGAGGGAGAAATGAAGGGGGAGAGAAGGAGGAAGAGAGCGGAGGAGTGCAGTGAGTAAGGACTGCCACTGGGGTCAGGGAGCAGAGCACCAGGAAACAGGGCGGCCAAGGCGCTCGCCTCTCTCTCTCTCTCTCTCTCTCTCTCTCTCTCTCTCACACACACACAGCCACACACGCACAGGCTGCCAGCTCCTCCTTGCTGCTGCTGCTTACTTCACTCTCTTCTCTCCCCCCCCCACCCCGCAACCTCAAGCCAAAAAGGAAGGCTAAGGAGGGAGAGCATCCCCTGCCAAATCGCAGCAAATCTCTTGCCCTCCCCTGAAAGATTAAATTGAAGAGGAATGCTGGGTCACGGGAGACCTAAGGCACTGCATGCTGGAGTGCCCTGCAAATCCTGAGTACTGTATTCCTCAATTTCTTCAAGCCTTGTGTCATCATCATGGTCATTAGTATAGGGGGTTGTTTTCCTCTTTTTTAAGAAAGAAAAGAGGCACCCCCCCAAAAAAAAGGTTTCACGATAAAGGGGTAAAAAATTAAATTAGGTGATGGGGAAATTAACATACGTCAAGCCTAAATAAATGTACCGGTATGTAAGAGATTATGGGAGTTCCATCTCACTGACACCATCAATGCATCTATATGAAGATAAGTCCCTTTGACTCTGTATGTCTGGGGTGTACAAATTCAAGGAGGTGTGCACCCTATTTGTTTTATAATAATAATAAAACAAACGAGAGCCGTAGCACTTCCACAAAACCCAAGCAGTTGAATAAATGGAACAGAAAGGTTATTACTAGGATTAACTACAAAGCATCAGGAACCTTTTTAATGTGTGGAAGGGGGGGCGGAACCACCTGTAATAACTATTGAATCTCCCTCTTTTTAAAAAATTGTCTCATTGCTGAAGCAGGAGAAAATTTCCAATGTTTTTTTCTGCAGAACAATATGCAGTACGATCCTGCTGAGCGTATCAGTCAGAAGTAAGTCCTATGTTCAAAGGGGCTTACTTACATCCAGTTAGGATTGCAACCTAAATCTAATTTGTTGGGGAGCGGGGGACAGAATCAGTCAAATCTGGAAAAGAATGAGGGATATCGAATCATAGAATTGTACAGTTGGAAGAGACTTCTATGGTCACCTAGTCCAACCCCCTGCAACGCAGTGCAAGTCACAATAAGTGAGCAGGGCAAACTAACCCCAAACAATTTAAAAGCAATGAAGAGAAAATAACATTTAAACTTATTGAACTATGTTAATTGGGTGAGACATAGTATCACGCCCCCCACCCCAATACAACCAGAAACACTTCATGCTAACTTTGTATTTCATAAAAATTTCCAGGGGGTGCATATATTTCTGACTGTGAGGATATAATGGGAGAAAGCCTCTGAGAAGGAATGGGGAGAGGAACACTCTTACGTGTGCAAAACTAAATCATATTGTAATATAACATTCAAACTAGGCCAGCTAATTATTTTTTCCGAAAGAGTCGAACACAGTTTGAACACATTCAGTTTTTCCTGTTGCTAACCTGATTTTTCAGTTTTTTGTTGTTTTCAAAACCTATTTGCACAGATGTGATAGTGGTACTAAAAAGTGAGTGTGTACTCAGTGATCTAAATATCTCTAGAGCTACTTTCTATACTCTAAAATCTATTACCTTTCTCTAACTATAATGTGACATCAAAAAGTATTACTCTCTCTCAAAATCTCCCCCCAACTAATAGTTAATTTTAAATTTTCATACATTTGTTCCTCATATATTTTGCAATAATTTAAAAAGGAGGAAACATTGCCCTGCTAAGAACTATGCACAATACTCATGACAAGTAAAGGGAGATTTAAGTTAAGAAAATTTAACTTAACAAAATTTATGGATGGTTAAGGTAAAGTGCCAGGTAGTCCGCTAAATTAATAAGATATCCACAAACAATTTCATCTGTAAGCAAAACCAAGCTTTGTTGAAATAATTAGCAGAAATGTCCTGCAGAAAAAGCACTGTAAAATAAAAATAAAAAATCTCCGCATTGTGGTTGTTTTAATATAAAAAGCTTTGCATCCAGCTCTTCTTGTAGAAGTGGGATGAACCTCTGCTCTCCTTTAGAGTCCCATGTGCCCTCAAAATTAGCTCTAGGGGTTTGGGGGACTGCCCTATAGTTTTAGTTGTAATTGTGAGCCTTCTTGACCCCATTAGACCCCACTAGGCCAAAAGTGTGGAAGCAATCATCTAGATTTCTTAATCCAGCAGGATGTATGTACACACCCTAACACCACCAGCAGCACACACACACACACACAGACACACACACGCGAAATAAATTGTAACAATGCAATCATATTGTTACGGAAAAATCTAGGTGCAAGACTGCTCAGTCACCCAGCTTGTTGGGCAGATCCCTGCGGAATAAAGGAAGGAGTCCAGCCACCAACCAGAGCAAATAGCTGTAGACCAAAGCTTGCTGCGCAACAGGTTCAAAGAGGAATTTTGAACCCCAAGGATGGGGTGACAAGGACTTTTAAAAGTTTCTATCTTATCCCAGCATACAGTTCATTAAGCATCATCACTACATCTTTGCTACATCATTACTACATCAGAAAAGGGGAGGGTTATACATGATTAACATAGGAGGAATGTGTTGGGTCAACAGGCCTATACAGGATATGTATTGGGAAGTACATTCTAAGCACCTACTACAAAGGGACAATAGAACTTTGGTTTGCATAGTCTGCCACCTGGTCAAGTCTGGAGGAGTGCCTTTGCCCAGCGATTGACACCTATGAGTACCTTCCTGTGAGTATGTGACCTCCCACTTGAGGGATTATGGTGGGGACCAAGTGGTTTACAAGTCCTTGGCCAATGACGCAAATTGGCAGTGGAATGAAGGAAAGTGGCAAAGGAGTTGATTTTATATTATTTTTAAAGCTAGGTAACTTCCCTGAGCTGTCAAGTCGAAAGAATACATTTATGCATATTTGTAACATTTAACAACTTTAAAGATATCCCCCCCTCCCTGTAATTTCCATAACAATATACAAGGGTACTGAGAAGTCCACTGAGTAGTAATTGCCAGGTAAGTGGTATAAGAAACGTACCCTGGATCTCTCCCATAGAACAGAACATGCACAGTACAATCCTATGTAATCTAACACTCCCAAGTACACATGCAAAGAATGGCACTGTAAGACTCTTAATTTAAAAGTCACCTGTCAGATTGAAAAGGTAAGTATAATATATTCATGGATCTGTTGACATTCAAATAACAACCAGAAGCTCAAATCAGGTTCAAGCTAGACACTGCAGATAAGGGACTATTCTTGTATAAAAGGCTCCCCCTCTCTGTAAGGAAGATAGCCAAAGGAACAGCAGTGAGGAGGCTGGTGAGACACGAGATAATGAGTCAGGATATTTTACTGAATTATATCTTGCTTAAGAAACGTATTGTTTGAAATTTTGTAGCTATATTATGTATGGTTTTATTATATATGTATTTTATTCCCATCTTCTCCCCTTCATTATGTTCTCCCTTTCATTGTAAAAAATAATAATGGGCCAGATCACAATATGCATAGTAGCACAATATTTATAACAGCATAATTTCAACAGCGTAATACAGTATTGTCATTCAATGAAAGAATGACAAAAATATGCACATTAGCATCTAAATCCAGTTCAACCAACCCTTCATTGCACATTACTTCATTATATATTAATAATTACTATTATTGATTACTATATGAATTATTATTAGATTTGTTAGATGTGCTAGTGTTGAATTCGTTGCAGATTCGTATTTTATTATTTTACCTAGCAGCTTACTATTGCTACTACTACTACTACTACTACTACTACTATTAATAATAATAAATATTACATTTCTACTTCACCATTCTTCCAAGGAACTCAAGATGGCATACAGGATTCAAAACCAGTCTGTGAAGTAGCCTAAACTGAGAGACAGTGATTGGACCAATGCCACCCAATGAGCTTTATAGCTGAGCAGAGATTTAAACCTTGGTTTCCCAGGTCCAGTTCCAACTCTCTAACCCATGGGTAGGCAAACTAAGACCCAGGAACCAGATCTGGCCCAATCACCTTCTCAATCTGGCCTGCAGACTGTCCGGGAATCAGCGTGTGTTTACATGAGGAGAATGTGTCCTTTTATTTAAAATGCATCTCTGGGTTATTTGTGGGGCCTGCCTGGTGTTTTTACATGAGGAGAATGTGTGCTTTTATTTAAAATGCATCTCTGACTTATTCGTGGGCATAGGAATTTGTTCATCCCCCCCCAATATAGTCTGGCCCCCCACAGGGTCTGAGGGACAGTGGACTAGCCCCCTGCTGAAAAAGTTTGCTGAGCCCTGCTCTAACCATTACACATTTAAAATCATAAAAAAATCAATATAACGAACAATATTCTTAAAAACCGATTTTACTCAACGGTTTGGATTATGTAAACTGGGGAGAAATTATTTTCTCTTGGCAGTAACAAGAATTTCTATGTTCTGAGATGCAAACCTGCGGCACCTATCGAAGAAGCAGGAGACCTTATTGGAATTGGAATGCTCTGAACTCTCTCCATCTAGGCTCAGGTTGCCTATACGTGTGTAAATAAACCATATATCATAAAGACACCACAGTCTCCACTATGCCTCATTTCCAAAGGAAACGCAAACTTTGGGTAAACGCCTGGATCCCTGGAATCTTGCACTGCGCATGGAGATTGGGTGGGGTGTAACAATATTTTCTTAGGAAGCAGAAGGCAACTACAGTCAATCTAATAGCCAAAATTGATTATCTGTTCCCTCCTGAGCTGACTAGAAGTTTCAGGTGTAGCAACACTATATCCAGGTCCTGGTTTTTGCCCATTTTATACTTTTCCCAGATATAGTCTGTATCTGAGGGAAGGGGGGGGACTTGGTCAACTCTATAAATGATCTGAACACACAAAAGATAAGGTCAAGAAGGAAAAGGGCTCGGAGAAGCCTTGAGAGCCAGAGAGCACTACTTGTGCACCTAGAAGTGCTTTCAATTAAGAAAATAATCAAGGACAGAAATGGTAGCTATTAGAACCCGGGGGGGGGGGGGGAGAAACCGCATTTATTGCAGTTTCACATTCTGAAATACCACCCTTTATATCTTCTTTTGAAATATCAGCTGCTGCATCAGATGGGCATTAGTCCATGAAAGCATATGCCGCAATAAATGTGTTTGATTTAAGGTGCTACAAGACTTTTCTTTCCTTTTTTTGATAAATGTAGGGTGCGGTTTTCTAATGTGTGCAACCCTACCGCCCTCAGATGTGGGGGAAATGGTGTATAAACTACTTCATACTCAAGGAACTTCCGGATTTAAGGAAAGAATCCAAAACCCATTGCTCTTCCTCATATAAGAGTTAAACTCCTTTTAGGATGTGACTTTTGCTCCCTATCCAGAGAGATGCTGATGCTGATGGAACAGTTAGAAGGAACAGTAAACAGCAGCCAGAAGAAAGTCTCCCCAGATATCCTTTGGGCCTTTTCTATTCACTGGGTCAGAGCTCTTTCACAGGATATTGGTCAGCTGCCGCTTTGCTCCTATTAAATTAAATTAGGTAGCTGATTGGAACATCCCCATTTGGCCTCCCTAAAGCAACACAAAAGTTGCTTTATAAAGCAGTGAGGAGACAACATTTGGGATTTTCAAACATTTACCTCAGTACTCAGCACATTTAATTAAGCAGCCATCTCTATTAGTTCTACCACTTCAAGATAATTTTCTGCGGTATTATGTGAAAAAACTGCCAGTCAAATCAAACTAATCGATAGATTTTCATTAAATAGTCTAAATAAATATTTAAGCCATAAAACTGAAAAGCTTGACATCTGAATTTCATGCATGAATATACTCCCTATTCAACTGCAATCATGTATTCACACACACACAAAATATTCATATACCTCAGTGTTGGAGTTCAGTGTCCAGCATTGCTACAATACACATCCTATAAAGTAGGACCAATTCTTCATTTATCCATATTTAGATGGAAACAATGACATACGGTTTTTAGGTAGAAACTCCAAAATACAGAGTTGGACAATACCTTGATTAGGACCAACCAAAATGTCACAAAGTAATGGCAAGATCTGAGTTCTTCAGAATCAAGCAAGATGTTGCACAAAGCACAGCTGAGCTTTTCATGCAAGTACTGTATTCAGAATTTATTATTATCTTTTAACCAAAGTGTCCCTTTCATTTTTAAGTTATGTCGATAGAAAAGCATTTTCTGCTTCCACATGTGGTTACAACTATTCTAAATTTGTATCCATCAGCAAAATCCTTTTTGTGACAGTTAAATGCTGTTAGACCCAATACACCTTACCAGCATTTAATTATTTGTAACAGGATAACACTGTTGGTGTTACCATTTCTACAGTGTTCCCTGATGAATTTGAAGGGACGCATTTTCTATTATTCCTGCTGCTTTTCCCTTCCCTTGGAAACATCTAAACATATCCCCTTCCCACAAGAATCCAATTTCCTTATAGAAAAGGGAGCGGCACAGGTTAATTTCAGTCTTTCCCACCTGCCCACATTGCTCTTTAAATCACTCCACCCCACTGTTTTATAGGTATTTGACTTCTGACCCAGTTTTCACATGGTTTTGACACCATCACATCTAGTTTGGGCCAAAAAGAAACAGGCTGTACCGATATTTTGTACCTTTAGTGCTTTTACAACCGGTCCCAGACAATGCAAATTGCCTTTGTTTATGGAAGTAAACTTTAATCACTGCTACCACTGGTAACGTCAGCTGATCTTGTAAAACTTTAATGTTTGAACAGTGCAGTAACTCCTGCCAAATCGAGGTAATATAGGAATATTAGGCAACATGATGTAACGACCGGCAAGGGAAGACTTGCCTTGATCAAGGGCTGAGTGAAGTCTAGCTGCTCAGCCCTACAAAGTTCCCTCAGAGATCCTCAGTGGAAGCTGTTGCCTGGCAACTGCCATCTGCCAGCAAGGGAAGACTTCCCTCCATCATGGGCTGCGAGACTTCTAGCTACTTGGCTCCACTTCTTTGCCTCAGGAGGTCCTAAATGGGAGCTGTTGCCTGCCAACTGCCGGCAAAGGAAGACTTAGGCTGTGTGCGCACTATACCTTTAAAGCACATTCAAAGCACATCCCCTCCCCCTCACAGTAGTTAAAAGTTGCTGGGAAGAGTAACTTTGTGTGGGGGGGGTTAAACTACAATGCCCAGAATTCTTTGAGGGAAAGAATGTGCTTTGAATGTGCTTTAAAGATACTGTGTGTATATAATACAGCCTTAGCTCCACCTGGGCTGACTGAGGTCCTCACCTCAGAGATCCCCAGTGAGCTTGCTGCCCAAAGGTACAAAGGAAAACAAAAAACAAGGTCAAATATACGTCTGAACAAATCTGGCCCAACATTGTTTCTGATCATATGTGCAAATCTTTTTGAATGCAGTTGTATCCTGCAGATTCTTTACAAGCCTTTTTGAAAACCTCCTAAGGCTATAAAGAGGAATATAATTGTTTCATACCCTCTAACATGTTGAGTCCCCAAACCAGGACACCTGTCTTCCCGGTGGTGCTCCTGTGCAAGTCATGTGACCCACACAAGATCACAGAGCCCAAAATACATGGGGGGTTTTTCAGGGCTGTGTTCTCATGGTAGCAAAACACACATGTTTTGGGGTGCTGCACAAGATCACAGCCCCCAAAATGCTTTTTGCGGGGGAGTGAGATCTCAGCACAAAATCGCACCAGATCACAACAACTCGAATGGCTGCCATGCTTTTTTCGTGGGGGGAAAATGGGATGTCCCTGTTTTTCTGAGACACTTGCAGGGTCTGTTGTATTTTCAACTTTTCAATACTCATCTCAGCAGCATGAAGGTATTTCTCAGGTGAGTACTTGTAGGGCTTGCCTGATACAGAGCAGCAAATGGCAGCCCCCCCCCCCAATCCCTCTAGTCAAGGTACATAGTACCAAAGAGTAGTCAATTTATTTTGGTACTTTGCTTCAAGTCCCAATGAAAATACAACAGTAATAAATCTGAACATGCACTGCTTTTTCATGACTCCGAATCAGTTGACTAATGCAGCCACCTCGCTTGGCCTTTGGTAGGGTAGCCCCAAATGCAAAGAATGCTACAATGTTAGTGACCTTCCGTTTCTGTGTATGTGCAAAGTAAGAGAAATCTTCACTGAAACAACGAGGCAAATTTGTTCAGTCTGAATCTCCGTATTGCATTTATTCCGTGTGTAAAGTCCCTGGCCTTGTCAGTGAGACTTTCACATGGAAAACATGTCCAGGTTTACATCTGGCAGAAAAGTAATGTCGTAGTAGCCCAGAAGATTATTTTAAGGCATATTCTCGTGGTGAAGGGAGGGAATTTACCCTTGCAGTCAACAATTGTCAACTTAATCGGTCCCTCTGGACTAGACTTGGAACTGATGTGACTGGGATTTGCAAAAGGCAGGCAGATCACAGTTCAGCTATAATTCATCCGACTCTCTACAATCTTAATTGAAAATGTCAGCCTGAGGCTCATATCCAAAACAGTTACATGGAAATGAGGTCCAATTCTAATATTAATTTCTAATAGGAAGAAGTTATCAAGAGGTGACTTTCTGCTCCTTCGAGCAGTGAGCATTTCTTGTGCTATTTGTATATTTCAGTTCATGTCTGTGGTTACCAGTGCACCCTCAGACACCCCTGTGGCACTCACCAAGGGCCCCTTGTTGCTCCCTATTTTATTTTATTGTTTTTTCCCTTTTTGTTGTTTACAGAAAAGTTGCCTTTTGGTGGTGGTGGAGTGTCTGTTTTCTGTCTATGTTTTACATGCTTTGGAGGCCTGTAGGCATGTTACCTGCTGTTTGGATAGAGAGGTCTGAACATCACCGGCTTTTATGTGAATTGGGTATTTTGTGGCACCCACAACAGTTAGATTTCCAGATGTACCCCCACCCAGGCCGAAGAAAAGTTGGGGAGCTCTGGTTTATGTAGTGAGGTCTGATGTTTGACATGTCTTGAAAAAGCAAATTTCAATTTCCTCTAGCACCCAGCAGTAATAGGAAATGTCACATCGAAAATAAACTTCAGGATGGGGCATGCATTCTGTGTTACCAAAGCCTATGAAATGAAGAGCCTAACATGTTGAGTAGAAGTAAGTTGCACTGAAATCAGTGGGAAGTTGAACCCAGTGGCCAAATCATCTTTTTCTGCACTTGTTAAAGCAGTTCTTTAAACACCCATTTTAAAACTTGGAGGGGGAGGTAGAAACTAATTCAGTAGGGAAAAATGAGTGTGACAAAAAAAACACACAACAGCAATAAAGCACACATCACAATGTGCTAGTTCTTGGGCAGGCATTAGTCTCTCTTAAAGCATAGTCAAAATCTTTAGATTTTCATTCCATGTTAGTATGTCTTGAATTGTTTCTATAACTACTGTATGCTGAAAATTTTGTTTCTGAAGCATATGGTTAGACCCACTGAACACAAAAGAAATTTCATGTGATTAAGAATTTACATTAAGTTTAGGAAAATCCCTGAATTTGACAGGTTAATATAAACTGAGTAATGATAAAGTGCAAACTAAGAGGACAATGTAACATTTATGCGCACTGAAGTTCCATTTCAGTTTCAATAAAAGAGTTAAGCACACACATAATACTCTCTCTCTGGAATTAGAGGGACATTGGTCACATATGGATGAATAATACTCTACATAACGGTCTCTGATATTTTACTTTTGCTGGCTAATGATTTGATTCTCTTTTGTCCTTTGGATGATGTTTTGTGAACAATAAAGTATGTTTATAAAGTATAAATTAGTTTTCCAAAACTAATCTGTATGTCAATATTTAAATCAAGCTGTTTACATCAGAGCAATACTTACATTGATTTATTAAAAGGGTATTCTTATAATTACCTTTTTCATATTGGATTACTTTGCACTTTCTTTTGGTTCTGTACTTAAGCATGTGTTTAGCCTGAATTCTGTTCTAGGCGCAGACCTCACAAAAAATGAAATAGTTTGGTGGAACTGAAATGATCTTTTGATGGTTTCCCACACTGAGCTGAGGATTTAATTTTAAGCAAGGATATACCACTGGCAAAGGATTGCATGTGGCACTTGGGATAAGGAAGTAGACCTGCATACTTCTAGGCTGATTTCAGATAGAGACTTGTTAGGTACTGTGGGACAGTGAGAGAGCTATGCTGGTACCCAGGTACTAAGCCATGGGTAGGCAAACTATGGTCCAGGGGCCGGATCCGGTCCAATTGCCCTCTAAATCCAGCCCGCAGACGGTCTGGGAATCAGTGTGTTTTTACATGAGTAGAATGTGTCTTTTTATTTAAAATGTATCGCTGGCTTATTCGTGCGGCCTGCCTGGTGTTTTTACATGGGTAGAATGTGTGCTTTTATTTAAAATACATCTCTGGGTTATTTGTGGGGCATAGGAATTTGTTCATTATTTTCCTCAAAAGGTATAGTCCGGCCCCTCAAAGGGACTGAGGGACAGTGGATCGGCCCCTGCTGAAAAAGTTTGCTGACCCCTGTTAACGAAGCTCTCCCTCAGAGACACTTATTGTGTGCCTGCCTGTGAAGTCAATCAAGCTGACAGACACAAGAGACAGGTCCTTTTTTGTGGTAGCTCCTGGAACCTCACACTCTCTTCTCTCAGAGATGTGCATGGCCTCAGAATTTTAGATGAGTTTTAAAAATAAATCTTTTGGAAACTGCCTTTTCCTAATGGCTTTTGCTACAGAGTTTAGATACAAAATAAGTTTCTGTTTACTTGTTGTATTATTCATTGTAAAGGATACTCTGAGGGGAGTGGGTGGCACTGTGGTCTAAACCACTGAGCCTCTTGGGCTTGCTGCTCTGAAAGTCGGCGGTTCAAAGCCCCACGACAGGGTGAGCTCCCGTTTCTCTGTCCAGCTCCTGCCAGCCTAGCAGTTCGAAAGCATGCCAGTTCAAGTAGATAAATAGGTACCGCTGTGAAGAGAAGATAAACGGCATTTCCATGTGCTCTGGTTTCTGTCACAGTGTTACGCTGCGCCAGAAGCGGTTTAGTCATGCTGGCCACATGACCCAGAAAGCTGTCTGTGGACAAACTCCGGCTCCCTTGGCCCAAAAAGCGAGATGAGTGCCACACCCCATAGTTTCCTCTGACTGGACTTAAACGTCCAAGGGTCCTTTACCTTTTACCTTAGTATTCTTTGTAACCGTTTCAATTGGTCTTTCCAACAATTGTTAATGCTGCTGCCTTTATTGCTTTTGGTTAGTTTGGAACATTGTATTTATTGCGTTTTTAAGCAATCAAGAAAGGGAAGGTTTCAAGGCCTTTCCACATGTTCCCTCTGAGCACCAAACCAGACTTGATAAATGTGTGTGTGTTTAACATGCTGTTTTCTTTTTTTAAAAAAAAATGCAAACTGCATCAGCTGGAGGGGGTTATAATTAGCAGGATCAGAGCAGGCAGGTACCAGGTGGATTTAACCTTTTTCTCCCATACAGCAGTCCTGAGAAAAATCCCTTTTCTGAAGCTGGCATTTATTTAGTGAAGAAATTCCCCAATTGTGCCCACAAGTCCCTTTTCAATTACAAAAATATCCCACCTGAATTTATTCAATGGGTGGTGTGAAGGTAAGGCAGAATAGCTGTTTGTCATGTATATTAACCTTTAAGGTACTGTTGTACCTATCAGCCTACTTGTGGACAAATCTTACAAAAACGGGAAAATATCTTTATCCTTTTATATCGTTTAAGCTCTGTATAGTGTCCCTTTCTATCCTTTGACTTGACACAAAAATGAATGTTTTGTAGCAGCTACCATACCTTGGAAGTCCTCAGCTAAAAGCAATTCTGAGGTTTTAAGTGTGTTGTTTCAGACAGCTCCGTTCTACTTGAAAACCGTTCTCCTCTAGTTATTGTCTAGCCTTTGAATTCAGAGTTGGCAAACTGGTCGCTTTATGTCTTTGAGGCATATGGAAATTGATGATGAAAGTGTCTAGTGTAACTCGAAATATAATTTGATGAAAACTGAAGCAGTGAACTGTGAGAAACTGCTAAATCAGTGTCATCAAACAGTGCTTGAAAAAATAATGAAACAGAAATACTACCAGTACATTTGAAGAATGCCGGGCAAAGACTGTGAAATAACATGGCAAATGCAAAAATTAGGGGAATGTATAACATCTATTTTTAAACAAATTCCAGTCACTCTTCTGCAAAGAAAGCACAACATAAAATTCCATTCCATGTGACATCACAACTTGAGTAAATTATTGAGACCCAAAGCCTGACACCAGTTATTTACAAGGAACTCCATATTTGGCCCTGGCACTGCCTAATGAGAACACATTGTAAGTACCGTACTTGTTCACATTCTGGCAATGCATCTAGTCTTTCAGGGAAAATAAAGAAATCAAAACAAACCATGCACTACAGCTTAAGAAAAACAATGCATGCAACAGTGAAACTCCAGCAATTAAAAGATGCCACCTTTCTAGGAGTTAGCAGATCATGAAGCAATTGTGGTAACTTTTTATGCTGAGATAGAGACCGCAGTAAGCAGCCTGGGAGACTACATTGTTTTTGTTTCTGGATGGTGTCAAGAATGACTGTAACTATCCACAAAACTAAAAGCAAGGAATTATGGCCATTTTGTTGTTGTTGTATACTTGTTTACATTAGTAAAAATCACAAAAGTTACTTGATTTTAAAGATCCTGCTCTGCTGTATCAAGGATCAGTCGGCAACATGCCTCAAGAAAGAATTATAAGCCTGTGTTTTCTAAGATATACCACAAAATGTTTTCCAGTAGAGAGACACAGACAGCTGGAAGAATTTGAGCTCTGGTTTTTATGTCAGTGCTACACCTAATGCAAAGAGAATGCTAGGTACAGTGGTATCTCTGGTTCCGAACTTAATTCGTTCCGGAGGTCCGTTCTTAACCTGAAACTGTTCTTAACCTGAGGTTCCACTTTAGCTAATGGGGCCTCCCGCTGCTGCCGTGCGATTTCTGTTCTCATCCTAAGGTAAAGTTCTTAACCTGAGGTACTACTTCCAGGTTAGCGGAGTCTGAAACCTGAAGTGTTTGTAACCCAAGGTGTTTGTAACCTGAGGTACAACTGTATGTTATTTCATTGTTGTTTGTTTCATAATGCAGTAAATAAAAAAAAGCTCTTTCACACTTAAGAAAGTAGCCCTATTATATAAACAACAGGAAAAACCCTTAGCACTGGTTGAATTACTAAATTACCACCTTTTGTATAAAGTAAAAACCACACAATTATAAGTAACATATAAGTAACAATCCCCTTTTTTCCATTTTCTTTGCTTTCCTTCTCTATTCTTTTCTTTTTTGGTCAAGGAGGGCAGGATGAAATCCAGCCACACCTAAAGCTCTGAGATGGAAATGGCAGGAAACAGCCCATTTTTGTAGGCTGCAAGAGAAGGTAGTGCTGAGAGGCAGCAGTGAGAGGCAAGGAAGGGAAGATAAGCAGGAAGGGAAGCTACTAAATGGCAAGATAAGTGGGGAAAGAAACTAGTGGGTGGCAGGCCAGCAGTAAATTACCGTATTTTTTGCTCTATAAGACTCACTTTTTCCCTCCTAAAAAGTAAGGGGAAATGTGTGGGCATCTTATGGAGTGAATGCAGGCTGCGCAGCTATCCCAGAAGCCAGAACAGCAAGAGGGATTGCTGCTTCACTGCGCAGCAATCTCTCTTGCTGTTCTGGCTTCTGGGATTCAGAATATTTTTTCCCCTTGTTTTCCTCCTCCAAAAACTAGGTGCGTCTTGTGGTCTGGTGCGTCTTATAGAGCGAAAAATACGGTAGCTGCAGGATGGTAGCAGCAAATTCAGCAGGGGGCAGTCAGTGGGCTGCAGAGGATATGGAGACGGGCTCCATGTGGCCTGCAAGCCACAGGTTGGCCGCTTGCTAAGTAAACCATTAAACAACCCTGGTAAGCAAGTTTTTACTGTGTTTTGAAGAAAGCAATTTTAGAGAACATGTTTTGCATCCAACAGCACAGTTATTTCCGTAGCAGCATTTTGGCAAATCCAATGGCATAAAAAGAAATTAGGTGACAAAGCAAAGGGAATCCCTGCACCAGACTTAAGCTGATTCATGAATTAGTTCTTCTCTTGGGAATCATGAGAATAGTACTTTATGGCCTGCTGGTTCAGGCTAAAGGCCCATGTAGTTCAACATCCTGTTCTCACAGTGGCCAACCAAGCTCACAAGCAGAACATGAGCACAACAGCCCTCTTGCCATTCATGCTCCTTAGCAACTGATATTCAGAGGCATTGCAACCTCTTACACTGGAGGTAGTGCACCATGCCTAGTAGCCACTGGTAGACTTGTCCTCCATAAATTTGTCTAACCCCCTTTTAAAGCCATCCAAGTTGGTGACAATTACTTCTTCCCATGGTAGCAAATTTCACAGTTTTAACGTTCATTTATTTAAGGCATTTATATACTGTTTAATTAATATTTCTAACCCTCCCCCCGAGCAATTAGGTGTCATCAGCAAACTTGGCCATCTCACAGCTCACCCTTAATCCTTAACCCTAGTCATTTATGACCAGGTTTAAAAGCACTAATCATTGGGGGACCCCACCTTACAACTCTGTCTTGTTGTCCCATGACTTTATCAAAAGCTTTTTTTGAAAGTTCAAGAGCAATCTCTCCTGGATCACCCCTTCCCATATGCTTTTGGAAACTCTAAAAATCAGGATTTACCTTTGAGGAAACTGTGCTGGTTTTCCTTTAGCAAAACTTGTTCTTCTTCTATTAATTCTGTCTTTAATAATGCTTTCCACCAGTTTTCCTGGACCAGATATTATGCTAACCAGCTTCTAAATTCCCATTTTTTTCTAATTATCAGCACCCTCACCAAACAAAGACTAAGTATGGGTGTTACAAAATTAATATATGTAGCATATAGATATTTACAGAGAATGTGAACAAAGGTTCAGATTGAAAATTGAGGCACATATGAAATGTTTGGATTCACACTGCCAATATGCAAGCTATATAATGTTCAGGTGTGTCACTGGTGGAGAATTTTATCTAAATGTTTCAGGTGGTGTCTCCAAGTATATCCATGTGAGTAAGGTTGTTTAACAAATTTCAGAGCTATGGATCGCTTTAAAGCCACAGTATCTATTCTTAAGAGTGCTATAGCATTGCTGCAGTGCTTTCAACAATCTGAACAACCTGTATTCTACAATATTTCTCTTACGTTCTATATACAAAATCTGTGGATGACTTCCATAGTTATGGGCAGTACCGACGTCTACAGATTTTAATTAGTTTTTGGTTTTTAATTAGTGTTATTTAAATAAAAATACAGCAGCAGCACCTTGTTGCCCCTCTGGGGAGAGGATGGAACTGTATAAAAAGTTATGACAGTTGGTGTTCATGAGACTTCCGGGTTAGCGCCTCTGGCAATGGCAGATTTCCTCTCTGTGGAAATCAGGGTCTGGACCACCACGGCGAGGCGGAGACCTACCAAAAACCACAGGCGGGAGAAGCCTGTGGACGTGGGATTCGGCTGGCACCTTTTGCGCCTCCCCTACTCATGTGGAAACCTGGTTTCGGGGATCTGGAGCGATGTGGGGTGAGCGGCGCGGTGCTTCAAATCGACTGCTTCTTTCACGGAGTGAAGCCGCATTGCTGTTGCCAGAGAGCGCTGACTTTTTCCTGTGGACAATTGGACTCTAAACAACTACCCGTGAGTAGAACGGAAAATTGGATCTCTAAACGTCTTAATTTGGCATCGAAACCGGAAGGCTTCAAACAGGAAGCCCGCCTTCCTCTTTTGTAAATAGATTGAAGCAAAGACGTTGCAAGCTAAAGCCTGGAAAGTCTTTTGTAAAGGATTAAATCTCCATCGGTTAAAATTACTAAACCCCCCTTGGAAGCAGGAGAAGAGGGGGGAAATTCTAGATCGTTTAAGCCTGCAGGAGAGAGAGTGAAGAAAGATAAATCACCACCGTTTCGAACCTGGGAACGGGCTGCCAGTAAGATTGACGTTTTGGGAAAGTTCATTGACTGTGAATAAAACGTATGTTGACAGATAGTTAAATAAGAGAAATATATTGTTTCCACTGCTTCCTTTTGCACTTAAAAAGGAGCAAAAAAAAAAAAAAGGAACTGAAAATTGAAACTAACTCTGTCGCTGGATCTGCGTTTAAAAGGATGGATACAAATAGAAATTGTTTCCCCTAGAGGGAGCTTTTGAAACTGTTGCAGGAGTGGAGCTAGGGAATTTTCCAGCTGTAGAGATTAAAGAGCGTGAGAATCAGAGTCTGACATTGGACAAGAATGTTGACAGAAGAAGCCTTAGTGATTGCATTTTGCAAGACAAGTGCTTTATTGGAACAGCTTCATGAGAAGATGGATGTGATGATTATTAAAATTGACAATTCAGGACAAAAAATGACTGAGTTGGGACAAAAAGGGAATACCTATACAGAAATTACTCAGGAATTGACCCAGGAATCTGTTTTGACATGGCAAGCTGTGGAGAAGTCGAAGGAGAAAGTTGTTGTTGAACCTCAAGTAATTCAAGTGGAGAGAGCCCCGGCCTCACAGAGGCAATTTGATGAACATAAGCTGTTGCCTTTTACGATCGAATCTAGAGAAAGCCAGATTTGGTGGGATGGAGCCCCACTTGGATTGGAGAAGGAAAGTTGGATAGATCCTCCTATGCAGGGATGCTCTGGCCTTTGGGATCTGGATTTGGGTCAGGGGGAGATTGGTGCTCTGAAATATCTTTTGGACTTTAGTTCTGACTATGGAGAATGGGCTGACCTGTCGAGAAGGAATAAAGACATTGTTAGGTTGGAGTTTCCCCGAGATCTACTCCTCAGTGCCAAAGGAAGGAAATTAAGAACAAGATCAGCAGAAGATAAAGTAAAGTGCATGTATAAATATGAAGAAGATCTGCAGAAGGGACATGGAAAAGAATTAAGAGCCTCGGACAGAAGGTCACCAGGTTGATGGACTATATGGTATTGATAGAAAGGACTGACAGAACCCGAGACCAGGGAGAAGAGACGGTGGAGGAAGATTGAAAAAAAGTTTTAAAAAATTATTTAGAGAAATGTTGCAAAATTAATGAGTGATAGGAAAATGTTGGAATGAAATTATATGGCTTTAGTAGAAATGTTATAAGGAGTTAAGTATAAATAAGTTTTAGGATTTTGATGGTAAGATAAGGTTAAAATAAATTAAGATAATTAAATGATAGAAAGCAGTGAAAGATGGAAAGGATTTCCTGAAATAATTAATAACTAGAACACAAAAAGGGAGGTGTGAGGAGGTCGATGAAACAAGTTAATGAAAGATAAAGATATGGAAATAATGGATGTGTTTTTAACTGTTTTTGCTTTTCTTTTTGTTTTGATGTATTGTGTCTTTTGCTTTTTTATATGTATTGTAATGTATTGATTTGTACTGTTTATTTTTTCTCTTTCTTTTTTTCTTTTTTTTTCTTTTTTCAATTCCTAAACTTTTAATAATTTTTTTTTAAAAAAAAAGACAGTTGGTGTTCATGCTCAGCATGGATCAGATAGACTATTCAGAGGTATATTTTTTGAGCTGTGTCAGTGCCAGCTAGATTTCTTCAGTGCCTTGTGGCCCCTTTTGACACTAAGCAAGGTTAAGTAGACACAACTAGAACAAAGAAAGAAAGGAGAAAAATGAACCCAATGCGAATAAGGATTCTAATAAATACTTTTCCTTGATAGCCTAAGCAATACCAAATTCTTTATTTCAAAATAATATATTGAATAATATAATAAATCCATAAAGACGATGAATTATTTTTGTATTCATAAAGCAGCACAGAAACTAGGAAATGCACAAGGAAAGGTTCTAATAAAAATACAGATAACAGACAGGAGAACTTGTGGACCCTAACTCCCATCAGCCTCAGCCAGCACGGTCAGTGGTCAGGGATATTGGGAGTCATAGTCCAACAACATCTAGAGGGCCACCACTTTCCCATTCCCTTTTATTCCAGAATCCTATCTGCAGCAAGATGGAAGGGGGAAGGGGGAGATCCAGCTGAATAAAAATTCAAAGATTTGAAATTCCTGAAGGTCATAAATGTGCTATGGCAGGCAAGTGCCAAAGGTAGTCTCGTCCAGTAACCTGTTTTGGTTGTCACTTATTCATGGATGTGTGGGAATAATTTCCATTGAAACATTAAGCAATAGAAAGTTCTGTTCTGCCTGCCACTCCTTCCAAAGTCATGAAGAGACTGCTGCTATTATAAATTTGGACCTGGGGAATGTTTGGGCATCCCTTTATTTAACATTCATAGATACCTACAACGTCCTGGGTCTTGGTAACACACTTTAAACAAATATGTACAACTTCCACAGAGTTGGAAGATAACTAATGGATCAGCTAACCCAATATTATTTATTTATTTATTCATTCATTCATTCATTCATTCATTTATTCATTCATACCCCACCCATCTAGCTGGGTCTCCCCAGCCACTCTGGGTGGCTCCCAACAGAATATTAAAACACGACAAAACATTAAACATTAAAAACTTTCCTAAGCAGGGCTGCCTTCAGATATCTTCAGATAAAAGTCAGGTAGTTGTTTATTTCCTTGACATCTGATGGGATATGGTTGTGTCTGTGTGTAGATATATAGCTATATCTGCAGATAGCACTGCAGGGGATCACAAAATATGGCATTTTGCCTACTTTATCAGAATAATCATGTGAGACTAAAACACTTATTTGTAGAATAAAGATTGGGGGGGGGAGCTGCTATAACCAGTATAGCCCAAACAGATGTGTCTTAAATCATTAGAACCTAAATGAGATATAATGATGGGTTGCTAGATCTTTTGTGTTAAGGTTGGGAAGATATCAACCATAGGTTTTCTAAGCACACAAGGCTCTTTTGCAGCTGTAGCTTGAATATCACTGATTGCACTGGAAAGGGCATACAGTACTATTATGCAGGGGGAGGATTTGATCTACTATCTGCATCTCACGAGAATTTCATAAATACTACCATTAAAGGAGATTTTGCTAAGATAACTGTAGAACAAAAAAAGCGGGCACATTTTGGCATTTTTTTGCAATGAGTTCAGTAGACCAATGGCACGACATACAAACTGTTCTGTTTCAATAGAATTTTTATCTTTTTGTCTTTGTTTTACCAGGTTTTAGAAAGTGATGCACAACTCAATTGCAATGAAAGTTACCCATGCTGAAATCTTTATTTACCCTATGACTTCAGTTGTTGCAATTTGATTGTTTCATTTCCATAAAAACACATTCGTTTTAGAATTAAAAGAGTGCTATTGATATCATTAAAACTGATGCATTTACCCAGCCGCAATCCAGCTCCACTTACCTGGGAGTAAGCCCCATTGAATTCAGTGGGACTTCCTTTTGAGTTGACATGGTTAGGATTGAACAAAATAGGGATGTGAACAAAGAAACATAGGAAGCTGTCTTATATTGAGTCAGCAGCTCTCCAGCTTTCCAGACAGGGGTTTCTCCAAAACTTACCTGAACATGGGACCTTCAGCATGCAAAAATATGCTCTGTCTAAAAACTATATGAAGAAACAGCTCAACAGTATTCTTGCAGTGGCCTGGATTCATTGACCTGGGCAAGTGTTGTTTATTTTTATATTTCAAAAAATATCAAATGCTGGGGAAAAAATCATTTCCAAAGCTTCTGCTAAGTATAATCAGTCAGTATTGGGCCAGAATGATGTTGTTGTTTAGTCGTTTAGTCATGTCCGACACTTTGTGACCCCATGGACCAGAGCACGCCAGGTACTTCTGTCTTCCACTGCCTCCTGCAGTTTGGTCAAACTCATGCCAGAATGATAGTTGGGCTCATATTATTAACTCCTCCGCCCATTCCTTCTAAAACCAAAGAAATTTCAGCTTTTGGAAGTATCTGCAGTTCAATGCCAAAAGCCAACTGGAGTCCAGCTATGCAATCAGCAATCGTACAATTCGTTAAACCAAGAAGAGCATGCGGCTGCTGAAAAAGCAAAGCGGCCATGTGTTCAAAAGAACCTGGGATAACTCAGTCAGTGGAGCATGAGCCTCTTAATCTCACGTTCATGAGTTTGAGCCCCACATTGGACAAAAGATTTCTGCATTGCAGGGGTGGGACTAAATTATTCTCACGGTCCCTTCCAACTCTACAGTTCTATGATTCTAAGAGAGTTTTGTACAGGCTCTGTAGAACGGAAGCCAGGGCTGTAATCTTTAGATGGCTTTATTATCCTCTCCCAATTCATGTATTTGTGTACAGAGGACAGACAATCATGTCACCTAGACACAATCATGTTTTATTAATTAGGCAAGCCTTCATTTTTAATAACCCATTTCTCCATATTCATTATGCTATTATCATGTGGTATTTATTTAACGCAATGGTGTGACAAGTGCTACCTTCTAAATATTCCCTGGTGGTTGTTTTTAATGAATATTAGACCATTTTACATTTGGTTCTACCTGGCAGAGGTCATTACAAAGTTTTTTTTTCCTTTTCTTTTTTGAAGTAAAACCCTGAAAGCAATAGATGTAGTTTGCCCAGTAGATTAATACTGAGCTGTGAACTTTTATCCTCTGCAGCAAGATTTCCATCCAACTGACACAGAAGTGACATGCAGCAACACTTACAACCAGGGGGATCCAATTTAGACAGAGTTCAAATGGTTTCAAGCCACTCGTAGGTCACAGAGGTAAAGTATGCATAAGAGAGAGCTGGCTTTAATCAGTGGGCTTTCAGTAATGTCATACCAGAAATGATGGACCACATTGAAAATGAGCGGGATGTCAGATGGGAGAATTAAACCCCTGACTATAGTTAAATACCCCGAGTCCTAACAGCATTTACATAGAGATTTCCACATGTGCACAGATAAGATTTTATTCTGCAGGACAAAGGAGCTGGGAACAGAATCATAACCAAAGCAGGTAGATTCCTTATTGAAACTGCCTGAATTTATTTCTGTTAATACTAGTTGTGCTGTACCTATGTGAATAAATCTTGCAAATGGAGAGATTACACAGCTACATATTCCCGGGCTCTTTTAACCATCTATGGCAGGTTTTGTTTCCATTTTGGTCAGCCCATGATAAATTTTGAGGAAGTATTCAGGTACTCCACCTGCTCATGTGACCTCCAGTTACTTAAGTTGCTGATGCTTACCCGAATGGGAAAGGGGAGGGCAACACAGTGAGGAGGCTGCTTCCATACAAACAAGCCAGCAGGAGCACCAGATTGACTCTGCTGGTGTGTTTGCACTGCACTGGCCTTGCGCCACCTCCTCACCACCGAAAATGGCAGCAGTGCAACCAACCTGAGGTCAGGTGAGCAGCAGCAGCCTATCACTATTAGCTCCATTATGGGCCCAGCTTACAAGTGAGCATGCTACTGAAAATGTTTCAGAAATTAGGAATTGCATCCTTGATATCTATCTGTACATTACTCTTGATACACGGATACCATTAAAAAGGGGGATCCCTGTTGCAAATTACTCACCCAGTTATAATGCGAATCAACTCTGTTACCAATTAGCGCAGCCGTTTTAAGTTTGCCTCAGAACGTTGACTCTCGAAAGCCCCATTTTATCTAGGAAAGAGAACTGAGCTGAGGCCTAGGGAGCGAGTACAAGATCATCCTTTAACATGTACAATAGGAGTGGTTCTCATATTAAGCAGAGAAGCGTGAAAACTCTGGAATATGCAGGCATTTTCCTCGGGACCTAGATTCTGATGTAATAAAGCCATTTAAGGCATGCCAATCAACTGATCATCCTAGAGACCTGGTGGAGGAAAGCCTGAGGCACTACAACAACTGGTAAATATTAGCATGCATTAGCATCTAGTAAGGTTTGGAACTTTCATCTAAAATATGCATGTGGAACTCCTCTCACACTCCAACCACTTTGCACTCGTCACCCATGGTGAGAAAACTTAGATCCTATGACTGCTCTGGCTGCTCTTCTTCTCCTTTGATCTAGGAAAACTTCTCTCTGACATACGGGAACCTATATTTTTCTATATTTTGTTTTATTATGGTTTTAAAGGATGGTATTTATTTATTTTTGTAAGTCGCTTTGGCTTGCATTGGCAAAAAAAGTGAATAATAAGTTTTATATTCATTTTATTTTACTGGGTCAAATTCAATGTAGTGCTAAGTCAGGGTCTTGACAGCACAAGGTTTATTTCTAATGCAATAGAATTCCCCCTCCCCTCCCCCACACCTCTTAAATCTGTTTTACCTGTTTCCCAAAACCTCTGGAGTAAATCTGGGGAGCACATATAGGGTGTGTAGGTCCTGTGGTGCTAGCAGTAATCCTTACACTGATGGGACAAATTAGTCAAATACCTCTCATTATGTTTAATTTTATCGTTACAGTGGTTAAGTACTTAATTCGTTCCGGAGGTCCGTTCTTAATCTGCAACTGTTCTTAACCTGAAGCACCACTTTAGCTAATGGGGGCCTCCTGCTGCCGCTGCACCGCCAGTGTGCGATTTCTGTTCTCATCCTGAAGCAAAGTTCTTAACCCAAGGTACTATTTCTGGGTTGGCAGAGTCTGTAACCTAAAGCGTATGTAACCTGAGGTACCACTGTACTTATGTTGGTGGGAGTAGCAGAGCATAACTCTGAAATCAGTCTATAATCCAGCACAGTTCTTCTGGAGCAAAACTTGCTGAACCCAGTGAATATACATGCATAGGAGTGAACACATACAGAAGCAGGCTGGCAGGCTGCTGCAAGCTCATTTACTTGGAAGCAAGTCTTATTGAAACAATTGGAACTTATTTGCAAAAAATATACCTTAGGATGGGGGTGCCAGATACGCTTGCCCAAGCAGTATTTAAAAACCCCATCTGAAGAAGTGTGAATGCACACGAAAGCTTATACCCAGAATTAACTTAGTTGGTCTCTAAGGTGCTACTGGACAATTTTTAAATTTTTAAAATTTTTATTAAAACCCCCAGTTACTTTACTTCCTCTCCTGGTTTGGCCATCACTTTCAATTTGCCTGATCAGTCCCCAACACATAACAGTTTAAAGGTATATTGTGATATGTCACCTAAACCTTGCTTCACTCCAAATAAACCTACATTGTTTTGCTCAACCTCGGTGGCCATGGAAACAATTGATCTCTTTGAATTGAAGGTGGACTTTATCACAAGTGGGGGGAAATTGTGTCCGCTTTCTATTCTCGAGAGCAGAATGCCCCAAAAGCTTGCTGTTCTCTCCAAGTCACCATCTCTGTTCCCTGCATTAGCTTCGTTAAACATATCAGTTGTCAATTGCTAATAAACATTCTATAAAGAGATCATCAGCTTTCCATCTGCTTCTTATGACTTCCAGAAAATTAGAAATAACCTGAACTTTAAGGGAGGTGGAGAATATTTCATAGGTCTCAAAAGGGACAGAATATAAAATCTAAACCATAAATGCTAAAGTTGGCATTAGCAAATGCTAAAGTAGGCAGATGAAGGTGATGGAATACATGGAATTGGCAGAAATGACTGGCAGAATCCGAGATCAGGGAGAAGAGGCGGTGGAAGAAGACTGGAAGAAATTTAAAGACTACTTGCAGAAATACTGTAAAATTAATGAATGTTAAAGGGATGTTGGATTGAAAATAAGCGGTATTGGTAAAGAGATTAACAAGAATATGTGAATACGGATTGATAATGGTTTAAAATATATAGTTATAATAGGTTAAGATATTGAATAAAGATAAATGATAGAGGGTAAGGATTTGCTGAATTAACTACGTGAACTGGAATGCAAAAAAGGGAGGTGTGAGGAGGTCAGGAAACAAGTAAATGAAATATAAGATATGAAAATATTGATTTCTTTTTAAATTTTTTCTTACTTTTTATGTGTTTTGTCTTAGTATTTTTGTATCTCTTCTTTTTTATTATTGTTATTCTTTTTTATTTTTTATTTTTAATCTTGTAACTTTTTATTGTCTGTAAAATTGCAATAAATATCTTTTTTTAAAAAATAAATAAATTTGGATCCCACACCTAACAGCATCTTGTAGCTAGTTCAGAAGTGCACCACAAAGTACAGGACCCAACAAGGTGGGCTAGACCAGATGACCTGATGTGATTTGCCAGGAAGTGAATGAGGCAGTGTGCAAAAGGGGAAGATGAGAAACACACATGGCCGGTAGTCAATCCTGCACAAGGAAAATTCTTCTGTGATCCTAAATGTGATGATTCATGAGATTATCTATTAGGGCAAGGCAATGGTCATCCGCTGAATTTTCTCAAATGGAAGTTTTATTGAAGCAGATGTCTTCCTCAACATGTTGGCTCAAGATGAGGTATCCTGTAAGCCTCAATTAAAAAATAACATTAAAAAACACCATATTTAAGAAGTGGAGGAGCACTTCCATCATATTATTCAGAAACTATTCAACAACTTTCCCACAAGGATACTCATTACTCACCTGATAACTGCTGCATGGCTTGCTATTGGAAGGTATTGGAAGACTCAAACACAGTCCTCTTTGAAATCTGGATCTCACAACTCTGGGACTTAATGCTACTGGCCACAATGACAACCATAGCCAAGAGAACAAACAAGAAAATCCCTACCTTTCAAACAACAAAGTAATAAGCTGCACTGCTTCTTTCATGGAACTCTTCTTCAAGCTAAAAGTTAAGAGGTGGAGGGATTGAAGGAAGAAAATAATATTATGTTGAATTAGACCATAGATGAGGCCCTATCTGCAATATGTGGCAATTTTAAGATGCTATACTTTAATTTGTGGCCTAGGAAAAACATATCTCAGGTTGTATGAAAGTGTACTGCAAGAAGGAAGCAGTGAGCACTCTTCTTTGGAGAGTCGTACAAGTGGTACCCAGTTTTGATTCTACTCAGTCAAAACCTGTGGCTTTATGCCAGGACTAGGAAAATACCCCAGATTAATGTCAGAAAAACTGGGTCATTTTTGTCCCTGAAATTTTCTTGAGCGCTATAGTTCAGAGAGGGAAACAGGCAGAGCCGTACATGATTCCTAATGAAAGAATTTAAGAACCTTTTGCTCCTATTGGAAAAACAGAAACAACTGAGCATCATTCACAGTAGATGTTTTGAATATAACAGATCTAACTTTGGCATACGGTATTCGTTTACTGCAGTGGGCCTACTCTCAGTAAAACTTAGCTGACTACCTCCCAGTAACCAGTAAACAAAAGGGACAGTCTTCGTCGTTTCATCATGTATGTGGGAGAGGTTTTGTTCCGCCTTGCTCCAGCAAGGTACAATAAGAGAATCATAGACTTGTAGAGTCAGAAGTGACCCTCGGTGTCATCTAGTCCAACCCTGGCAACGCAGGACTCTCAGCTAAAGCATCCATGACAGATGGCCACCCAATAGCTGCACCCGTAGGGGGCAGAGCCATCAGCCTGGAGTTATAATCCAGTGTGGCAATACTTTTGCAGCAGCAAGGGTAGGATAGGATCAGTCTGCAGAATTCTTTCTAATCCAGTTATGCCTAGAGGCTTTTCCTTCATTTCCCCCCACTGTGCTTGATATGCAGATGGTTAATTTTGTGTGTGCATTTTTATTGCTCTCCCTGGCATTCAGTGGTATTAGCTTCCCAGTCCCTGTCCAACTTATTTCAGTAATTAATCTGCTGCACAAAATCTGCGGCTTACAAATCAAATACCTTGCAGTTGTGGTTCCAACTTTTCTTCCAATTGAGTCAAACTGGACTAACTCGTGATTGCTTTATGCAGGGTTACGTCCAACAACCAAATTATAAGTTAGTTACCATCCAGCATCAAATTGAACACAGCAGTATCCCTTTTAGGCTGAATGACACCGTGGTAAAAATATTTAGTTTCTGGCACATCCATTCATATCTCAATCATACTATTGTTCGGCAGCATTATACAGATAAATGTTTGATATTGAAACCTGACCTTTAGCAAATTCCCAGCAGCATCACATTATTGATCCATATTGAATGTATGAAATTTCAAATTTTGATATCCTTCTTGGCCATGCTATCTATTTCCCAAAACGATGATTCTGTCTTCCTAAATAATTCCTGCTTTTCACTAGTAAATGTAATATGTGGAAGTCATGAATAAAACCATTGTACCAGAACCAAGACAGTTTTTGCTGAAAGGGGTTTGAAGAAAGGAAATGGAATGGAGCCATTTGTTAACAAAATGTGTACATCACTTGCTGTTGCAATTGTTGAGACTTTTAAATATAAAATGCACATTAAAATCACCAGTAAAAGACAAAAGTTAAAACCAGCATGCATGCTGCAAGCAGGTTGGCAGTTTTAAATGGCTCTGTATCTACTAAAAAAAGAAGTGGCAGATTTTATCATAGTTTGGCTCTTAAATAACTGATTTTCCCAAAAGAATCCTAAGAATAGTAGTTTGGCAGAGGTGTTGAGATTTCTCTATTATGCTTTCCTGTTGTCATCCTGCCTTGCAGGGACTGCTGCGCTCTGCTGCCCAGGAGGACTCTCCTGTGTGAGTGTCTGAGGGCCCTGCTCCTTCCTGCCGCTCACCATCTGGCTCAGGGCGGGGCCTGAGGCCTCACAGGGACTGCTGCGCTCTGCTGCCCAGGAGGATTCTCCTGTGTGAGTGTCTGAGGGCCCTGCTCCTTCCTGCTCCTTCCTGCCACTCACCACCTGGCCTAGGGTGGGGCCTGACAGGCCTCACAGGGACGGTTGCTGTCACTGCTGCTGCGGCCCAGGGGGATTCAGGGGCGCAGAGTTCTTTTTAAAATGTTTTAAATTTTTCCTTTTCCTTTTATTTTTTTTGTATATGCGGGGACGGGGATGGGGGTGGGATGGATGTTTAGTTGGGAATTTGTTTGATTTGAATGGATTTGTAATTTTTATAGTTTTTCATTTGTATTGTTTTTTGTTTTCTGGGTTTTTTTGTTTTTTTGTTTTTGTTTTTATTCTTTTAAGGTCTTATTTTTTTCTTAAGGGGAAGGGTCAGGGCTGCCGGGGAGTGGGTCCCAGCCAACAAAATGGCTGGGGTATGTTCCACAGAGGGGGATGCGCTGGGACAACCGATCTCAGTGATCACGGGTAGGAGGAGGAGTTACGCTAAGACCAGACCATGTCATTACAGAGGAGGCAGGTTTAGTCGTTGTCTGAGGACTATCCCTGCCTCCGGGTCTGGTCCTGATCGGATGGATACTAGAATCAGCAAGGGATACCCACATAGCCTGAAGGTGCTGCTGTGCAATGCCAGGTCAATGATTCATAAGACCACTGCCATCCATGACTTGATCATGGATGGAGGATTTGACCTGGCATGTGTAACAGAGACTTGGTTGGATGAAGCAGATGGGCCTGTTCTTGCCGCTGCTTGTCTACCAGGTTTCTCTTACGCACAGCAACCCAGGCCTTGTGGGCGGGGAGGGGGGGTTGCAGTGATTTTTAGGAAGTCATTAGTTTGCACCAGGCATCCTATTGGGAAGACCCAGTTCTCTGAGTGCATGTTCTGGAAGTTGGGCAATAGGGGCAGTACAGGATTCCTTTTGGTGTACCGACCTCCCCGCTGCACCAAGGATTCCCTGCCCGAGCTGCTTCAGGTCGTGGTGGATGTTCCCCTGGAGACACCCAGTTTGGTTGTCCTAGGGGATTTTAATATCCATGCCGACACGACGTTACAAGGGGCCGCTCGGGACTTCGTGGAAAGCATGGCCTCCATGGGGCTGTCCCTGAATAAGTTTGGCCCAACCCATAGCCGTGGACATGCCTTGGACCTGGTGTTTACCTCCATGGATGTTGGTGTTCTGACACTAAGTAAAAGCGAAACAAAAGAAGTGCCATAGTCAGACCACTTCCTGGTGCAACTTGACTTCTCCGCAACCCTTCCCCTCTGCAGGGAGGTGGGACCGATTCAGATGGTCCGCCCCCACCACTTAATGGATCCAAATGGTTTCCAGAGGGGATGCTTTATCCCACGTTGATGGCCTTTCAGCTGAGTCCCTGGTGGCCCGCTGGAATGTGGAGTTAACCAGGGCTATTGACTGTTTGGCTCCGAAGCGCCCTCTCCGATTGCATGGAGCCCAGACAGCCCCGTGGTTTTCCACGGATCTGAGGGCAATGAAACAATCGTTGAGACGGCTAGAGCGCCGGTGGTGGATGACCCATTCTGAAGCTGACCGGACACAGGTTAGAGCTCAATGTTGAGCCTACCAAGTGGCAGTAGCGACGGCGAAGAAGGCTTTCTTCACCGCCTCTATTGCATCTGCAGAAAACAGCAGCAGGAGACTTTTTCAGGTGGTCCGCAATTTAGCGGAACCACCTGCTACATCGGGGCCCAGTACGGGCCACATGATCTCCTGCAATGATTTTGCAAAGTTTTTTGCAGATAAAGTTGCTAAGATTCGGGAAGAGGTAGACGCCACCATGGGAGCAGGGCCGGGGCAGGAGAGTGGGATCAATTCCAATCTGTTACCTCCGAGGATGTGGACAGGCTGCTTGGACGAGTGAAACCAACCACCTGTCTCCTTGATCCTTGCCCATCCTGGCTTATAAAAGCTAGCCGGGAAGGGCTGGGTGATGGGCTTCATGGGGTGGTGAATGCTTCCCTCCGTGAGGGAGCCTTCCCAGACCCGCTGAAAGAGGCGGTTATTAAACCGCTTCTTAAAAAACCATCTTTAGATGCAGCCACGATGGCCAACTATCGCCCAGTCTCAAATCTTCCATTCTTGGGCAAGGTGATTGAGCGAGTGGTTGCTGAACAACTCCAGGCACGCCTGGAAGAAGCGGACCATTTGGATCCCTTCCAGGCAGGATTCAGGCCTCATCACGGGACTGAAACTGCCTTGGTCGCACTGGTTGATGATCTCTGGCGGACTAGGGACAAAGGTGAGAGCTGTTTCCTAGTTCTGCTGGATCTCTCAGCAGCGTTTGATACCATCGACCATAACATCCTTCTGGACCGTCTTGAGGGGCTGGGAGCTGGGGGTACTGTCATACAGTGGTTCCGCTCCTTCCTCCTGGGCCGTGTTCAGAAAGTGGTGGTGGGGGATGAGTGTTCAGACCCCTGGGCTCTCACTTGTGGGGTGCCTCAGGGTTCTGTCCTCTCCCCCATGCTTTTCAACATCTACATGCAGCCGCTGGGAGAGATCATCAGGGGGTTTGGGCTGGGTGTTCATCAGTATGCGGATGATACCCAGCTCTACCTCTCTTTCAAATCAGAACCAGTGAAGGCGGTGACGGTCCTGTGTGAGTGTCTGGAGGCGGTTGGAGGATGGATGGCGGCAAACAGATTGAGATTGAATCCTGACAAGACAGAAGTACTGTTTCTGGGGGACAGGAGGCGGGCAGGTGTGGAGGATTCCCTGGTTCTGAATGGGGTAACTGTGCCCCTGATGGACCAGGTGTGCAGCCTGGGAGTCATTTTGGACTCACAGCTGTCCATGGAGGCACAGGTTAAATCAGTGTCCAGGGCAGCTGTGTACCAGCTCCATCTGGTACGTAGGCTGAGACCCTATCTGCCTGCGGACTGCCTCGCCAGAGTGGTGCATGCTCTGGTTATCCCCCGCTTGGACTACTGCAATGCGCTCTACGTGGGGCTACCTTTGAAGGTGACCCGAAAACTACAACTAATCCAGAATGCAGCAGCCAGACTGGTGACTGGGAGCGGCCGCCGAGACCATATAACACTGGTCTTAAAAGACCTACATTGGCTCCCAGTACGTTTCCGAGCACAATTCAAAGTGTTGGTGCTGCCCTTTAAAGCCCTAAACGGCCTCGGTCCAGTATACCTGAAGGAGCGTCTCCACCTCCATTGTTCTACCTGGACACTGAGGTCCAGCACCGAGGGCCTTCTGGCGGTTCCCTCACTGCGAGAAGCCAAGTTACAGGGAACCAGGCAGAGGGCCTTCTTGGTAGTGGCGCCCTCCCTGTGGAACACCCTCCCACCAGATGTCAAAGAGAACAACAACTACCAGACTTTTAGAAGACATCTGAAGGCAGCCCTGTTTAGGGAAGCTTTTAATGTTTGATGTATCACAGTATTTTAATATTCTTTTGGAAGCCGCCCAGAGTGGCTGGGGAAACCCAGCCAGATGGGCAGGGTATAAATAATAAATTATTATTATTATTATTATTATTATTATTATTATTATTATTATTGCAGATCTACAATTCCCAGGAGCCCATAGGACACAGGGAGAAAACCTTTTTCAATCTGATGGCCACATTCTTTTATGGGGGACCTTCCAGGAACTGCATCTACGTAGTGCTGAGCAGAGCAAAAGGCAAAACAATGGATGTGGGACTCTTAGCTTTCTGCAGTAGGCTGCATTCTAGCCAGGCAAAAACCGGAGGTTTGTGCATGCACATCTTTTCCTCCAGCCAAGCAAAACACATCATCACAGTTTTATCTACTTACCACTTAACTGCATTCATCTCTTAAGTGGTGTTTTAAATTGTTTTTACCTGATGGCCCTAGATGCTGCTTGCTTCATTCTTTTCAAGGATTCCAGCCAGGCAAAAGCATTGGAAGAGGAGCTGGATCAGGACTGAGTAGGGATGGGGCCTGGGGAGCAGGGCGTGGCCTGGAGCCAGGGCCGTCTTTCCCATAGGCACTAGGGGTGTGGGGCGCCGGGCTCTCAGGGGCGCCAGGTTGAGAGTCCGGGGCCTGAGAGTTGAGTCCGGGGAAGAGCCCGCCCGTCAGTCGGAGCACTGCGGCAGGCTCTTCTGCTGCGGGCAACTCTGCACAGCAAGTTCGGGGGTGACTGAGCCAGCGAGACGCTGAGGTAGCTGGCCGGCTCCGCCCTCCTTAGCGCCAGGTATTGGGCAACCTGAGGCGGGGGCACCGGGCGGATCTTTGCACCCCAGTGTCACATATGCTTAAGACAGCCCTTCCTGGAGGAAGAAGATGCCACAATGACAGGGGCAATTATGTGCACTGGTCAGTGGTGCAAAAACAACAACCCTATAACATCCATTTGCTTCTATACTAAATGATTGCTTAGACTGTCACTTGCCTCATGTATAAATACAATCAAACCTGAAATAAAAGCTTAAACATAAAGGTTGCATTCCTTTGTATATTGTGTGCATGTGTGCATGTGCATAAATTCTTTTTAAACTGGATTTCCTTACTCTTGCATCCTTTTTTAAAAAAAAATACCGAGTTCTTCCCATTTCTTCAAATGCTGTGTTTTCTCTGGTAAGCCAGGCAATTAATATTAGGAGCAAAGCTGTGAGGGGAAGAGGAGGGAAGAGGTGCATTTTTTTTTTCTCAGTGCAATCAAATGTTATTAATTACTATACTGGGTGAAAAAAATGCAGTGATTTATACATTACAGAAGATGATTGTTTTAAATTTTAGAATTCTTGGTTATTTCTGCCTATAAATGCTGACAATGTGAAGATGAACCAGAAACTGTTTGGAGTTCAGCTTTGGTGAATTTCCTTCAACTGAACCAGTTCATTCCCATAATTAGGTTCCGTGGATTTCAATGGAAGATATTCAAGCATCTGCTTATCCCTTTTGCTGAAATCACGAGCTCTCAAAAATGTTTAATGTTGGTCCCTTCCAATTTAAGTGCTGCATTTAATTACTCAAGCAGCCAATTGTATGTACCCATGCATAACTGGCCCTAGATTTGCACTTGCAGTCTAAGTCATCCATATCTGGTGGCTTGTGGTCTGGTGTAACATTTTTTTGTTAAATGTATGGCCAGATTAATCTCTTAAACAGTGCAGTGTACCTTGCATATTTCATACTGATGGCCTACTATAAAGAGTGCTTCTATTTATGCCATCCATAGTTTTGCTTATTACAGTTATGGCCTGCCGAAGAGTTCATGGTGGCTTACATATAATGAAAATTATTTAGTGCCTACAGGATGTTAAGGTAAAGTCGGTGCATTCTAACAAATGGTAAAAATAGTTTTGAGCACGTATTTTCTGCATTCCAATACATTTATTTTGGGGATAGGCGCTAGGTATTAAAACCACTTCCATCGCCCTTATTTAAACTATTTATTTTGAGCACAGTCATCTCCAAGCCTTAGCCAGGGGTCAGCAAAGTTTTTCAGCAGGGGGCTGGTCCACTGTCCCTCAGACCTTGTGGGGGGCAGGACTATATTTTTTTTGGGGGGATGAACGAATTTCTATGCCCCACAAATAACCCAGAGATGCATTTTAAATAAAAGCACACATTCTACTCATGTAAAAACACCAGGCAGGCCCCACAAATAACCTAGAGATGCATTTTAAATAAAAGGACACATTCTACTTATGTAAAAACAGGCTGATTCCCAGACTGTCCACAGGCCGGATTTAGAAAGCGATTGGGCCGGATCCTGCCCCCGGGCCTTAGTTTGCCTATCCATGCCTTAGTCACTGTATAGAACATAAAAGTTACACGACTCATGCTTAAAAGACATAATATATACAAAAGAATGATAAGTGGGGATGGGAATGACTTTTGAAAGACCAAACATGAGTCATTATTGGAAAGGTTTGTTGTTATTACCTAGTAAGGCCACAGAAAAGATGAAATTCTGCACTATTGCAAGAAAACAAAAACAAAAAGTCAGCACTGAGATCTTTTGTGTTACAATGCAGGACCTATTGGCGTTGTATAATGGTTATGTGAAGTGAAGTCTGGAAAATCCAGAGGAATTCAATTGCTTTCACTGATGAGATCAGTATTTATTTGGTATTTCTGGTGGTATCGCAATTCTTAAATAATTAACCTACAGCCAATATGTATGGAATTGCCTTAGTAAGCTCACTGTCCATGACTGCTCACAGTTTAATTAGTAGAATAAATAATTTACACCCCAAAAGTGTGCACAAGATGGCACCAATAAACCTGATAGCACTTGTTCATTATTTGAAGAAAATTGGATGAAGCACACAATTCCCAGAGTACAAGCCACCCTGTGGAGTAAGAGGTGTGTTAGTGCTATTGTATCCTGTAGAGAACTGATGAGAATCCCAGAGTTGTGGTGTTTATGTATCTCCATCCTGTTTCATCCTTTGAGCTGGAGTTGTGTTTTTGATCTTAGACAGGAATCACACATTTGAAAAGAAGGGATGCTCCTTTAATATAGGGCTGGGGGACCTCCAGCCTCATTTTCTCATTTTGGACAGCCCTATTAAAGTTTTATATAACTGTCCTAAATCAGAAAATAAGCTAGACCATACAGAAGAAAACTCTGCAATAGTATGAAACGTCATGCCCAGACCCCTGTTCTGCACCCTGACCAAGATTACAGAAGTAACAAAATACATTAGTACTTATTTATTTCATAAAATTTATATACCATTTGATTCTTTTTTAAAAAGCAAAACAAAACTACAAGTTGTTTACAAAAAGAGCCCAACAGTAAAATTATCAGTAAAAATGGTTAAAACAGTTTTTTAAAAGATTCAAATAATATTTAAAAATCAGTGATAAGCTAAACACAGATTAAAACACATGGAAACATTCTCAATATATTAACCCATCTGAGGAATTTACAAATTGGGATCTGTTTAGTAATACAGAATTACTTCTTCAAAGTATTACTGTATCAATTCTTTGGCTGAAAAGATTGTGCAGTTGAAAGAGATTTATGAGGTGTTTGGGGCACACCTAATTTGGAAATATATGGCCATGTGGCACGCCCTATGTAAAATACTATTATAAACATGTTAAAATTCACCAAGTTATTGGTCTGTGCATTCGTTGTCACCTAGCCTTTGAGTGAAAATGTATTTACCTTGGATTGAATTGTTAACTTGGTTTGTTGAGAAGTATGTCACTTATACAGATATGTACCCACATGTACACACACACCCCTCAAGGGCAGGAGGAATTAAAGACTGAATTATATAGAACTTAGGAGTTTCCTGTACCATGTTTTCTATGAAATTGTTGTTAAAACCTGCCAAATAACTGAATGCTGCCACCATCCTATCATTCAGCCACAATATTCCAAATGCTAATTTCACAAGAGAACAAACAACAACAACAACAACAAAACACCCTTAAACTTTTAGAGTCATAAGCACACTGGTGTCATTTGAACATGTAAGCATCAGATGAGCAACTGGTTGTTCTCTCTCAGAAGAAAGCTTTATCTAAATAAAGCATGGGGACATTTTATCATTCCATAATGGAAAAGACCTGTCATTCCTTGAATATCATCATATGGTCGGTGGCCAGCAGATAATGGACTGCTAAGAGTCAAGGTGACTGGCTTTGAATGCACACAAAACTAAAAATTATAGACCTGTCATTCTGTGGGCAGGCCGCAATTAGCGGTCTATGCAACTTAGAATTTCCATTTTGCCAGCTGAATAATCAATTGGCTGCAGTTTTCTCCATTTAGTGACATTTTAAACTCTCTCTCTCTCTCTTACAAAAAAAAACAAAACCCCTGCTCAGAAGGATTTTCAAATAAATATGCAGTGCACTCAAGCAGCTGGAATAATTTCCCAAACAACCCACTCCCTAGAATGTATACAAACAAAGACACCCCCCGAAATTTTGTAAGCATTTCCCTTATATTAGTCCATCCTGGCTGCTCCCACATTTGCAATGCTTAGTAAGGATTGTGTGTGAAAAGAAAAATAAGCTATACAGTGAAACCTCAGTTGTCGTACGTTTCGGCACCCGAACGCCGAAAACCCAGAAGTAACTGGTCTGGTTTTCGAACGATTTTTGGAAGCTGAACGTGCTACGCAGCTTCCGTTTTTAGTTTCCCTGTTGAATTGAGACTTCTGTTTTCAGTTTTCGAACATTTCGGAAGTTGAACGGTCTAATGGAACGGATTACATCCGAAAACTGAGGTTCCACTGTACAGTGGTACCTCTGGTTACGTACTTAATTTGTTCCGGAGGTCCATTCTTAACCTGAAACTGTTCTTAACCTGAAGCACCACTTTAGCTAATGGGGCCTCCTGCTGCTGCTGCGCTGCCGCCGCATGATTTCTGTTCTCATCCTGAAGCAAAGTTCTTAACCCGAGGTACTATTTCTGGGTTAGCGGAGTCTGTAACCTGAAGCGTATGTAACCTGAAACGTATGTAACCCAAGGTACCACTGTACCTAATTCTGAGGCAGAAAGTCAGTTTAGCTCTATTCATGAGGCATTCCCAAATTTACTTGAGTGAATTTTCATACGGGTATACAGTACTGAAAAATCACTGGTGGAGCAATCTGGGGTGGCACAGAGGTGAGAGAAGTTAAAATCAAAAGTAAAGGAACCACTAAATCCAAAACCTTGCTGGGTTTATGCTGGCAGCGTGAAATGTGGAAGGGCAGTGTGTTGTTGCTGTTTTTGTATTTTGAGCAAACCTACAGATTTTCTACCCTGCAGTGGGTAGGGGACCATAGCACATAAATATATGCAAAGTGCTTGAAGCTGAAACCATGGCCTGAGTATATGCTTAATTGCATGAAGGAGTGGTACTCAGCCCCTAAGGAAGGCTGTGGTTTGGTGGCCAGTGTGAAAAACCTAGGCCTGAACTCAACTAGTTATAAAACCTGAGTGTTTCTCAAACCTTTTCCCTCTGGGCCACACTTTCACAATAAAAATTTGCTCACATCACACCGTTTTTTAATTAATAAGAAATACATTAGAAAACACAACTAGGATTGTCCAGGAGTATCACCTGATGCTCATGCTCTCATTTTGAAAATATATCTATAATAATAATAATATAATTTATTTATATAAAATATAAAATTATTATTTATCGGGCTGGGTTTCCCCAGCCCTAGCCACTCTGGGCGGCTATCCATATTATGCAAATTTTTATTTTTTATTTTGATACTATACTTTACTAAGCTGAAATGTTTAAAAGTTCCTTTGATGGCCCTTGAATTGTCCCACCACACTTGCCATCCTCTCCTGTCACTCCTGCCACACCCTTTGCGAACCACTCCTCCACCTTAATCACTGACGTCTTCTGATGGGCACTTTTGGTGGTTAACCCATGGCCTTAAGGTTTGGTTGGCCTTTAGTATGAACTGAGCCTGAACTGAGGCTTTAATGTGGCAGGTCCTGTCCTATCCAGTCCTGTGGAGCTTCTTGGCAACAGTAGACTGGTAGGAGTTATCCCTGCTTTCTCTTAGACATCTTTTAAAAATTGTACTGCAGACCAGCCTGTGGAATTAGATTATTATTTTTTTACCAACCAGTGGTCAGGAATGCATCATAATGAAACGGGCTATGTACATTGTCCATAATAAATATTTTTGGAAGGTTCTCTGCCCTCCGCCCCTTGCCCCACTCCAAATATGGTTCATATCAGCTCCGAGCTTTTCTTATTGCCCTGAATCTCATTGCCAAAACTGGCGGTTTTTCTGTGATTCCTACCTAAAACAATAAATCTCGCTTAAACTTTGGCTCTACTATAGCTTAAGGTTTGAAAACCTTACTGAACTTGAGCCAAGGCTCAGAGCACAACATGAAGCTCAGTCAATTTCCCATAATTTGGGGTTGCAGTGAAGAAGAAGAAGAAAGTCTCCCATAGTTCAGCAAAAAGCAATTTTGTTCTGTATTTCAGAGTACTTGAATCCTACAGCTACTACACACTAGCAATTTTTTATCCTAACAGAATTTCTATTTGGTGAGAAAGGGTGGTGCTGTTCCAAAAGCCATGGCAGTGAAAGAAAGGTGTTCATGCGCACTGTGGAGCCTGAGGCATTTTGGTAGCTATGGAAAGGGATACAGCTGAAGATCAGGACCATGGAATGAGGAAACTCTGAAGGAGTATTTTGGCAATCTGGAAATAAAAAATCTCTCTCTCTCTCTCTCTCTCTCTCTCTCTCTCTCTCTCTCCCTGCTCTCCTTTTAATAGTCACTCCAGAGATTGCAAAACACTTCAACCCATTAAAAAAGGAAGTTGCAAGGTGGAGCCAACACTCTGAGTATAAGGAATTTTTTATTAAAAACGTTGTGTCAGACAGAGTGGGCCAACTCCATTTTAGTATCATTTTTACCCAGCCCTATGACAGAAATGGATTTATCCCACTATGCGATTGTGAAATGTAATTTCATGATCTGCAATATGCTTTCATATTCTGCTGTACAACTTTCAATCTTTCCCTCTAATAAAAGTTGCACTGTTTGATATAATTTTAAAGGGACTGCAGTTTTTCTCTGTTTAGAAAACTTCTCTACTTCCTATACTGCTCAGCTATTTTAGGTAAAAACAACAACCAGACCTTCCTTCTTTTTCTTTACACATCTTGGTGGAGTATTTGGCCAACAATGTAATTCTTAAAATAGTTATGCAAGATAAGATACTATTGCTGGCATCTAAGCCCCTGAATTCAACAGATCACAGCCTGTCCACACATTAATGAATGAAATTGCTACCACTGCACAAAAAAGGTCATATTTATTCTCCTGGCTTGTTTATATGTACAAAGAGATTTGTGCACACAACTGTAGGTTGCAGCCCTCATTCTGCACACATTACACTTTCCATCCCACTTACCGCACTGTAGAGCGAAGGGAGTCCAAAAATACTGGAATCTATTTCCTCCTTCCTCTGTAACTGTCTGCACTCAGATACCACTTGCTGTTTGAAGACTCTGTTATTAATCCTTAATTCAAAAGGCAATCAGGCCTTTGCTGTGGGGAGCTCCTTGGTGTGGAACACAGATGTCTATTAGTTCCACATATAGGCCAACCTACATAATTCAGACCATAATCTTCCAAACCACATGTAGAGAGCAGGTGCAATCCAGACTAGTAATTACATCAGCAAACCAAGTCACACCCTATAGCAGAAGGGACAGAGGACATATATAGCCAATCGAACCTGAGCAAAGCTTTCCTCCTAGCTTCAAGTGTGGTAATCACTCAGTGTGCAAGTACTGCAATCCTCCTGTGCGTGCTTACTTGGGAGTAGATTCTACTGAGTTCAACATAGGAATAAGATGCACAACCTATTCACCAATATCACAAGAGAAATTTCATTGTGTGCACATTCTCATCACTCCTAAACATCCTTTTCCTGGTCGTGGCAGTAGTATTATAGATTACAAGGGGAAAGCATGCAGGTACCATTCTATTCTGCCTTGGTCAGACCACACCTAGAGTACTGTGCCCAATTCTGGTTTAAGAAGGATACAGTGGTACCTCAGGTTACATACGCTTCAGGTTACATATGCTTCAGGTTACAGACTCCGCTAACCCAGAAATAGTGCTTCAGGTTAAGAACTTTGCTTCAGGATGAGAACAGAAATCGTGCTCCAGCGACACGGCAGCAGCAGGAGCCCCCATTAGCTAAAGTGGTGCTTCAGGTTAAGAACAGTTTCAGGTTAAGTACGGACCTCTGGAACGAATTAAAAACCCGATGTACCATTGTATTGACAGGCTGGAACGTGTACAGAGGAGGGAAACCAAGATGATCAAGCGTCTGGAAACCAAGCCTTATGAGGAACAGTTGAGGGAACTTGGTATGTTTAGCCTGGTAAAGAGGAGACTGAGAGGAGGTATGACAGCCCTCTTCAAATATCGAAAGGGCTGTCACATGGAAGATGGAGCAAGCTTGTTTTCTCCTGTTCTGAAGGGTAGAACACAAACCAATGGATTCAAATTACAAGAAAGGAGATTCTGACGAAACATCAGGAAAAACTTTTTGATGGCAAGAGCCGTTCAACAGTGGATCAGACTTCCTTGGAAGGTGGTGGACTCTCCATTCTTGGCCATCTGTCATGGATGCTTTCGTTTAGATTGCTGCATTGCAGGGGGTTAGACTACATGACCCTCAGGGTACCTTCCAACTCTATGATTCTAAATTCTTCCCTCAGGATCAAGATTTTGCTAGTTTACATAAGGATAAATTGTTAGTGGTGGCGGTGTGTTGCCACTATGCTTGAAACAAATAGGTATGGTTAGGATGCTCACACACAAAAATGGGAATTCTGGAAGACTGTGTAACCCAGCAGCAGCACTTCATATCCACATGCATCCCATCCTTGCACTTGGTTCATCCCATGTTGTGAACACAGGCTAAGGAATTCAGTGCTTCTGAACACAGGCAGCTCGTAAATGCCATTGGCAAACCTAGAACACATGCAGGTATGTGTCAGTGTAAAAAAGCTGACTCATAAGAAGAAGAAACAGCATGTGAATGGATTTTCAGGAAACCGCATACGAGTTTTAATTTATTGATTGTTTTGGCACAGAATACAGTCCGGCTGGTTTGTTTGGTGTAGAATTGGTGGCTGTGGAATTCTGAATTAAAATCTATGCACAGGTGAATCACATGAAATAAATGAAAGCCTATAATTCAAGCATATTTAAGAAGAAAATTCTTGATCAAGTAGGCCAATTGCCTGAAATACTGAAAATTTGTTTTAAAAATTGTGAGAGAATAGTTTTTTCTGGGCATGTAGAGTTTGGATTTATGGTTACAGTAACAAAGCATTTAAATTACCAATTCTGAATGATAGTGGTATACTAATAAGTACTAAAAGGCATTTATAAAAAAAAATTGGACAGCTGCTGGCAATTTAGAGAATCACCTCACAAGACATTAAATGGTGCAGCTACCATGGGTTCACACCCATCTTCAAAGCAGAGAAGTATATTAAATGTGACATTTGGATAAAGCAGCAGTGGGGAACCTCAGGACCAGGGACTAAATCAGTGGGGAACCTTGGGACCAGGGGTCCTCAGTGTTGGGATACTGCCAGGGAGACATAAGCCATCAAGTCCCCACGCCGTCTCCGGACGATCCATCGATCTCTGGTAGAAATGCAGTATCAGTCAATTAGCGACACAAAGCCTCAGAAATAGCTTTCCACATTCCAAGCCTTGTGCACGCTCTATCAGCAGAGTTCGTACAATGAAAGGTGCACTCAGGAGAGCATGATTTATAACTTTATTCAGCGTTGGTCAGAACAAAGAAAAAACATGACTGCCTGTCTCGATGTCTCAGGCACAGAGAGAAAACGAAAGCATATACAAAACATAAACTTCCTGTGAACAGGAAATACGCAGACTCTGTGACTCACAAAGCCTGCTCCCTTTTAAGGTGGAACGGAAATATCCTAACACTCAGTGCCTCTCTACCTGGCGCACAGGGCTCTCATCAGCTCTGCTTCATACCCTCCTCGAGCGTTTTGGGCTGGCAAAAATGTGTCCTTGACTCTAATCACACTTCTCGCTTACTTGGATGTAGTGGGGTGTGTGAGTGTGTAATTGGATGCCAGTTTCTGGTCCCAATTCAAGGTGCTCACAGTAGTATTTATAGCCCCAAATGTTGTAGGCCCCAAATATCAGAGAGAATGTCTCCTTCCCTACAGACCCTCTTGGGGGTTAATGACAGCAGAAGGGGCCTTCTTGGCAGTTCTGCCGCCCTCTGGTGTTTGGGTGGTGGTGGCCCAGGTGAGGGCCTTCTTTGTGGAGGCCCCCAAGTTGTGGAATTCCTTCTTCATGCAGGTGTGCCTGGCATCTTCACTATACAGCTTTTGGTGAATGCTCCTTACCCTAGCCTTTGGCACCTGAGATTTGTGTTTCCAGGACGCACCCTATTCCAGCAACAGTAATCTGTTTTAACTGTTCTTAATTCTGAATCTCCATTTGTTGTAACCTGCCCTGATCAAGCTTTTGGTCCATAATGTACAGATTTAGTGATGTGATGACTGAAGTTTACCAGTACTCCCAACACCAGTAAAACCACAATCTCTACATGGGACCACACTTTCCTCTTGACACATTCTTCAGGCAAAGGAAGAGAGGATTCACTTTCTGTAGCCACTCACTTTCACTAAATATGGACACATCATAGATTTAACACACTTTAAAAGCACATGACTTCGCCAAATAACCCTTGGAACTGTAATTTACTCCTCAGAGAGCTACAATTCCCGGCACCTTTAACAGACTACAGTTCCTAGGATTCTTGGAGGTCCCCAGGTAGGTAAAAGGAGCTCTAGTCCATAGAGTGCCTAGTGGAGGTAATGACATGCAATGCATTAACACACAGGATATGTCACCAGAACAGTAACTCAACACGAGCAAGGATTTTGCCCACCACTAAAATAAAACAGATGTTCCTGCAAGCACAACGCCGGCTAAGCTGAGTTTAGAGCAAGTGTCATAGAGCACAAATAAGACTCAGCAGGTATAAACCATCAGCCTTTGCTATATCGCTCCTGTAGCTGCACCCTCAGCTATATTTAAACCAGTGTTCAGGGCACTTTTGGGCAAATGTTCCGCGAGTAGTATTAGGAAAGCATTCATATTTAATTATTTCCTCAATAAATGAACAAAACACTTCTAAAAGAATGTAGAATTATTGGCTTAAAAGCCTCCGCAACTGTAGACCTTGCATTAAAATAACCATAGTTAATACACTCTTGGCACATGTCACGTTAGTATTAAAAATGCAGGCCCTTGGAAGTGCCCATCAAGTATGATTCTTTTTTTTCATAGTTCCCTCATAAAACGGTGATGGTTTAAAATGCAGAAATTCACTCAAGGCATTTTACAGGAAGAGATGCTGGGAATATGATTCTCTTCTATCAGGCACATGGATCTTTTTATTTTAGCTATGCTCCAGGTACATTAATTCTCTGATATGTTTCCATTGTGTGTGTGTGTGTGTGTGTGTGTGTGTGTGTGTGATCATTCCAGGTTTGCATGAGATTTGCCATCATTTTTGTTCCCGTGCATCGCCACACTTGAAATGCAACCTCGAGCCACGCATGCTGACAGACTCCATTAGCATTAATGCTGTTCTCTTATCTCGTGTGCGCTCTCTCTCTCTTTCTCTCCTGCCCCCCCTCGCCCCCTTTCTTGTCTGATGGTTCACTGACACAGTTGACAAGGCTGACACCGCCAATCAGCTTCTACTCAGCAAGGTCACTGTTCAGACTTGACTCGTGATTGGCTGCTGTGCTTCAGTGTGTTATTACTGTCTGATTTGATCGGAGGCAGGGGGTGGTCTCCAATCAAACAGAGAAAAGGTCCTGGAGAAGGTAATTAAATCCTGTCAGAGGCAATTATCGGTTCCAGGGCCGTGACTCTGGCACTGAATGCAGATGATCTGAAGCTCTATTCTTGTAGAAATTCAAGAGGGCTTCTGGCACAGATCAGTTAGACATAAAGGAAACAGCAGGCTTTTTGCAAACAATGCAGGTCTGCATTTTAACCTTTTTACACAGCCTTTCTCCCTCTCTTCTCCTTCCTTCTTATTCTTAGGGTCTGGCTACCTCTGAATACATTTTTTTTCTCTCTCTCCCCTCACATTCTAATTAAATTATTGCCAGGGTTTCCTTTCCAAAATACACATAAGGACAAATTACAGGGGACAATGGCTTTCTCAAAACAGCGGCCAAGGAAAAGGCTCTCCACCAAGTGAAAATGAGTTGTGATTTTGGATCCTATGCCTGAAGAAGCAACATGTGGAAGCTTGAGAGGAGTCAAATGAGGAGGCTCACTCTGACTATACACAAGCTGCAATCCTCTGCACAGTTACCTGGGAGTAAGCTCCACTGAAATCACAGGGGGGAAGGGGACCTGTCTCCATGTTAATATGACTAGGAACAGGCTGTAAATTTATTTACACATTCTATTAGTGTGCCATAAAGAGCAGTGATTTTATCTTCAGACTGCCCAAACATTTTTTTGAAAGCTGGCGAATACAGCAAAGGCCACCTTATTTAAATCACCAAGGATCTGTTTGAAACACAAGTTGTCTTATTTGTTTTAGAAAAAGTATAAATGCTGAAGCTCAAAAGCATCCTATGTTTGGGATAAAAAGGGGTGTGTGTGTTAAGATTTCTTCATAAAGTTTTTTTTTCCTTTAATAAATGTGCACCTATTTTTATTTTTCCTGGAAATAGCACAGCTATTGCAGTGATTTTAACTTTCTTCTCTAACTGGCTTGGTATTGTAGTCACAGTCCAGAGAGTTAAGTGTGTAGAAGTGAATAGGTTGGATTTATATTTGGCTGTGCTTTAGACTAGAGCCATTGAAATCAATGGGGCTTAAGCCAGTCATCTAATTTAAGTCCCACTCTAAGCCTGACTAAATCTGATTCCAACCCAGCAGGTATAAGTACAGTGGTACTCTAGTACTGAACGTAAGAGCCCAGCTGAATCAAACGAAATATTCATATATTGTTTGCTGCTTGTTTGCCACAGCAGCAGTTGGATGCCTTTGGGAAGCTCACAAGCAGGGCATCAAGGCAATAGCTCTCTCTGCAACCCAGCAAATGGTATTCATTGTCGTGCTGCCTCTGAGTGCGGAGGTTTTATATAACCCTCATGACTAGTTGCTGCTGATAGACCTGTCCTCCATGAATTTCTCTAATTCCCTAGCTAGTGATCAACCCTCTATCTCATGGAACCAAATGCAATAGATTTATTATGTCTTGTATGAAAAAGTACTTCCTTTTGCTTGTCTTGAAGTCCTAAGGCAGCTCATATAGCAAAAATGCAATGGCTGGGAGCAATTGGTTCTGTCAAGCACCTCCTCTAAGTCCTGGCACTGTGCCTTGGTTTGGCCCGGCCTGAGCTCCAGCCTCGCAACCTGACACTTCCGCTTTTATATAACTAAACTGCATGCATATAACACTCCTTGCAAGAATTATAACACTGGTTGTGCTAACTTTTATTCATGCACATGACCTCCATGGAGAAGGGAAATCAAAGCATTTCTTCTCTGTGCATTAATTTATTATCTGTGTATAATTCTGTGAACATTTTCGCCAGTGAAATATGACGAAGCTTAAAATCAAAGTTAACGAAAATGTCAAATGCTATTGAGTACTATTTGCATGGTTTTAATCGATATCCACAAACCTCCTTTGCCTTTCATGTAAGAACGAAGGATGCAAACAAATGAAATAGTTGTTTCTATCAAACGTCAAGGGCTATCTTTGATTCCCCCACTCTCTTTTCACATAAATTTCAGGAACCCACTATCCAATCTTGCGTTGTTTTCCCCTCTTCCCATACATGTCACACATCAAATTCATTTTGACAGCTAAACAATGTTTCCTTTATTTCATTATAGTTTTCTTATCTGGAGTCAAAGCTTCATGACAATTTCAAAGAAAGGAAAATAAAGAACGATCTTCTGGCAGATAGGTACCTTATTTTTAAGAGATCTCGTGCAGATATGTTGGTAAACACTCCAGCTGTGTTTGATTTGCTTTGAAGGCAATATCCAATTCTGATTGTTTTGCTAGCAAGTTCTGCTGCAAGTTTTGTGTTTATATTTTCCAGTCACCCATTTTGCATAACAACCACCACCACCACCACCCTTGAAGTAAAAAACCATATCGGTTATTTGCATCTTTCTCTTCATTCTTAGGTAGTTTTGGGTTACAATAAACAGCTTAACTAATTATCACACAACAATAGGTATAAACATGAGACTGTGTTATATTCTAGCCATGTACACATGTAGCTGCGCACTCTCTACACTGGTTGGACCCACTTTTAACTCAAACCTGCATTTGGGATTGTTTGTTTTTTACTATGTAGCTCTAGTGGCAATGCTCCTGTCATGATCCATCTTATGTCGGACTGCAACCCACTATTGAGTCCCACACCACCTGTTGAATATTATTTCTCTACACCAACTGGCAGCATCTCTCTCCACCACTACATTGCAGCAGTAATATGGTACAAACACATTAAGGTACAAAGCCAGGAGTAACGGAATGGGTTGTTTGGTGCTGAGGCTTGAGATCACCCTCTTCCGTGCCTCTCCAGGAATACTCACTAGTCTCTTTGGCAAGCATGCTCAGATTTCCTTTAAGAAAGTTATCACTTTATTCTTCCACAGGATTTCCATGGACTGAGCAGTTTAGTGTATCAGAGAACCACTTGGAGGAAGTGGCATATGCACATGTGAATGAGGATCGTGTTTGCAATGGGACTCCTCTCCTCTCCATGTTCTGGGGGGTTCTCTCAACCCTTCAGAGCAGATTTAGAGGGCACAAGAGGTGCTGAGTGAGGAGGGGGGAGGAAGTCCCATTGTACAACTGGACCCTGCTCCACACACACAACTTAGCTGAATCCTGCCCATAGTTTCTCTTCTCACTACAGTGGTACCTTGGGTTACATACGCTTCAGGTTACAGACTCCGCTAACCCAGAAATAGTACCTCGGGTTAAGAACTTTGCTTCAGGATGAGAACAGAAATCGCATGGTGGCGGCGCAGCGGCAGCGGGAGGTCCCATTAGCTTAAGTCGTACCTCAGGTTAAGAACAGTTTCAGGTTAAGAATGGACCGCCAGAACGAATTAAGTTCTTAACCCGAGGTACCACTGTACATGAATGAGCTGTGGTGTGACTCGACTTGTGCACTCATATCCTCTTTTGTTGTTTTTTCTTGATTTTAAATAAACTGCAGATCCCTGTGGTGTCCAGATTTGGGAAGCTGTGGTTTGTCTAAACAACAATTCATGTGAACAAGCCAGGATCAAAATGCCATTTCAGATCCTGGCATGTAAACTATTGATCCCCACATCTGAATATTTCAAGGAACAGTGGCTCCCCCCCTCCCCCAGAATTGGAAGCAGATGCTTAAAAACTCTGCACACTCCTGCAAAAGGAGGAAGGAACAGCCTGTGTGGCCAAGGCTCACGGGGGGTCATTCAAATAGTGGGAAACCATGGTTTTCTGCTACATCTGAACCAACTAGGTGCTAGCTAGCCAGTACTTTCAATACATGGAGCATGCAAAGCTATTACTTTTCCCCACCTCCAGCCTAGTACAGACTCTCAGCCATAAATATTTGGTGGCGGAAACTACAGGTAGTGGAGGGAGACATCGTAAATCAACACGAAACAGCATAAGCCTACTTAAACCTAAATTCTAGAAGTCCAGCATGTTTAAATTAATAACTTTAATAAAATAAAACATTACATTTAAAAAATATATATGTGCTAGGAGTCCAAGTGCTTGTTAATCATCCTAGAGAGCCTTGGCTTCCATTGGCCAGAACGCTGCCAGGTGGGAACTGGTTTACTTTTTAATGAGCAATCTGGCAGAATATTCCCTGCATGTTTTTCTTCTTTTTAATTTTGAGAAAGGGACTAGAAACTTACTTTAATAAAAATAAAAGCTAAACATCCAGAAAAAGAGGTTTGACGTGCTGCTGAAGTTGGCAGGTCCCTGAAGCCCCGCGCCTTCCACCTGGTTACAGACCTGCCCTAATATGATTGTTGCTATAAAAGCACTGATACCTTGTCTGCTCAGGGAACATATGGTTATTATTTTTCTACCAGATACAGTCAAGATTCTGCTGGTGCTGCTGCTGCAGCAGCAGCAGACATTCCTGAAATACACTGTGTTGTACTGGACCAAGGTTGCTTGCATTGCTATGCAGGAGCCTCGCTGTTAAGTTCCTTTTATCTCTCCTTCAAAAAAGTGTTGCTTTGGTGTGGCTGTCAGGGCTACCGCAGGCATTTTTCAGCATAGTGACAGGTTTTCTGAGGTTACTAACTGACCCCACTATTCTTCAGCAGCGCTATCTTGCTGTTGGTAGTGGTTCTGCTAACCCGAGTTTGATTGAGGAAGAGGTAACAACACCTGCAGAGCCTGTGAGAAAGGGTCACAGATGGAAACTGTTTCTATTGACTTTCTTCTCTGCAAAAACTTCTCTTTATCGACTGTGAGTTGCAGTTTTTGAGAATGAGCTGAAATTCACATGAGCAGCCAGTGTTAGCTTCAAGGCTATCACACACTATCATCTTCCAAGAGCTGCTTTACTTTGCTGAAGGAAGGAAGAAAGAAAGAAAGAAAGAAAGAAACTTGTTCCACTGGGTTAGGAAATTATTTTCATTTCTTGTATGGCAGTTATTCTACTTGGCAATATCAACATCACTGCAGTTGTTTCACTAATACAGTGGTGCCTCGCAAGACGAAATTAATTCGTTCCGCGAATTTTTTCGTCTAACGAATTTTTCGTCTTGCGAAGCACGGTTTCCCATAGGAATGCATTGAAAATCAATTAATGCGTTCCTATGGTCAAAAAAGGTCCAAACAAAGCCAAATTTGGTACAACAAGAGTTTATTAAGTGCTCTTTAAAGTCACACATACTGTAAAGAGCATTTCAAAATTCAAACCCATTTTTTTTTAAAAAAAACAGCAGAGTGGCCCAATGGTCACAGAAAATCATAAAAATGCAGAAAAAAAACCACAAGCTTCCAGATTCTTGCAAACCCCTCCCCAACTGTTCCCCCGGCCACCCAGCACACAGAAATTCAAATCCAGATTTTTTTTAAAAAAAACAGCAGAGTGGCCCAATGGTCACAGAAAATCATAAAAATGCAGAAAAAACAACACAAGCTTCCAGATTCTTGCAAACCCCTTCCCAACACCAAGACCTTGAATTCCAAACACCCCAACCCAAAATCCAACCCCCCCCCAAAAGAGTTTTTAAAGCTTAACTTACCAAATGGCTGCAAAATAAGTTTTGGAAAAGCTTCAAAAATCACCAAAGTCTTTAAAAACCTCAAAAAAGGCTACTATGTACACTGCGTTCTATGAGTTGCTCCTCGAAGTCAAGTTGCAACTGTATTAACGGTGTTAAGAAAAAGGAAACAAACTTGCAAGACGTTTTCGTCTTGCGAAGCAAGTCCATAGGGAAATTCGTCTTGCGAAGCAGCTCAAAAACGGAAAACCCTTTCGTCTAGCGAGTTTTCCATCTTGAGAGGCATTCGTCTTGCGGGGCACCACTGTATTTCATGTATTAATAAATACATGTTAAAGTTAGTCCCATTATGTTCCTTTCACGAGGGCCATTGGTAGTGGTTATTGTTGTGATGAGATGGTGATGATGATTTCAATTTATACCCGCCCTTCCTCTCAAAGGAGCCCAGGGCACAAAGGCCCCACTGCCTTGTTGCAACCCTTTGGGTGTGGGGAGAGTTCATCATAAAAGTGGATGGGGCCAAAGTGAAGAAGCAGGCAAATCCAGAGCCTAATGAACCGACTTTCATTTTTATTTTTACAGTATTGAAAATGACTTGGTGAACCTGCACTAATTTAAAACAGTGCTAATAATGAAATTATTCTTTATTAGTGTAGATACTATTTTTAATTCACTGAACTAATTGACACAGGCTGCATTCACAATAACCTGGCTGTGCAACAGAAATGTAGTTCTTCTCCATCTAGAATTGTTCATGCTCATTGTCAGCATACTGCTTTCAGTCCAGATTGATTATTGATTCCATAAAAGTGGATGTGGTTACTTGATATGTGTTTCAAAGCCCCTTCCTTGATTCGGTTATCCATGCTTTTTCCTCCATGCACATGGCCCAGCTGAATGAATAAAGGAGTATAATAGAATCATAGAGTTGGAAGAGACCATGAGGGTGATCTAGTCCAACGCCCTGCAATGCAGATTTATTTATTTATTTGCCCAATGTGGGGCTTAAACCCATGACCCTGAAATCCAGAGTCCCATGCTCTACTGACTGAGCTATCCGTGATTGCCATTTTCATATACACCTACCTACAATGTCATTGGGCAGGTGTGGATACACATACACAAAATTGCTGGGGCCCTGCCTACATCTATTTTCAAATGGACACACTGCAGAATCCCTCTTCATTCAAAGAGCTTTTCTTTTCAGAATGAAACCAGTTTATCAATTAATGATTTTCAGGGGCAAAAAATAAATAAAAATGCAATAGATCCAGATGGTGTGTGTGCACTGAAAAAACAAGTACTCTTCTCCATTGATTCTAAAATAAAATGTCATGTGTATATGAAGCCTTATTTGAAGAAGCACTAATAATGACTTATTTGATTGGCATGCACTCATTTTAAAAAGCATTGCATTGGGGTCTTTTGCTGCATTTGTAGTTACATACTATTATGAATTGGGGTAGGTGCAGGCTCTCCATAATTCCTGGGTTTAGTAAAAATTAAAATTAATCAAGGTTTGATTAAACTTTGCCAAACACCAAAGCCCCCTGGATTTAGTTATGCTAAGGAGCCAAGCCACCTTGCAGGTACGGTGATGGCCCATCACAAAAACCATCAGAGGGCAAGACTGCTAGGCAAGGGGCTATGGTGTCCTTTCTTTGCTGGGTGTGAGTGGGGAGATTCAGAGGCCAGGTTTAGGGTTGCAGCTTTGAATGACATAGGCTGAAGGAAGGTCCTTGGAGTCAGTTAGCAATGAAAAGATGGAAGAACAGAACTCCATGTGAGCTAGAGATGATAGGCTGGAACAAAGAGACACAGAGGGTGCCTTTTTGTTGTCCTTTGAATCCAATGCTGCCCTTATAGGGGAAGATAGATCCTCATGGGATGTGAACGCTCTGCAATCTCTCCATCTAGGTGCAGGTTGTATATACAGTCATACCTCGGAAGTCGAATGGAATCCATTCTGGAAGTCCATTTGACTTCCGAAAACATTCGAAAACCAAGGCACAGCTTCTGATTGGCTGCAGGAGCTTCCTGCACTCACGTGGAAGCTGCGTCAGAAGTTCAGCTTCCGAAAAACATTCGCAAACTGGAACCCTTACTTCCAGGTTTGCAGTGTTCGGGAGCCAAAATTTTGAGTCACAAGGCATTCGAGAACCAAGGTATATGTAAATAAAACCCTACACAGTGGTACCTCCAGTTACGGATGGGATCCATTCCGGAGGCCCGACCATATCCCAAAATGTCTGCGCACACACACGGCAAGATTGAGCACTTCCGCACATGCGTGCACGGTGAAACCTAGAAGTATACACTTCTGAGTTTGCCGCGTTCACAACCTGAAGTTTACACATCCAGAGGGATACGTAAGCAGAGGTATGACTGTATCATAAAGACACAACAGTCTCTGCTGTACCTCAACCCCTGGAATCTCTCTGCTGTACCTCAACCCCTGGAATCTTACACCACTTATGGAGATTGGAGTGTTGTGTAACAATACACTAATTCCAAAAAGCACTGCACTGGGTTCTTTGCTGCATTGAGATAACTAGAGATACCACCCCCATCACACATACACATATCACATATGATATGCCAGTGCTGTCACTCTCTCACACACAGACAATCCTACACAGGCAGACAGAAAGACAATCACACACACATATACAAGAAAATCAGTCCCCGCCTCCCTTCTTACGCTTCATTTCATCTACCCCACTTTGCCTTTGTGCCACAGCACTCCAGCCAGGAGGGGATGATGTGAACTGGATTCCCAGCATTGTGCTCGGATGGGCAGAAAGGTTCTTCCAGCCTCACAATGGGGATGATCATTGCTCCCCCTACCTGCTCATCAGATGACCCATTTAATGAGCAGAGAGTGAGGGTTATTTGTACTTCCATGTGGAACTGGTCTGGGTAGGAATGTATCAATCGCTCCACCCAGCTCAATGCCCTGGAGAGGATGACAAATCCAGTTCCCTTGAGAAATCCAATTTTCACTTAAAGAAAAACCTACTAGTTCTTGTGCTTTTAGGATTTAATAATTTTGAGTATGTAGTGGAAAATGTTTCTAGTAGAATCTTGTGCTGCTGAGCAAACTTCATCAACTCCCATCTGCCTTCAAGCTTCAATGTAATTAGAACCAAAATGTTTGCAGAACCAAAGTTTGCATTCAAATTTATGTATGCCAATGGCTTGAGCCAACCTCTAAATCAGAATCAGAAGTTCAGACCCAGGATTTCTTTGACAACTGGGAAGAGTGGGTGGGGGAGCAAAGCGAGCTCTGGGTTTACATTTACTGTAACAGGGAAAAAGAGAGCCAGATGTGACTGTCATCAAAGCCCTGAAAGATTATTATTAGTTCTATTTTATGGAGCATCCTTCCTCCAAAGAGATCATAGCCCCAGACTCATAACAACCCTATCATGCAGACCAGGCTTCAAGTTAGTGAATTGCCCAGCATCACCTAGTTAAATTTGTGGCTGAGAGCCAAATTGCACATTAAACAGAAAATCCTTGATCAGATCTCCTGCCATCTTTGTATTCTCCTAAAAGCAGCTGTGAGGGGGAGCAATTTGGATGAGGGCCATGGTACTGGGGGAAGGGGGCTTAACTCTACTGCATGCTCATTTCCCAGGGCAAAACATGCATGCAGTCACAAAGCTGGTGTTAACTGTTAAAGTGATAACTGCACTGGTTGCTGTTTTGCTATCACCCCAAGTTCAAGGAACTTTGTGTTAATCCCACAAAGCCCTAAAAAACTTAGGCCAGAGGTACCTTAGTGACCATCTGATTCCTTATGCTCCAAGGATGCAGGTGGCGCTGCAGTCTAAACCACTGAGCTTCTTGGGCTTGCCGATCAGAAGGTTTGAATGCCCATGAGAGGGTGAGCTCTCATTGCTCTGTCCCAGCTCCTGCCAATCTAGCAGTTTGAAAGCACACCAGTGCAAGTAGATAAATAGGTACCACTGTGGCGGGAAGGTCAACGGTGTTTCAATGTGCTCTGGTTTTCGTCATGGTGTTCCGTTGCACCAGAAGTGGTTTAGTCATGCTGGCCACATGACCCGGAAAGCTGTCTGTGGACAAACACCATCTCCCTCAGCCTGAAAGTGAGATGAGTGCCACAACCCCATAGTCGCCTTTGATTGGACTTAACCACCCAGGTTTCCTTTACCTTACCTTTTGCTCCACTTCAATGGCTGAGATCCTCTGATGAGACACTTCTAGCAGTTCCCCAAGCCTCTGAGATTTGGTTTTCGCCAGGGACCATGTTTTTAATGCGGCAGACCCCAACCTGTCAAACTCCCTACCAGTAAAGAGTTGGCAGGACCCATTCTTTTTTCCCTTCCAATGCCTTTTGAAAAGCTTTTTGTTTACACAGGTTTCCCTGCCTTTCAACCTGTCAGTATTTGTTTGTATTTACAGAGGTTTTTAATTATGCTTTAAGGATATTTTTGTGGCTCTTTTGTTGATTTTTAGCCTTATATGTTATACTCCACCTTGCTATAGTTTTATGAAAATGTTGAGTATACATTCGTAAAAATAAAGAAAAGAAACTACAGGTACAAAATGTGTACCTGTATATGGCTCTATGTGCCTAATTCATAGGGCCATTTGCACGTGGCACAAGAGAAAGGGCTAAACCCTTCATTCACAAGAGCCATGACCCCAGTCCAATTTGTGGCCTATGTGCTGGTTTTAGGAAAACAAAACCACATATCTCCTACATTTTGTTTTGGCCTAAGCAGAAATGTTTACTTACATAAGTTTCCCACATCCAAACATAAAACTCTAGCCGCAGCACCACAGTGACTCTCCAAACATGAGACTGGTCTGTGAGGGCATGGCATAAAACCTATTAACTACCCTAAAACCCATTTTTTCCCTCACTATGCTTCCCTCTCTTTTATTTGTCTGTCAAGAGTTCAGAGAAATTGGAATAGGAGTGGAGATTGAGATACCCAGTTCTTTCAGATTATTGCATGTTTGCCCCCTGAAAGCTTGTGTAACCTGGAATGTGCCAGCTAGGTTTCTTGATAGTCTAAATGCCACAGTTACCCACATAGTGACTTCCCTTCTTCCTCTCTTTTATAAAGAACCTTAGGCTTATCCAAGTATCCAGCAGCCCGAGCATGTAATCGGAGTGTGAAAACAACATACGATTATAGTCCTGCTTAAAAAGAATTATACAAGTTTATGGATATCAGGCATGGATATTTTATGACACTGTGGCATTATATGCAGGGTAGCCAATGCATAGAGTACATGTCTCAGCATTCCTGACCAAAGCCCATGCTGACTGGAGCTGATGGAAGTTGTAATCCACAACGCCTGAAGGGTGTCTTGTTGGCTAGCCCTGCTCAAATATCATAATCAGTTTGAACAAACTCACAGGGAAATGGAAGCTAAGCACTAAACTACAGCACAACATGAGTATTCAAACAAGCAGGCTTAACCTGTACCTTAACTTGTGCCTCACCCCAAATGCAGAGGAAATCCATCACGAAACAGTGGATAGTGTTTTGAATAAAGTTTGCATATGCAAATTTATATGCATAGATGCAGATTTAGAACAATTCGCTATACTATTTACATGTCCTAGTCCAACTTTGTTCATTTTTTCTGAAAACAACTTCGTCTTCATCTTCATCTTCATCTTCTTATTTGGTGATCACTCATAGCCGATCACTCACGTTCTTAACGGTGAGTCCATAAGTGCCTGTGGAGGCCAGTTCTGGATCCACATGTCCTTCCTCAGTAGGGACATTGGTTTCCAGGTGGGAGTTGATCATGGTGAGGGTTTGCCAAACGTGCCTTCCTCTTAGCACATTTCTCCCTTTCGTCCTGAGTTCAAGCGTCTTCAAAGTCCATGAAAACAACAACAACAGCAGCAGCAGCAGCTTTTGGGAACAGGAAATACCAGTTTTCCCCTGAATTTTACCAATTTTATTCTGGGCTTTCACATTTCTTCACTATGCATAGCATTTCATTCATACTAATCCCTAACTATGATGCTATGTACTGTTAGTGTGTGTGAAGTAATAAATTAACACAGCTTGCTGCATTGTTGGACTATCCTTGGGGATGTGGCTATATGCCAAAATGAGAGCCTACACATCAAAATTCAAATAGTATCAACTGATAATGAAGACGGACACTATATACACCTTCTGCTGTTTATTTCATAGATTTAATGCTTGGACACTGAGGGCCAGCTTATACAATTGTGACCCCATAAGTAATCTGTGGGATTGCTCATACTTGTGGACAGAGTACATGCAAGGAGAGTGACATTTAAAGTAATCTTATCATGTGGGCAGCCCATGCTCTATGCATCATCCGCTCACCCGTACAGCTATTATGTGCCCGGAGGGCTTTGTGTCCAGTAAGGGTCTCTTAACTACTGGTCTCTCCCTCTATCTACTACCACAGACAGCCAGGAAGACATTTCTTTTTGTACATTTCTGGATTTTCTTCACTTGAGAGACATGCATCTGCATGTGTAGTTCAGGGATCGTAAGCAAATGTTTTGAATGCAGAATGTTCCAGGTTCAATCCCAGGGGTCTCCAGGTAGGGCTGGGGAAACCTTCTGTAAGACACCCCGGGAATTTGCTGCCAGTCAGAAGAGAAAATGTTGAGGCAGAGGGGCCAGTGGTCTGGCCAAGGGCAGATTCCTCTACTCCTATGATTTGGAGTTACAATACAGTGGTATAGGAACCACATACACTTTGTTTGCAGTGCACTGGTAACCCCATCTAGCCTTTTTACAAACTATATCTTGATATGGTATTCAGCTAAGTTTTACTTAGGTAAGTGCACTGAAAATAATGAAAATGACTGAGGTTCATTAATTTCAATGGGTTTACTCTGAACAAAACTTAAAGATAAAGATACTCCTGACCGTTAGGTCCAGTTGCGGACGACTCTCGGGTTGCGAGCTTATTTCGCTTTACTGGCCAAGGGAGCCGGCGTACAGCTTCCGGGTCATGTGGGCAGCATGACTAAGCCACTTCTGACGAACCAGAGCAGCGCATGGAAACGCTGTTTACCTTCCCGCCGGAGCGGGACCTATTTATCTACCTGCACTCTGACGTGCTTTCAAACTGCTAGGTGGGCAGGAGCAGGGACCGAGCAACAGGAGCTCACCCCAACGCGGGGATTTGAACCGCCAACTTTCCAATCGGCAAGCCCTAGGCTCTGTGGTTTAGACCACAGTGCTACCCGAGTCTACTCTGAACAAAACTTAGCTGAATACTCTTCACAATGTCTTGCTAATGCTGCCTGTGACAGGCATTTTCAAGGTAGCATAGACTGATGTAGGTGCATGTTTTTGGGGGGTGTTGTTGTTGTTTGTTTGTTTTTTGAAGTTGCTGGTTTGCAGATGTACATGGGGAATAGTGCCCCCACCAAATGACTGAGCTTCCAGCCTGGCTGATGACCAGGAAATGAAGGACGTCCCCCTATTTCCTGCATGCAGAGCCACTCCCACCACCACCACCCACAGTGAAGGTGGGGCAGAAAGGTTGCCAAAGGTTACAACTGCATCAGAGGGCCAAACACCACAAAAATTGAGTGTGGCATGACCATAAAGTGACTGCCCAGCCCTGCACACACAGATCAGTAGATGAGAAAACTCCCCTCCACGCACAACTTCTATCTGCCTTTCTGAAGCGACAATTTGCTGTGCGCTATTTTTAAAGGGTGCTGAATTAAATGGGCTGAATTAAACGTCTTACCTTTCCCCCCAAAGACTCCCCCCCCACATTTTCCAAAGGTCAGCTACAGCAGTCACCTCCCCTTCTGTATTCACTGCTTGCCTCTATCATTCCATCTCTCCCGTACCTCATTATCTGCCTCTCTCTTATCTTTCTGTCTGGGTCTCTCCCTTCCTTCCTGTTAGAGAATAGAAAAATAAAAGGGTACTCGATTAGCAATGCAGTTTGTGCCAGAACTCCCTTGTCTCGCCCTCCAGGGACTTCCTATCTAGCCATTAACAACAACAAAAGTGGTGAATACCAGCAAGTGTATGTAAACAACAGAGAAGCACTCACTTTGCCCCTTTGAAATGGGGCAACACTTTTTCCCTCTCCACTGTGGTGCTGAGGTCGCCCTAGTTGCAGTCTGATGAAGCCCAGGGCAGCTGAGCAGAACAGGGTGCTCACTGTAAGGAAAGATCCTGGGACAATGAAGGTAAGATGGCAGGATGCCTGGCTAATAGCACTCGTCCTCTGGCTTCCCTCCTCTAGTGATCATCAACGGTGCTCAGGGATTATCAGAAGTGAAGTTCTGCTTCCAATAGTGCCTGCGAACCAGTGACGACTGCTGAATGTCCTAGTAGCAGAAGCTGGAGGAAGAATGTTGATTATGGACAATGCACAATGTGTTTTTCCCCACCACGGCTGCAGAGGCCACTAACAAAATATGTGGGTTGTGGAGAGGGTCAAATGAAAATGCTTAGGATGGACCTGGCCCACAAGCCAGGAGTTTGCTATTCTAAGATATGCCAGCATTATTATCCTCCATATCACAGATGTGGGAGAGCAGGGACTGAGGCTGAAAGAGAGTGGCTTGCCTAAGGCTACCTACCGAGTTGACCACAATGGGGAGATTCAAACTGGGACTTCTTTGATTTTCAACTCAGTCTCTTGGCTCCTATGCTACAGCAACTCCTGCAAAAACCAGGAGTCATGTAGTGGGGCCAGATTAAGACCTTTAGAGGCTCTAAGACAGGGGTGTCCAAACTTTTTCCAAAGAGGGCCAGATTTGATGAAGTGAACATGCATGGGGGCCGACCAAAGTTGTTGAGCTGACTATTGAGTTGACTGTTTCCTAAGTTGATATATTAGTTCATTCCCCAATTTGATTAGAGTTCAACGCTTCCATTTGCTGAGAACTCTTAAGCTGCATCCAGCCATCCATTTAATAGGGGATGGAGGAGTAGAGAGTAGCTAGGAGCTGAACACATTTGATAGGGTGGCACATTAAAATCCACAATGCTCCATAGCTACTGGACAATGGAAGCTTGCAACCTTATTCTGTTGAGGTCTCTCAGCATGTTCGAAGTAAGACATTTGTTTAAGTTCCTTGCTGGATCAAGGCTTTACTTCTCATTCTCTGAAATATCGAATGATTTCAAGTGGCTTTCACTTCTGCTTTCTTCCTGAGCTATCATATGATATTGCCCAGGGCTGTTAAGTAGTTTATGCATGTCACTCCTGAAGAGGCTGAAGACTACTGATGGGGAAGCAATTTTATGTATAGTTTATCTTCCCAGTTAATCCAAGTAGACACTGCACACTTTGGGCCCTACATGAATAAAATACAATAAGCCACGGTGGAAAAGTGCAATGGCACTACAGTGAACATTGGTATAAAAACACCCCACAGTTGGCTTTATAATGGAGAGACTACTGGAATGAATGGAGAGAGAGGGAGGGAGGGAGCTTATAAAACATGTTGACAGACTTTGGGTGCTTTTAGACGGGAGTTTATTTGGAATTGGGGCTGTAAGTTTTTTTACAGCACCCACAAGATATCCCCCATTTATTACCTTATTTCATTTATTTAGACCATTTCTATACCACTTAATATATGAAACTATCTATAAGCGATGTACAGAAAACTAAAACAACAAATGTTACAAAAATACACAGTGTTACATATTCAAACATTACATCACCACTGGTGACCTCATGCTGGAGGTGGTAGATTATTTTGTCTACCTAGGCTCCACCATAACCAGCAAATTCTACATTGATGCTCAGCTGCACAACCGTATTGGCAAGATAACTACAGCAATGGCTTGCCTCTCCAAAAGGGTTTGGGAGAATGTGATGCTAATGAGCAATACCAAGTTGAAGATCTACCAGGCTTACTGTGGGTCATGGGCAACTTACACCTGCCATGAGCAATGCCTCAATGTCTTCCACATGCGCTGCGTCAGGAAGATTTTGGGCATTACATGGCAGGACAGAGTCTCAAAAAAAGAAAAAGAAAAGAAAAGATGTGCTCTCCCAAGCCCACATTATCAGGATGTTCTCACTTATGTTTATTTCCACCAACTTGCACATGCTGAAGGCAGGTCCAATTTTCAGTAACCAAGTTCAGTGAAGCTGTGGGCAGTATTCTACTAAATAAATAATTGAGCAGAATGACTTCCTATAGTGCAACAAGACTTTCTCCCCTCTCCTCCCCCCACCTTCTCCCTACCACCCCCAAAACTGCTCTGGAGGGTTGGGGAAAACCCCATAACAGATTTAGGGGGTGGGGGTGGGTAGGGAAGTCAGATTTCGACAAGCAGAAGCCATTCCATTCACACAAAGTCCCACTTAGCACTATGTTGAATGCAACCTTGTGATCGCAAGATCTCCATACAATGCATAGAGGGGATCACCTCAGACAAAGTAATATCAGCACATTGGGAGTATAAAAAATAATAATAGGATGGAAGACTTGTATAAGAACTCTGCTACTCAAGACCTGTGTAGTAAACATTCTTAAAAAGGAGCAGCACCAAATGAAATTGGATGGTCATCGCTGGTAGCATTTGTTATACGCATATATCCTAGTTGTTTCTAGTCATTTTATGTACTAGAACCTTAATTTATATATTTATATTTAAGGACAGTTGACTCTCTGCTTTCATTTTAGATACTGAAAATAAGAAGGTATTGGTTCTTGTACAGCTACCAATGCCAGAAAATTCAGTGTACTAGGAGAAAGCCATGCTATTGAAAAATATGAACATATTCATGTGGCATATTTTGCAGTGAACCTACTCTCAAATAGAAGCATGTAAAATTTGACTCATTTGTGAAAATGATAGGTATACATACGAACCTATTTATTATAAATAGTATAGTAACACTATAGTAATACAGACAATATAAAGGTTGCAGAGAGAAAAGGATGTGGCTTTCTGATCTGAAAATAAAATTGAAGTTGACATCTGCAAAGGAATTACAAATTAACCAAAGGGTAGCTAAGCTATGCTTTGGAAAAGGGGGGGGGGAGTTATCTGAAAAGCAAAGTAAAATTTGTTATGTATTGTTGAACTTTTCCCCCAACTCCAACACAAATAGGTAAAAAGATTTAGTTTCTCTTCAAGCAATTCCAGCTGAACTGACCTCTGTATACATCCAAGCACCTAAACCAATTGTAGAGGTAGCCCTGTAAATGCAAACAAGTTCAGTATTGATCTACTGTAGAGGAGTTGAGCCTGAACACTACTGTGGCACAAAAAAAGGAAGTAAGCTCCATTAGAAGCTTGCTTTTCTATTATATAGTTCTTCTAGGGGTAGTGAGTTCAACGACAAAGCTCCTTGAATAGAGGCTGTACACACAGTAAAGCTTTGGATTACATAGGAAAAAAGAGGATTGCATAGAAAGAAAAGGATAACTCTGGGGGTGCAGTCCCATGGTCCCTTGTGCACATGGAAGGGCTTTTGGTTGAGTGGATGCCCCCACTAATGGAAGAGTAGGGCAAGGGATTTGTGCCCATTCGCCTTCCTTCCTGTGGTCCCCTTGGCTCCAGAGTGTTGACAGACCCTCCAGAATGAGGTAGGAGGGGACAGGAGGGAGAATTCACAAACACCACTTCCGCCCTTCTCTTCCACTAAAAGAAGTGTCCACTAGAAGGCCTTCTGTGAACACAAGGGCACTAATTGGATTCAATCCTAGACCATCCCGCTTCCAAGTGAAGCAGAGTATTCACTCACTGGTCAAAGCACTCAGCTTTACTTAGAAAGATTCAATATAAGCCTGTCATCCTGCTCAAGTTGGAGGGACCTTAGCAAGTTGCTATCACTTAGCAGCAGCTCTCCAACAGCAAAAGAGGAATAATTGTACCCTCCTCTACAAAGAGATTGTGAGAGAACAATGAAAAAGCATCTGATTGAGCATGGCCACACAGTGCACCAGTCTTAGTCTACCCATCAGACCCTCTCTCTGCTCTGCTTCAAAAAGCGATTGAAAGGTTTGGGATGGCAGGGGGAGAGCAGGATCGTAAAAAAATTCTTTCAGAATTCTGCATGGGGGAAATTAGGATACAAGCTATTACGTGCAAAAAAGAAAGAAAGAAAGAAAGAAAGAAAGAAAGAAAGAAAGGGGTAATTAATAACAAATGGATTTTAAATATGTCAGACTTTGTTTTCCCGCCCCCTCAAATCTTTTTGCAAATCAAATTTGCAGTGCAATCCTATACACAGCTGCTCAAAAATAAGCCCCATTGAGTTCAATAGGAGTCACTCCCAAGTAAAATAAATACAGAATTGCCATCTCAGCATCTCTGGAGCAGGGAAAACTAAAAATACAAGCCCTGCTACAGTTATCAAAGAAGGAAGTGCTTATGTTTGGGAAATGCATGAAGATTAGTCCTGGGACACCATGGGAGGAAAGTAAATGTTGTGGGGACGAGACTTTGGTGCAGGCATTCTCTGCAGCTTCATTTGTTGAATTTGTTTTCACTGGCAACAGCCTGTTTCATCCATGGAAGATGCAGCTGTTGAAGGAGGCTGTTGCCTATGAAAGCCCACACAAGTCTTCGTCATGCCACAGAGCATTTTCTGTTTCCTTGTTAACCCTGTATTTCATATGTCCTAGCTTAAGATCTACATCAGATGAAGCATCTAAGGAGTTCCCACTTTCAGATACTTGTGAGATAAGATTAAAAGTAAAACACTTTGAATCTAAAGTTCAGGAAGTCCAGTATAATTGCACCTTTTACATCCTGCATTGCACTCCAGCAGCTGAATTCCATAGCTCCCAAGAGCCAACTTATAGAGATGCTGCGCTGTTTGATTTGGCACTGCTCAAGGACCTTGGCAGATGATCAAATAAGGGGCACAGAAGAGCAAGAACAGCCTTAAGAAACCTTCTGGGCTGCTGCCGTTGCTACGACTTTTGTGGAGTGAAAAAAAATCACAAAATAGCTGTGCCTATTAACCAGTCACGCATTTCTCTGGCTTAACTTTTTTATCTCTCTGCAAAATAAATGTGCAGCCTGCTCCTCTGCCTATTTACTTAGAAATAAGGCCCTCTGGGTCCAATGGGGTTTACTCCCAAATAAGTGTGCACAGGATTAAAGCCTAAACAGGTTTGTTCTGTGGACCTCCTTATTCATTTTACTTGCGTCAAACTCTGGAATGCCAGGAGATTTGGTTCATGGTCCTACTAAACACCAAAAACAGTTGCAGTTTACAACCCTACTTCTGTATTTAAGTAAATGTTTACCTTAAGATAAAATGTACCTTTCTTCATTTCTTTTCCGTATGAACCGTTTGCCTTAAATCTCAGATCTTGAAAGCATTCCACACAATCTGGCCTAGATATCATTTTACCTAATTGAGAACTAGTGGGAAGAATGCAACATGAATTAGATGGAATCTTTTTATTTTAGTTTAGTTTTATGTGCTCATAAATATTCAGAAACAAAATACTATGTATGGTCCAGAGGGTCTCATTGCTTGACAAACTTTTTAGTATTAACAGGACCTCATAGGGCACTTAATTGTACATGATATATAAAGCTATGTCGGAAAAACTCCAAGCATGTTCTCTTTGTCAGCAGTGGATTAGATACTCCAAGAGTAAGGAGAAGATAGATCCCAGAAGCACACAGGTCTCAGTTCTCAGGGACAATTCAAATGTTAGCCAGACCACTTTCTTGGCCTTGTTTCAGCCAAGTTAGGTGGTGCAGGAATGCAAGGCCACAGTTCATTGATGGGGCTTATGATTTGCTTATAGAAGGCCTCTAGTACGAGGCATAAATCATACAATTAGCAATTGTATAACTGGCTTTTCAGAAAAATATTGCAGGTGCAGTTGGGCTGACCCAGGCTGGGATCCTGGTGTGGATGCTAGGTGAGGTTTAATCCTGAGTACCCTGCTGCAGTCCCAGTCCAGATTGCACCCCACCCCCTCACTATGCCTATTTGTGTGTGGCCAGGGGGGGGGGAGGAACATTCCCATTTGCTCCCATGGGTGCCTTTTCCTTGTGAAAATTGCACCTACATAGGGGATGGGTAGACCAGGAGCACAATGGGGGCCAAAAGGTGAATGCCCCCTGTCAGGTTCCTGCTCAGGGATGCTGAACTAGCAATTTATATTTAGGAAGCCAAAACGGCCAATCACATGTTTTGCTTCATACATTGTTTCAGAAAGTATGAATTAGGTTTGCATTAAAATGTGAACCATGATGGACCAATGGCACTATTTCATAACTGCATGTGCTCATTTGAGTGTGGACATATAAACAAAGAGAACTTGCCAGCTGTCATCGCCATTCAAGTAAAAGCCATGGGCTGCCTCTTGTTATTACCCAGGCAAGCTGGAGGAACAACTATTGCAATCATATTGCCTCCAGATAACTCAGAAATTATCTTAGAACCCATTCACCTGAATCACAGTAGTCAGCTGTGCATACATGCATTTGTGGGCATCTACACACACACACATTTACTTAACCTGGATTGGCTAGAACCTTTCGTGAGCACTCTGAATTGTAACAACCACCACTGATCAGTGATTCCGATCATTGCAAAATTGCTGAAATTTGGAAAATTGTCCCAAGATTCAAATACTGAACAATCAAAGCCAACTGGTGGGCCACATGCGAAGCAGGGATTTGAACGTGTGGATCAGTCCCACTTCTGACCCAGACTAGTCCAGGATAAACCTAAACACTTTTAAGTATTTTTATTTTTATACTGCTTAACTGCGGTGAGAAGCAAGAATGGACTTTCCCCATTCTTTCATTTGCTTTCATTGTGGGGAGAAGGGATATTATAAAATTGTCCAAAATACCAGGAATGTAATTAGGCTCTTTTAATCCTTTAATGCTTCTTGGGAGAAAAGCAATGACAAAACTGGACAGCATCTTAAAAAGCAGAGACATCACCTTACTGACAAAGGTCTGTATAGTTAAAGCTATGGTTTTCCCAGTAGTGATGTATGGAAGTGAGAGCTGGACCATAAAGAAGGCTGATTGCCAAAGAATTGATGCTTTGGAATTCTGGTTCTGGAGGAGTCTCTTGAAAGTCCCATGGACTGCAAGAAGATCAAACCTATCCATTCTGAAGGAAATCAGCCTGGAGTGCTCACTGGAAGGACAGATCGTGAAGCTGAGGCTCCAATACTTTGGCCACCTCACGAGAAGAGAAGACTCCCTGGAAAAGACCCTGATGTTGGGAAAGATGGAGGGCACAAGGAGAAGGGAACGACAGAGGACAAGATGGTTGGACAGTGTTATTGAAGCTACTAGCATGAGTTTGACCAAGCTGCAGGAAGCAGTGGAAGACAGGAGTGCCTGGCGTGCGCTGGCCCATGAGGTCATGAAGAGTCGGATACGACTAAAAGGCTAAACAACAACAACAATCCTAGCCTTCTTGGGTGCATGTAATAGAAAAAATAGCCCCGCCACCTTCTGCCTACAGTATCTGCCAACTCCACTGTTGTTCCAGCTCCCCAGACTCTTTAGATCAGGGGTCAACAACCTTTAAGACAAAAAGAGCCACTTGGACCCGTTTCCAAAGGAAAAAAAAACTGGGAGCCGCAAAACTCGTCATTATAAAAATAACTTTTTTCTCACTTTTTTATTATTTCTTTGTTTGACCCTTCAGAATTACTCCTCCTCATAGAAATAAACGTTAAATTAACAAGTTACCTTTTTGTGTGTGTGTATTCTTCACTCCCCTTCAAAACAGTGACCAGCGTACATGCCCCCTTTCAATGCAGTGACCAGCGTACATGCCACTTACAATGTAGCGGGCGGGCGGGTGGGACGGTGACATCGGGACGGTGCGTGACTAATGCACGCACCGCCCCCATGCGACGTCACAGCCAGTACAGCGCCCGCCACAGTGGGGAGTGTCGGGGCGCACAATGCGCCTCCTCCCCTCGCTAGTATCCACCCCGGAGCCGCGGCAAAGGTGTAAAAGAGCCACATGCGACTCCGGAGCCGCGGGTTGCAGACCCCTGCTTTAGATACAACTATAATCTGCCAAATATAGGAATTGGTCTGACTTTGAAACCATCCCACCCTAGCAGGAGTTTATTCTCAATGGGGCAATAGAAATGAGATGGAGAAATAAAGGTTCAAATCTCGTCAGAGTCCATGGGGACTTTATTGTTCCGGCTATGCAGGTACCAGAAAGGACCTAGCCTATCAAGCTGTCTGAGAATACCCTTATAACAGTAGGACATTCCTAAAGTTTGAATAGTTTATCAGCATTCTTGAATCTACGCACATATAAAAAATGCTGTGCAAATGTTTTTTAAAAAAGTTTTGAAAAATATATTGAATTTGCCATAGCTCACCATCGCTATCTTGTGTCACATTTGTATATTGCACTTTACAACACACTCAAAATGTTTTATTTGCAACTGAGTCCTTAGAAAGTGGCAATCCACAAGGAGCTACAAATGCCAGCCCTCGTTGGAAATGAGCTGGCATAATTGTGGCTTTGTTTGCAAGCATCCGTGCTGCTGTCACATGTCTTCTGAACTGCTCCTCCAAGGCAGCTATAGTCACAGTAATATTTTTGGTTTAAAGACAAATTTCTGGCTAAAATCTTCTCCACATGTTAGGCTGTTTGGACGGTAAGCTACCTACCCCTTGTATTATACACATACTTCACAGTTTTGTTAGGTTCTTTGTCCACTGTGCTTAGGGAACATAAATCCAAAGCTGCTTAGTTCATTTCTCCCCCTCGAACTGGGCTGAAGAGCTCAGAAACTCTCGGAGCAACTAAGGAATGGCTACTGTTAGCGACCAATTGCAATTCTCCTTTTTTGGGGGGACGGGGGGGACTCATACAAAAAGGGGGCATGCCAGTAATTTAAATCCCATGCTCCTGGATCAATATGTTTAGTTCTCACAGATATGCAGTAAGGATAAATGAATACAAAATGTAAAGCATTTTGCTTGCAGAAGAGTTACACTGAGAGTGAATCTCCTCAAACATTATTCTAATTGTGGAGGATAAGAACTCTAAGCACCTGAATATCTATAAGCTATAAGGGGTGGTATGAATCCACAAGGATTTCTGACCTGCCTGGAGGCTTTTCCCAAAGATTTGGCTCCATCCTTTCCTACACTCCTGGGTTTTTGGAAATTTGAAATGACCTATTTGTTTTGACTGGCCTTCCCTGAATAACCTGGTGGTGTTTCTTGAATTGAGGTTGGAATACTATGTTATGGAAGATTGACCGTTTTGAAGATTGATTTTGTGGCGGTGAGGGGTGTTGTTTGTTATTTGGTAATGCTGATTTCTTATACTTGCATTTTTATTATCGTAAGCTGCTTTGTACAGGATGTGCCTGGAGAAGAGGCACAGACTTAGTTAAAGTTAAGGTGTAAACTGAAGCTCACTCTTCCCAGGTTTGTTGTGCAACAGAGGCAAATGAGTTTTTCAGAGACGAGACTGCAGACACCTGGTTTACATTAGTACCGTGCAGATGTAGTTCTCCTTTGGGTCCGTTCACATGCAGCTTTTGGCAGCTTTCTTAATCGATTATTCTGACTTATAATTCACTTGCTTAAGGATTTCTGCAAGCAATGAAACTCCAGAATGTACCTTTCCATTTGTAGGTATAGTTCTAGTACTCAAGCTCCTGGGATATGCTCTGCATTAATCAGATGAATAAATCATGCCTATGTATTAAGAAAACATCCCAAAGTTGTCCAAAGCTCCCTATTGAAAGTGTGATAGTGATCATCCAGGCATGTAAGTGTAAAGCAGTGAGAGTTTTCTTGGGGGGGGTGGATGAGGACATTCATACCCTCCAACATTTCTCCAATAAAAATAGGGACGTCCCATTCCATAATGATAATTTTTCTATTTAGACTCCACACATCTTACTGGGTTGCCCCAGCCACTCTGAGCAGCTTCCAACTTATATAAAAACATAATAAAACATTAAACTTTTTTTTTAAAAAAAACCTTCCCTATACAGGATTGCCTTCAGATGGCTCGGGGGTCAGATAGCTCCATACCCTCCAACATTTCTCTAATGAAAATAGGAACATCCTAAGGAAAAGTGGGACTGTGCTGTAGAAAACCTTTTACCACCCCATGATCTGAGAGGCATGGCCCATGATATATTGTAGTGTTGCAGAAGATGATGCGCCCCACCCCTCAGCTCAAATGCACCTTCATTGGCACCCCTAAAAGTATTTTCTCCTCCTATCAACAGCTTCTGTTGCTTTTGTAGTCATCCTGGCCTGATACTACTGCATATTAGCATTAGGATGCATGCTGATTTAGAAGGGTTGAGTGTATCCAATAAAAACAAATCAAATTCCCATAGCATTTTTTAAAAAAATAATGCAGATTTCATTGTTCAGAGGTAAGCTCTATGACATTTAAGACTCTGGCATCTCCCACATACTTCTTTCTGAGGCAGGAGGATCACAGGCAGAATGTAGGCTCAGTCCTGATCTTTTAAAGAAATTGCTTCTTAATGGAATTGACTTTCTTATGCATTAATGACTGCTGTTCCTCCTGAAATATAACACGGGTGACAGAGTATTCCTTGTCATTTTTTGCTGCAATATGCAATATCGATTCTAATCTAATGCTGGATCTTTGATCTAGCTAAGTGCAGTGTGAATCCACAGATCTTGACCTGTAGCTCAAACATTTGCTCTTCCTTTTTAAAAAGTATATTATACGCACAAGCTCATTGGCAGGATTCAAGGGGCTTCCCTAAATAGCAACAATTATTACAGATAGTCAGTGGCATAGCCTGGGGGCTGCCAGGGGTGCCAGCCGCACCGGGCGCAACATCTGGGGGGGCGCGAGTCCAGAGGGAAGGGACAAGTTCCTTCCTCCGCCGGGCTCCCCGCCGCCACCGCCAGCCTTGCGCCCTAGCGCACGCGCCCCCCGCCGTCGCTGTGGCTGCGCTCCGCTCACTGCTCGCAGGAGGAGCAGCCGCTGCAGCAGCGCCGCCGCCGCCGCCACCGACGCCTGGCCGGGCACGGGCAGCCTCTGCACCCTGCTGCCGCCGCCATCCCCTCGGCCCAGCCACAGGCGGCGGCTGCTTCTGCCTCCATCCTCCTCCGGGCAAGCAGCGTTGTTTGCGCGGCAGCGCCAGCGGCAACTCGCAGGTTAGGGGTTGGGGGGCGCAAATTACTTGCCTTGCCCCGGGTTAAGGGGCGCAAATTACTTGCGTTGCCCCAGGTGCTGACAACTCACGCTACGCCGCTGCAGATAGTTCACCCAGGTTTTGTACTGGGTTCAAGAAGAGCACTCCAGAGAGAAGGACTAGGGACTGGTTCATCTGTTCTGGTTCTGGAATTTGAGACACTAAACTTCTTCTGAGATCTTAGCAACACAAATGCAAGAGTAACATGGTACAATATCGAGCCATGACGCTTCCTGTTGCAGATGGGGGAACCCATGTATGAATGTTCCTGCATTCATATATTTTGCTCACAAAAGTCAATGAGAAGGTTATAGGGTTGCCATATTTCAAGAAGAAAAAATGCAGGCACCTCCAAAGTTGTTGAGCTTTATTAACGAAAACACCCATGATTTCTTGGTTTACTTGCCGAAGATCCAGGACAAATGGCCACCTTGCAGAAATCCATCCCACCCACCCTCAGAAGTATGGCAGCCCAAGAAGAACATATATCCTTGGCCATAACAGATTCTATGTGCTGGATGTGGTTTTCAAACAAACAAATGAAGGAGAATCAGAATCAGAAGAATCTTTATTTGCATCAACCACCAGCCATAGCAATAAAATACAATGTACTGAAGATAGAGGTAAAAACTTAACTATGCAAAATACATTCTGGAGGTTTACATCAATAATCAAATAACAGATCTTATTCTAATTGCCCCTGCTAATTTATTTATTTTTTGCTGGTTTTGCTGTCACCTGGTTATCTTGATCTGGTAGAAGAAAGGACACAGTAGCAATCGTTGAGCAACCTGTCATATAACTTCACTACTCAAATCTTTATAGTGAGTGCAAGCTAGAAGCACATGAGCTACTGATTCAATACTGCCATCTCAATTTCTGCTGTTTTTCCAGCAGAAATTCTGAAATTGACCCTCAACTGCAGCTGAATACAGTACATTTAAAACTGCGTAAGTGAAAGTGCTTTTGTATTTTGGAATTCTATATTTTGTTAAATTTTGCAAATAGGGTACTAACGTATCAAAATGACTAGGTAGATACCATCATACCATGGACAAAATGTCCTTGTGGTCAAATTATTCTGCCGCTCAAAATCATATAGGCGCTGTCTAATTAAATTGTTTGCTTTTCTGAAGCCAATAACTGCCGTGGTGATAAACCAGAAAAGTAAAGTTTTTGGTTGACAATTTTAGTCCAAGCGCTCTCATGACAGTCTTGCGATACTAAGGGTAGTAGAGCGGTGGGATTAAAATTTAGCTGAAGCCAATCATTAAATGTCCTACACCAAATCTGTAATTCAACAGAGGGGCAATTAGCCTCCAAAAACAATGAATACAGGATTTGGAATACAGGATGGAACAGGAAAAAATTGCCTTAGGAACTTAGACTGAACCGTTTCTGTAGATTCAAGGTGAGTACCTGTTCAGATCTGAGCCCCATATAATAACTGTGTTAGGGGTTTGGCTTTTAACATTTCAAGTGCTTATGGTGTGTGACTGGAAACAAAGGAGAACATTTGAATGATTGATTCCAGCAGTCTAAAGTTGCACCATTCAAAGTGAAACTGTACAGCAAATGCCACACAATGTGAATCTGCTGTGTTTTTAGCATGGCTCCTCTTTGGGACACAGCCTCACTGCCATCCAAGCTCACAGCAATCTTTTCTAGTCTCTAGGTTAGGGGACAGAATTACTTCAGCCAAGTGCTTCAGCCAAACTTGTGTTCTAAGAGCTCTTCCAGATGCAGCTCCCCATCATGACTGTTGTGCCTTCAGCTGGAAGCGAAATGGCAATGGAAACTCTGCTTCCAGACTTAGAATAGAATCATAGAATCATAGAGTTGGAAGAGACCACAAGGGCCATCGAGTCCAACCCCCTGCCAAGCAGGAAACACCATCAGAGCACTCCTGACATATGGTTGTCAAGCCTCTGCTTAAAGACCTCCAAAGGAGGAGACTCCACCACACTCCTGGGCAGCAAATTCCACTGTCCAACAGCTCTTACTGTCAGGAAGTTCTTCCTAATGTTTAGGTGGAATCTTCTTTCTTGTAGTTTGGATCCATTGCTCTGGAGCAGCAGAAAACAACCTTTCTCCCTCCTCTATGTGACATCCTTTTATATATTTGAACATGGCTATCATATCACCCCTTAACCTCCTCTTCTCCAGGCTAAACATGCCCAGCTCCCTTAGCCGTTCCTCATAAGGCATCGTTTCCAGGCCTTTGACCATTTTGGTTGCCCTCCTCTGGACACGTTCCAGTTTGTCAGTGTCCTTCTTGAATTGTGGTGCCCAGAACTGGACACAGTACTCCAGGTGTGGTCTGACCAGAGCAGAATACAGTGGCACTATTACTTCCCTTGATCTAGATGCTATACTCCTATTGATGCAGCCCAGAATTGCATTGGCTTTTTTAGCTGCCGCGTCACACTGTTGGCTCATGTCAAGTTTGTGGTCAACCAAGACTCCTAGATCCTTTTCACATGTACTGCTCTCAAGCCAGGTGTCACCCATCTTGTATTTGTACCTCTCATTTTTTTTGCCCAAGTGCAATACTTTACATTTCTCCCTGTTAAAATTCATCTTGTTTGTTTTTGCCCAGTTTTCTAATCTGTCAAGGTCGTTTTGAAGTGTGATCCTGTCCTCTGGGGTGTTAGCCACCCCTCCCAGTTTGGTGTCATCTGCAAATTTGATTGCACACCTTCTAACAGTTCTAACAGTTGGTCTTCAAGTGGACAGTTTCCCTTTCCCCAGCCCCAAAAGTTGAAGAGGGTGATTTTCATTGGGAACATCGTGTGTAGAGAAATGGTTAATATTGGTTAATAATGGTTAATATTCTCTTTCCCCTCATTGCACTCCAGATTGTGCTTGTACTTCCCACACACACATTTAAGGGAGGGGAGAAAAAAAGTGATATAAAGGCAACTGTTCGGAAATGGAAACCGAAAGGTGAAGTGATAGAGATGATTCCTAGAGAGGAGAGACAAACCATAGTGAAAGAAATTGCTAGTAGCTAGAGCAAACTAATTGGTCAGGACAACTGTGTAATAGACACCTGGGGAAATTGCAGAGCCATTCCATTGAGTTAAGGGGGCGGGGATAAAATTTTCTGAGTTCTAGGTAGGGGAGGAAGGAAACAGATCAGGGAAAACATGATCTCCATGGTATTCATGAGTATTTGTTGTATTTTGGAGATACTCCGAATAAGTGTGGGAATTACACATTTAATACCCAGTCTGGAAGCAAGTTAGGAATTAGAATATTCTGTTCTATATCACACATTACATATTTAGTCTTCAAAAACTGTCTGTATCAAGCAGCTACAGAATCGCACCTCATTTTGATCAGGTGTGCAATCTTCCCAGCAAGAGTTCAGGAGACAACTTGTGCAAATTTGCAGAAGCTAGCTGTGAACAAGACAGATTGCCCAGCATTTGTGATATCATGAAGCCACCTCCCTCTCCTGAACAAAAAATTAATCAGATAAAAGATCAAGGTGTTTAAACTAGGCAGATAGCTTGCCTGAAGCATAAGTGGGGAGACAGGAAGAGGAAACCAGCATTAGATTTGAAAGGAAATAAAGACATGTGTTGTTTGAGGAATGAAGGATTGGGGGCGGTGAAGGGAAAGTCAAGTTTGCTCTGCATTGGGGGGGGGAGTACCATCTCGTTTGTATGCACCATTAATTTGTTTATGGCTGTATATAAATGTAGTTCACACGCCTAGCAAAATGACTGCACGAGAGGCTGTACACTCAGCGTTTTAGACCTAATGCAGTGTGCAAACATATATGTGCCTTTGTTAAGAAAATGTGGTCACCCTGCAGCCCTTGTGGATACAGGAAATATTAATTTAAATGTATTTCACCATCTTCATGACAGTGACTAGGATAAAATGCACAGGAGAGCAAAACCAAACGGTTGTGGCTACTCACAAATATTTATTTATTATAGTTTTAATATAGTTAGTTGAATAGATACATGCACTCACCATTTGGGGTGTCTAGCAAACTCATGTGAATGTTTGCTTTTACTAAAAATGTTCAGCCTATTGTCCTAATAGCACAGAAGCATGTTCAAAACTCTCACTCTCTCTCTTTGAAACTAGAGCATTTTAATGTTTTCCCCCCAGATCTTATTACACCTTTCAGGCCTGTATTAAAGCTGGGGTTTTACTTCAACTCACTTTCACATTGCCCAAAGGAATACTCAGTCACATACTTCTGGTGCTGGAGGTGGGTGGGTTAAGTGAGTCCTGCTTCCTCAGTGACCCCAACCCCCCATCCCTAGTTACTGTCCCTTGCTAAGCTACCCTCCGAAGCAGCATTCACAGGAGTCTTCATTTATGGTTTATTATGGTAGCCAGCCATTATGTGATTGTCTCAAATCAGTTCTCCTCGCCCTCACAGAGATGATAAGACTTCCTTCCCTGAGTCCTCTGGTGAGAGTTGGAGACTTAGAGGGTTCCTCCTTCTTTTAATCACTTCACACCATTTGTTGGAGAAGGCAGAAGCAACAAGAGGGTCCCCACTGCTTCTTTCTTGCTGCTTCTGCGAAAGTATTGCAGTAAATGAAATATCCCTCCCCACTCCAAAGTTCCCTGCAATTTACTGAGACCTTGGGTGGAGGGATCTTTTTGCTGATCATCAGGGGGAAGGGGCTGTCACCAGAGGGGAGGAAGGGTGATTGCTATGGCAACAATTGTGGAGCCCTGCATCACAGCCAATGTAAAAACTTAGAATCAGGATGCCAAGGCTGTGTTTTTAAGTAGCTCTGTAGATTGCAGTGCAAAACAGACAAGTTTTGTCTGCTCAGCTTCTCTCCGCAATGGAGATGAATAACTGTATGGATGCTTGCTGTCTAGTGAGCAGAAAGAGGAAAAATTACACCCTCTCCTTGGTTCTTTGCATTAGGCCTAAGCAGAATATCTCCTTTATCCCACTCAAGGGTGTTATGTTTCTTTTCTTAGGATGCCATCTGTGTCAGAAAAGATGGCTACTTCTGCATGCCTTCAGTTGTGCAGAATACAAATATGGGTGGAGACTGATAGTGGAAGCGGTTTCAACTCACACTGGCTGTGTTCAGAAGCATTTGTTTTTCAGGACACAGAACATGTGTTCAAACCACCACAATTGGAATGTATTGTCTGGTTACCTTCAGCATAAGTGGTAGACTGCCTCAGTCATATTGTGCTTAAAGTGAAACTCAGGTTGACTGCACAAGGATCCAGAGGGTATCAAACATATCTTCAAAATGAAGTACTTTAGTACAAACTACATACAAAGCCAGCAGTAGCCCTGATCCAGCCACAGCTATTCCATACATGGCGGACCTGGTGATGTGGGGGATGTAACAGGTTTTTGCATGGCGAAATCCCTGCATGCAGCAATTGGTTGTGTACCAATCCTGTCTTTGAAACGCTACCACTGCCATCAAAGTTGTTGAGCGGTTCAGTGCGCGTTTGTGTCTGAGTGGATGTGGCAGCAGCAATGATAATTTATCAGATGTGATAAGAACTGGGGAAAGTGGACACTCAGACCCACCCATTGCCCTTTGTTCCTCAACAGGGGCTCAGCCCAGTGAAAGGATTCACTCAGAAGCCCTGGCAACATCCTAGGACCACAGTAATGGAATGCAATCCCTCTCCATATTAGGTCAGTCCCACCTCACATGTTATTTACAACCTTTAGATGGGGGAATGTAAATGAGAGTAGCTAATTGGGGTGTGCTAAATTATTATAGATTATCCTGGTGGTTATGAATATTATAATTGTTTATTGTTGCTGACTAAATGTGTTTTTTTTAAAAAAAATAATCTAAAATGGAATTGTATTTTTAAAAACCTTCTAAACTGCTGCAATCCAGTCTGTCACCTGACCAGTGTTGTGAGTTGCTTCAATACAAGTTTATATTTCAGCCATTATCCTTCAGGAGGGGCGGGCTGGGCAGGAGGATGCAACATTTCGTACTTGACTTAGGAAACATTCCCCTGACTTTATCTCGATGCTGATGGGAAATAAAAGTAAGTAAGGACACAAGATGAGAGCCTTGGTTTATGTCTTGCTACACCGAGTGTTTGAAATCCGCACACCCTGCCCACTTAAAGGGCATGGCATGACGAACTGACCGGCTTATTAATAAGCAACTCACAGAGAGGCAAGTGCATAGCCAATCTTTTTAAGCTGCTGATACAAAATGTGCATCTAGTAGCAGTGTCATTCACTTGGGAAACCCTTCCTCCATCTATTATTAAGAGGATGGAAGCAATCTTGCTGATGTCTGTGTGTATGTTCACAGCTGTCTGGAAATTGGAGGGCATGCAAACCGCAGAAGAAACATCATCTCAACTAGCTGTGGGTTGAATAGCAGCGAGTCACTATTTATCCCTGTCAGCTACAGGCCCTATTAACTATTTTTAATGAATTACCACTGCTTTTACTTTTGCCATCAGCCGTGACCTTCACCATTTAGAAACACACGGTCTCTCGTAAACGATAGTCCACAACAGAGAAACCTGAGAAGGATTCTATCACGGCTCAAACTACAATATCTATCACTAAAACAAACTGCTCATTCTAGCTGAAGAGACACTCTTATATATCATGGAACCAGCCTTCCATATTTTGAAATTTACTACCCTGCGTTGGCTGGCTTCTCCCCCGCCCCTTCTCTCTCTCTCTCTCTCTCTCTCTCTCTCTCTCTCTTAAGGAGGCCAAGCAACCTTGTTCACTTAATACTTTTGATAAACTTCTACTGACAAGGAGCTTGATTAATGATGGTTAAAAGAATTGAATCAAGAGTCGGAAAGACAGGGCCAAAAAAATCAGACTGCTGGGCTGATGGAAACGAGCGTCTCTACAGAAATATATGATGGACCCTCCTTTTTGCCATGCCAAGTAATTACTCGCACAGGCCTGTTGTAATAATTCCTATTACAGCCAAAACGGAAAAGTCAGTAACTCACAGCCCTGGGACAAGGTGAAGGCAAGGCCAGAGTAGCACAGATCAATATTTCATTTACTCACTGAGGTTAGCTTCTATCCCTGTATCAAATTCTCTTACAGAAAGCCATGAAAGAAATGAGGTTTGCTGGAAAACACCCAATACCGGACCCTCATTTCCTTGGGGGTGCTCATAGACTAAGCAGAGCAACAAAACCTTTCAGCAGAACAATATGCACTCAAGGTCACTCATTACTCGCTCCTGTTGGAAAATAAAGTGCCATTAGCCTGATATGAGTAATGTACATCAATCAGCTTCAGACCAGCAAAAGTATGTTTTCAGCTTGCTATTGCTGCTGAAAATGAATGAGCCGTGTTAACACTTTCTGAGCAGTTTGACAACTGTGAAATATTTTTACCCCTGGCATTATCATTCCTTTCAAAGTGGTTTCATTATCATCTCATCATTTTACAATCAAAACAGAACATTTGCAGCTTTTTGATTTGCTTCCCCCTATTCCCTCTGCCTTCAATATATGTTAAAAGCAATCCACTATTATTGTTTCTGTGCCCCCATTATTGGTCTAAAATAGCTAGGTAGATACTTTAGCATTGAATCTACATTGTGATGCTCCCTTGCACAGCTTCTGATGAGCGAAGCAAGGCGAAAACTTGTACGTAGAAGCCAAATATATTATTATTTATTGAAATATAGATCAATACCTTTTAATTTTACTGATTTACAGTAGAGACAGTTTTGGTCAATGACAACAAAACTTTACCCACACAATAGCTATGTTTTTAAAAGGCAAACCATAGGTCTTGCTATTGTATAAACAGCACCTGGTAACCTCATTAATGGTCATAAAATTCATTAGAGAACAGCAGAAAACTGCACAAGTTAAGAGTTTTTATAGCAACTCTATTAGTCCCTGTCATAGCTGTCAACTTTTTCCTTTTCTTGCAAGGAATCCTATTTGGAATGAGGGAATTTCCCTTAAAAAAAGGGAAATGTTGACAGCTATGGTCCCTGTTCATACAATACAATATTTTTGTGTATGTTGAAGCAGTGTGCAGAAACAATGCAAAATTTAGAACGAACTTTTTTTTTTTAATGAGAAGCAGATAATGAGCCACAATTCCTGCTGAATTTCTGTTTTTCTAGCAACAAACCTGTTTTTCTAGCAACAAAGGTAGAAGGGGCTGCAGCAGTCTAGGGTCTCTCTGTACATAAGGTCATAAAATGAGCCCTGCTGGATCAGGCCCTAGGCCCATCTAATTCAGCACCCTGTTCTCACAGGGAAGCCCAGAAGCAGCACTCTTATCTTCCTGTGATTCCCTGGAACTGGAATTCAGAGGCACACCCTTACACTATACTGAGGAAATGCAGGGTTCGGCGTGATACAGCAATCCAGTCTAATCGATGGCTGCCACTTTCCAATTCAAAAAGGGCTCAGTTGCCTTTATCTAGCGAAGCTGCGGTGTGGCTTCTTACAACACCTGCGCAGAGAAACCATACCTGAATAATGGTTCCCTGCCACACCTTTATCTAACCCTGATCTGATAAAGCACACACCCCTCCCTCCTGCAGCCCTCATCAGAAGGAAGGGAGGGTGTTTGTATATGAATGTCTCTTCAGTCTCATCAAAAGAGGACATTTGGGCTTGATGACAAAGCTTTTGATAAGCTAGCAAGTTTTCACAATGGGTTTTAGGTGAGCCTCTCTAATGGTGTGTAGTCTCTGCTGCCCACTGCTTCACTTTCAGTGGAATGCATATCTAGACGTTTCACCCAACAGCCTTTTCTGGTCAAAGCAATGTGGTGCAGATAGACCAGAGATCACTTGAATATGCACTCATTGATACTTATCTGATATACTCTACAGACCTCGAAAGTGCAAGGGAGCCTTTTCATGTGCAGTTACTTTACAGGATCTTAGCAGGACGTTGCCCTCAAATATATGTTATCTGTGCACCCTCTGAATACTATTCTTCTCTGTTTCAGCTCCAGGTTGAAGAGAAACAAGCTGGTCAGGGCTCCCCACCATATATCTTTTTTCTTAAGTAGAAATTTCCTGCATATCTTAAATAATATTATGTGAACACTTTAATTACTGATACAGAAATTTCATTAAGTGTGTGGCCCCCGGGTTCTGTGTTGCAGTACTCTTGTGGCCCACTTGGTCTGAGAGGTTGGGCCACCGTGCCATACAGGATCCTGGAAGGGAGTGGTTCTGACTCAGTGGTTACATAGATGCTAAGTTACGTCTTGGTATATTGTTACCTCTGTTTACCTCTAGTGTCTAGTCTCTAGTGTCCACCAGACCAAACACTGTCCATTGGCCATGTATTGTGGCTCATATAGTGATTGAGACAAAAACTGTTTGAGAATACAGTGGTACCTCGGTTTTTGAGCGTCTCAGAAGCCGAACATTCAGAACCCAAATGCCAAAAACCCGGAAGTAATTGCTTCCGTTTTCGAACACGTCTCAGAAGTTGAACAGTGTCTGAGGCACGTTTTTCATTTTTTCCCATTGACTTTGCAGCCAGCCCATTGATCCTTGGTTTTTGAACGTTTCGGAAGTTGAACTTTCTTCCCAAATGGATTATGCTCAAAAACCGAGGTTCCGCTGTACTGAGATTTTTTCTACTAAGAATATCAACTATTTTCTATATAAGACAAATGCTATCTCAGATTAATGCTTTTATAAACATGATGGAAACATCTAAGTTTAATATTAATAAACACAACTCAATTCCTTTGCTTTTATGACTTTGATAACTCTATTGTGAGGACAGTGTGAAGCCACACATAACTACTCTGACAAACATCCCATTGAATTTAGCAGACTTTAGTAAGTGGGCACAGGATTGCACAGCCAATGCTTGTATCTCAATCCTACTATAAAAAGATCAGTTAGCCATATGCAGTCATCCACAGAAAGACATTCTGCAGTGGTTACAAATTGACTTTTTATGGAGAAAATAAGACTATTCCTAACCTATGGCACTGATATTATATTTTGTTAATATTTTATGAAATAAAAGTCCTCCCATTAGAGGTGGCAAATGGCTTTATAATTATAGCACTTTGCAGAGCAGAATGACTTTCCCATTTCATGGAAAAAGGACAAAATGTAATTTCATTATCAGCCAGCCAGTGCCGTTCCATATTTCTAAAGGCCCCAGAGATTGCTATTCACAGTCCTTGCCCCACTCCTTTTACCAAATATTAGTACAATTATTTAAAAAGTAAATTATTACGCCTCTTTTAGCTGTACACATAGAATTAAATAGTTTTATTTACAAATTTCATTTTGAAAAGAAAATTTAGCATTTCCGAGGAGCATGTAACAGAGCCCCAACACATGCATTAAACACGCATGCACGCACTGGCGGAGGAACGGGGGGAGCACACTGCTCCCGGCACCATCGGGGAGGGGGGTACCATCATAGTTGCCCCCCAGACTCATGCCGCGGACCCCACCACTGCGCCGGACCCCACGCCCCCAGTGCACACGCCCCCATGGCGGTGTGCCAGGTCCCTGCGGGTGATGTGCCATGCCCCCGGAACACACGCCACGCACCCGGGAGACGTGCCAGCCCCAGCCCCGCCTGCTCTCCGCCCCTGGTGCTGGAGCATGCAGCTTCACCACAACACACACGCAGGGGGCAAAAATGTAGAAGTGACAGTGGGGCAAGGGGGTAGTTAACCATTTCCATACAATTATTCCATTTCAAAATCTCACCCCACTGCCACTGCATCCTTCCATGGTGTTCCAAATATGTGTCTGCAAGGCCAAATACGTTTCAGAGCTTCTGGGGCTGGGGAGAAGTGGCATGGGGTGGAGATGGGCCACTGGCTTGATCTAGCAGGCTTTTCTTATGTTTCCTGCTGAACCTAGGGGGAGCGATGGGGCAGCTGTGACCCTCCAGATTCTGTTGGATTCCCAACTCCCATCAGTCCCAGCCAGCATGGTCAATAGTCAGGGATGATGGGAGTTGCATCAATTTTGTTGGACTGGTCATGTTGTACGGATGCCTGATTATTGTCTTCCAAAGCAACTACTCTATTCTGAACTTAAAAATGGAAAGCGTAATGCTGGTGGTCAACAAAAGAGGTTTAAAGACCCCCCTCAAGGCAAATCTTAAAAAAATGTAGTATAAACACTGACAACTGGGAAACACTGGCCTGCGAGGGCTCCAATTGGAGAACAGCCTTTACCAAAGCTGTCATGGGTTTTGAAGATGCTCAAACTCAGGACGAAAGGGAGAAACGTGCTAAGAGAAGGCACGTTTGGCAAACCCTCACCATGATCAACTCCTGCCTGGAAACCTATGTCCCCACTGGGAAGGACGTGTGGATCCAGAATTGGCCTCCACAGTTACTTACAGACTCACTGTTCAAACCATGTTTAGGGAAGACAATCTTACTCGGCTATGAGTGATCACCAAAGAAGAAGACCCCAACAGCTTCTGTATGACCACAACTTCCCCGTCCCTGTTCTAGGACCTCCTGCCAGTGGTGGGTGGAAGGCAAGGCAACATTTGTGGGCAGAGCAACCACTTTTTTCAATAGCCTGCACTACAGCAATGCAGTGTCGTTTCCACCCACCCATATCTCCCCATCCTCTATCCAGACAATCAAGAGGTACTAACACAGATCAAGGATGCATTCCAAATATGTAAAAGCATTTGTGGAGCATGTAGAGCAGCCTGATGCGGGAGGGAGGGATGTCCTGGGGAGATTCCTGAGAACCAGATAAAGAGCCCACCCAAGTATTACGACAATAAAACAACAAAAGGAGATGATAAAAGAGAATAGGAGATAGAGCATGGATTTCTTTTCTTAGTCTTTTGATGAAACATCAACTCCTTTCAGAACAAATAAAGTCTTTACCAACTAGCAGAATGCAACAAGAGAGAAGGTAGCTTGGCACCATTGTGTTTCACAGTTTGGGTATGGCAACTGAGAAGGCAGCCTTCACTTTCACCCCAGTGAGAAAGAGCATCTCCCATACACTGGGCACAGAAAAAGGCCTTTCCCCAAGATCTGAGGCAGGCTGGTATGGGAGAACGCAGCCCTTTAGGTATCCTGCCCCCAAGCCATTTAGTGCTTTAAAGATCATAACCAAATCATAATTGAAGCAAGGTCACATCCACACCAAACATTTAAAGCACCTTTCTTGTTGTTTAGTTGTTTAGTCGTGTCCGACTCTTCATGACTCCATGGACGAGAGCATGCCAGGCACTCCTGTCTTCCACTGCCTCCCACAGTTTGGTCAAACTCATGCTGGTAACTTCGAGAACACTGTTCAGCCATCTCGTCTTCTGCTGTCCCCTTCTCCTTGTGCCTACCATCTTTTCCCAACATCAGGGTCTTTTCCAGGGAGTCTTCTCTTCTCATGAGGTGGCCAAAGTATTTGGAGCCTCAGCACATAGTTTTCCCCAAAGAATTCTGAGGGCTGTGGTTTACCCTCCAGAGAGCTACAATACTTGGCACCGTGACTAAACTACAGTTCCCAGGATTCTCCAGGGGAAGCTCTATGCTTTCAATGTATGGTGTGGATGTGACCCATGTGGTGCACTGACACTGGGATCCTGTTACTTGTGGCATGCTTACTTTGGCATGTACTGCTCTTTGGTCTGCTGCTTGTATCACCAGCAGATTGGCATGAAGTGGGGACGTTAGCAAGCAGTCCTTTCACTCAACCTCCTGCAACTTTTTGTTGACTCTAATTTGTAGGATGAGACAGTGTCATGCTTTGGACAAATCTGCCCACTCTCCACCTTAGAGCAGATTTATGCCACAAGGTGCCATAGGAAGGCACTGGACATAGTAAAAGTTCCATCGCATCCTGGTCACTGTCTCTTTGAGCTCTTGCTGTCGGGACGGAAATACAGGTCGATGAAGACAAGAACGAGTTGTCTTAAGAACAGCTTCTTCTCCAGAGCGATCTCGGCCCTGAATGGGAAGCCCGGACTTTGAAAGTCATCTAATCTCCCTTGCTGTATTATATTGTATTGTTTAATTAGTGTTTTTATGGAGCAGTCAAGTAATTTCGTTGTCCCCGAAGGGGGCAATGACAATAAAGATATTCTTATTCTTATTCTTAAATCTGAATCGCTCAGAAAGAGCAGTTTACACCTTTGATAAAAGTATATGCGGCAGAAAAGAAGACTATTTTGGAAGCAAAGCAAACGCCTTTAGAGAGCTGGAAATCAGTTAAAGTTGAGAGAGGTCCTACATGTTAAAGGGTTACATCCTTTATAACTCTAGTTCACACTGTCATGGGGTCTGTATTGATTAAACCAAACAATGCCTATTGGTGACTTTGCCAAAATATGGCAGAAATATACCAGCCTTTCGTGTTGCCTCCTCCTGCCTGAATCAAAATCTCACTTTCTGAAACTTCACCGTGAAAAAAAATTGCAATTGCATGGCAGAGATGAGAAGCCACACTGGCAAAACAGCTGCGAGGATAAGAAAGTATCAGATAACAGTGAGCTGAAGGCAGAACAGAATCCTTTATTTTAGCATCCTACTTTACTACCTCCCTTGAAGCTACAGGCTGCTTATCTTGCTCTGAGTTACCGGTAAGTTGTCTGAGGACTGTGTCCCAGGAAGGCTAATTTATTTATTCATTTGACAATAAATGAATTGCCCTTTTCCATAATCCACCTTCCTCTGCTACACCCAGCTGCATTTTGTATAGGCACAGGGGCATTGTGTTTGTTTGTTTTTCAATTTTTTTATTGGTTTTCACATTTATCACAGAAAAAAGAAACAAGAAAAAAGAAAAACATTACAATACATAAAAACAAAGAAAAAGACATAAAAAAGAATTATTACTTCCAAACCCTAATTTCATTACGTTGATAACTGACTTCCTCAAATCCCCTCTAACTGAATTTCATTATATCACCTGTTTAGCAGTTCTCCAAATTCAGATTTCTAATAGTATTAACTTCTTTCATTTACTAACCTTTTCTCCTTTATTAATATTCTAATCCTTAATAATTATTAACAACATATTCTTGTTCTACCCCTAAGCCTATTTATTACTTCCAAGAAATTTCTCTTTATCTTATATTACAATATTTAGCTAAATATTTTTTAAATTTCTTCCAGTCCTCTTGTGTCTCCTCTTCTTTCTGGTTGCAGATTCTTCTAGTCAGGTTGGCCGGCTCCAAAAAGTCCATCATCTTCACTTGCCATTCTTCTATTGTTGGTATCTCTTGCGATTTCCAGTTTTTGGCTAATAAAAGTCTTGCTGCTGTAGTGGCATACAAAAACAGTCTAACATCTTGTCAGGGGATGGTTAGCTGCTTGTGCTTAAAATTGTGCCCCTTCAGAGTTTGTGCGGCCCCACAAACCTCTGTGTGTGACAGAGCTCCTCAGACATGTCTGCTCTAGTCACTAGTAGAGTCTGACAGTGGCTGCCTGCGGAAGCGCTTCCAGCAAAGAAGTTCCTTAACGGAAACGCGTCTCCTGGACTCACGACGTGGCAGCTTCCGGCGCAGCATGGGTCTCCCTGCAGTTGCTTCTGACACCTCCCCGCTATTTTCGCTCGAAGTGTCTCTCACCCCTTTCTCTCCCCTGCTGCTTCCTGCCTGGGCTGCTGCGTCACTCTCAGCATTACTGAGATGCTCCTCCAGAGACCCCGCGCTCCCCCTGCTGGTCCCTGCTTTGGCTGTTGACTCTCTCCCAGTCTCTGGGAGCCCTATCACTTCCCTTTCCTCCGATGTCAGTTCCCTGACATCCACCTCCCCTCCAGGGCCCCCCTCTCCCCCGCCCCTACTCTCTCCTCTGGGCGGTGAGGAGCTGAAACCCCTAAAAGAATCCTCTTCATCTTCCGACGTCTCGAACATTTCCCTCCATCGGTCTTCGTTCCGACTCGCTGAATCCTCCTCCACCTCGGAATCAGCGAACCCCTCCAACTCTTCTTCTTCGTCGGTGGTGGCGAAGTATTCCCTCCGGAACCTCGCCACTGGCTGGGGTTTCCGAGGGAATCTCTGATGAAAAGTTTCAATCAAAACCTCGTCATCTACATCCTCTGCCCTGACCCAGGTGTTTTCCGACTCCGGCTCCCCTTCCCACATTACCAAATACTCTACTTGCTCTCCCCTCCACCTGGAATCGAGAATCTCCGCTACATGGTAGCTGTGTTCTTTTTCCTCCATAGCTGGTCCCCTATTGACCCTCCCCTCTCTGTCCCCTATATACGGTGACAGCAATGATCTGTGGAACACTGGGTGTAACTTCATGTGGTTAGGTAACCGGAGTCTGAAAGCCACTGGGTTGACCTGTTGCGTGACTTCAAATGGGCCCAGCCTTTTGGGTCTTAACTTCTTACAACCTCCTTTAAATGGTAACCCTTGGGTGGACAACCACACCTGGTCCCCCACCCTAATGCTTTCTCCTTCCCTTCTGGTTTTGTCTGCCTGCCTCTTATATTCCTCCTTCGCCCTGTTTAAATTAAGTTGAAGCTGGCGATGAATCGCTTCCATTTCTTCAACGAACTGTTCTGCGGCTGGAACGCTCCAGTTCTCCCCCTCCCCCCCTGGGAAGGCTCGGGGATGACACCCGTGATTGGCCAAAAAAGGGCTCATTCCCGTGGACACGTTCTCCGCATTGTTATAGGCAAATTCTGCCAACGCCAGCTTCTCCACCCAATCATTCTCTCTGTCATTCACATAACACCTCAAATATTGCTGGAGGACACCATTAGCTCTTTCCGCCTGCCCGTTGGTTTCTGGATGGCGGGCAGTGGAAAAATTCACCTCTACATGCAATAAGCTCATGAGCTTCCTCCAGAACCTGGAAGTAAATTGTTTCCCTCGGTCCGAAACCACCCTCAAGGGGGCACCATGCAATCTAAACACATTTTCCACAAACAATTTAGCGGTTTCTTCTGCTGTGACCGCATGTGAGCAGGCTATAAAGTGGGCCATCTTGGTTAACAGGTCTACCACAACCATAATGGCTGTCTTCCCTTTGGACCTGGGCAGATCAGTCATAAAATCTATTGCCACTGCCTCCCATGGTCTTTCCGGCGTGGGTAGTGGTTCTAATAAACCTGCCGGTGCCCGCCTCTCCCCCTTGGCTCGTTGACATCGGTCACACCCTCTCACATACTCCCGCACATCTTCCCTGACCTTGGGCCACCAGAATTCCCTGGTAACCAGCCACATGGTTTTGTGTTGCCCAAAATGCCCTGCTGTGGGGCTATCGTGCAGTTGCTTGAGTACCTTTTCCCTCAATTCTCCTTCAGGTACGTATAACGCTCCCTTGTAGTACAACGCCCCGTTTCTCTCCTCAAAACCCCCAGGTTTGTCTCCCTCCCTCCTGAGACCCCTGAGTTTGTCCTGGGCATATTCATCCTGCACCGTTCCCTCTATCAGTTCCCTTAGCCCCACCAATGCCGCCCCACACACCCAGCGATCCTCGGGAATGACATGGGTCTCTTCGGGTGCACCCTCTCCCTCCAAATATTCAGGTTTGCGTGAGAGAGCGTCCGCCCTAACGTTCTCCTGGCCTGGTACGTAACAAATCTCAAAGTTAAATTTGGAGAACTCCTGGGCCCATCTCAACTGCCGTTGGTTGAGCACTCGCGCAGTTCTCCAATACTCTAGATTCTTATGGTCCGTGCGCACTTGCACCTTCTGTTGTGCACCAATTAGTAGGTGCCTCCATCTCCGGAAAGCCTCATAAATCGCAAGAAGTTCCCGGTCGTACACCGTGTAGTTTCTCTCAGATTTGTTCAGCTTTCGCGAAAAGAAGGCACACGGTCGCCACTCGGACCCCTCCTTCCCCGGCTGCAGAAGAAGCACCGCCCCTATGGCTCTGTCAGAAGCGTCTGTTTCGACCCTCAGCTTTTTTTGTAAATCCACATGTAGAAGTTGTTCGTCAGAGGCGAAGGCCCTTTTCAGTTCCTCAAACGCTCGCTCCGCCTCCCCCGTCCAAACAAACTTCTTTTTGCTGCTGAGACAGTCCGTGATGGGCGCCGTCAGGTGAGCGAAGTTTCGGATGAACTTACGATAAAAGTTTCCAAACCCTAGGAACCTCTGCACATCCTTCTTAGTCTTGGGGGTTTTCCATTCCAGCACCGCTTGAACCTTGCCGGGGTCCATGGCCAACCCTTTGTCTGACAAGCGGTACCCCAGGAATTCCACCTCATTGGTATGAAACTGACACTTCTCCAGTTTCACCCACAGTCTGTTGGCTTGCAGCCTGCTCAACACTTCTCTGACGTCTCTCACATGTTGCTCCTCATTCTCCGAATACACCAACACGTCATCTAAGAAGGCCACGCAATTCTTGTAGAGCAAAGGCCCCAGTACATGGTTCATAAAGGCTTGAAAACACGCGGAGCCTGCTTGTAATCCAAAAGGCATAACGAGATATTCAAATGCCCCCAAAGGGGTGAACATGGTGGTCTTCCATTCATCCCCTTTCCTTATACGTATCAGGTTGTACGCCCCCCTTAGGTCCAGCTTTGTAAAAATCTTTCCTTTTCGCACCCTGGTCAAAATATCATCAATCCTGGGCATAGGAAAAGCCACCGGCTCTGTCACTGCATTTAGGGCCCGAAAGTCACATACCAGTCTCGGCTTGTCCGTGTTCTTTTTATCCACAAAAAACACTGGGCTACCCCCCGCTGCCTTGGACTCTCTGATGAAGCCTCTCTTCAGGTTCTTGTCAATGAACTCTCGCAACTGCTGCATCTCCCTGTCTGACATGGCATACAACTTGCCTACAGGAAGCTGTGCTCCAGGGAGTAAATTGATCTGGCAATCAAAGGGCCTATGCGGGGGTAGTTGGTCAGCTTCCTTCTCGCTGAACACGTCGCTGAGATCAGCATACTGTGGTGGCACCTTCCCCTTCTCCATTACTTCAGTCCCTGCCAGGGTGGCTTGGGCCCCTGCTGACCCCTTTTCCCCCCTGCAGTGTTCTAAGCAATGTGCGGAACCGAAAGAAACCACTCTTTGATGCCAGCCCACCAGCGGATCATGTAGGGCTAGCCAGCTCATTCCCAAAATAATGGGAGCGCCTCCCAAGGTGGCCACATTAAACGCTATCAGTTCTGCGTGCCTTGCCACCCTCATTATCATTGGGATGGTCTGCAAGCTGACGCCTCCTCCCAACAGTTCTCTGCCATCGATCGTGGTCACCTGCAGGGGGTTGCTTAAGGGGATAGTCTGTATCTGGTGTTCAGCAGCAAACTCCTTGCTCATGAAATTGCAGGAGCTGCCTGAGTCCAACAGCGCCTTTATTTTTAGGGGGTGTCCATTTTGCAACTCTAGCGACACTTCAATCACTAGAGCAGGTCGAGGAGCTTCTGGCACTGGCACTTGGGGAAGGGGCACTTTCACTGCTCTTTGGCCTGGCTGCAGTGCCCTGCTGGCAACCAGGCGTTGGCTTTTACCTGCTCCGTTTCTCCCTGCTCTTCCCCCTCAACAGTTCCCACCATCCCTTGCCATTCCTTCCTCTGGGGACAGACTCTGGCAAAGTGGCCTGGCTGTTGGCAGAGATAGCATTTCCGGGGTCCCTTTCCCTCCTTCTTCGCCCCCTCACTGGGCTTTGAAAATGCGCGCGCGCGGGCTGTTCCGATTTCCATCGGCTCTGCCGGCGGGAAAGCTGGCTCAGGAATGTCTGGAATGCGTAACTCCTTCCAACGTTCCCCTCTCCCTTCCCGCCTCTCCAAGGCTCTTGCCTCCTGGCGCGCTCCAATGGTCAGCGCAGATTTGGTCAGCTGATCCATAGACACCGCCCTGGGGCTCCTGGCCAGCTCGTCTTTCACAGCTGAAGAAAGACCTTCTTCAAATAGCATCTGAATGGGTGCTGCCGCTAAATCCCACCCCAATCTGTGAATCAGCATGGTAAATTCAGTCCAGTACTCACGGACAGATCTGCTTCCCTGCTTGCAAGCCATTAGCTGTCTGCGCACTACCCCCTCCTCAATATCGCTGGAGAACATGATATCCATTGCACGAAAGAATTTCATAGTGTCCTTCAGGATATCGTTGTGCGTTGCCATCAGGGGTCGAACCCAATCTCGCGCCCCCTTCTCAAGATGCCCAATTACGAAAGCAACTCGGGATTCCTCATCAGGGAACTCATCAAACTGCACATTCAGGGCATATTGCATTTCAGTCCTAAAGGCATGGTAATCCTTGGGGTCCCCCCCAAACTTCTGCACTAATCCTGGTACCTTTCTGGGGAACTGAGTGGTTCTCCCCTTCTTGTCTGCATCTTGAGCCCTCCTCTCCTCGAGCCTCGCCGTCTGCAGCGCAAGTTGGACCTCCAATGCTCGGTATCTGTCTTCCAAGCTTGGACCAGCTCCACCCCCTGCGGCTCCTGCTGGGTCGCTCATGATGCCTTCTCCTGCACAGGCAGCCGTACAGAGACTGTCGGACTGCTGTCAGGGGATGATTAGCTGCTTGTGCTTAAAATAGTGCCCCTTCAGAGTTTGTGCGACCCCACAAACCTCTGTGTGTGACAGAGCTCCTCAGACATGTCTGCTCTAGTCACTTGTAGAGTCCGACAGTGGCTGTCTGCGGAAGCGCTTCCAGCAAAGAAGTTCCTTAACGGAAACGCGTCTCCTGGACTCACGACGTGGCAGCTTCCGGCGCAGCATGGGTCTCCCTGCAGTTGCTTCTGACACCTCCCCGCTATTTTCGCTCGAAGTGTCTCTCACCCCTTTCTCTCCCCTTCTGCTTCCTGCCTGGGCTGCTGCGTGTCTCTCAGCATTACTGAGATCCTCCTCCAGAGACCCCGCGCTCCCCCTGCTGGTTCCTGCTTTGGCTGTTGACTCTCTCCCAGTCTCTGGGAGCCCTATCACTTCCCTTTCCTCCGATGTCAGTTCCCTGACACATCTTTTTTTGGCAATTCCAGTCCTATTATTCCAAGTCGAAAAGCTTCTGGTTTTTTAATAAATGTATTTTTCAACCTTTTCCCCCGCTCATTATATATCTTTTCCCATAAGTCTTTCACCTTAGGACATGTCCACCACCTATGATAGAAAGTACCTTCTTTTTCTTTGCATTTCCAACAAAGATTATCATTTGTATGATAAATCTTTGCTTATTTCACCGGGGTTAAGTACCATCTATACATCATTTTCATAATATTTTCTTTTAATACAGTACATGCACAAAACCCTTTCTTCCACAGCCTTTCCCAATCTTCCAACATTATATTGTGTCCAACATCTCTTGCCCAATCACTCATCACAGATTTAACTTGTTCATCCTTTGTATGCCATTCTAGCAACAAATTATACATTTTAGAGAGATTTTTAACATTAGTGTCTAACAATTCTGTTTCCAATTTGGATTTTTCTGTTGCAAAACCAGTTTTCTTATCAAGTTTATACAATTCATGAATCTGATAGTATTGTAACCATCCATCCAATTTACGTATCTTTGAGGCCCCGGGGCATTGTTAAGGGAGTGGTCCAGGGGGGCTCAGCCCTGGGTATTTGCATCCGAGCCCAGATCTCCTGGCCCTTTCCCTCCCCCACTTTTAAACTTTACTTACCATGTAGCTGCCTGTGCTGCAAAGCTCAATGCTGGTGAGATTCCCCAGCTACCTACCGTCTTCATTTGCCCAGAGGCATTCATACATATATATTAGGATGTGTAAATTTTGTGCAAATTTGTGTCCAAGGGCCCTGGGCCCTGAAACCTTTCATTACCTAGAGTTGCCCCCACTTTGCATTCTGCATATTTATGTGTTAGCTGATATGCACATGTCTCCTGGTTCAGTTGCAGACCTATGCAACACTCTTCTAATATTATTATTATTAATCATTAATTTACTAATCACTTTCTCCACACAATCATCTCAAGGTGATGTACAATAAAAGCAGCAAAGATCTTTTTAAAAAGCCGATAGATGTATTGTGTGGGTTGTTCTGCAGGGGGATGGAAATGGCAAGGCTATATTAGTTTATTTCCCTTCTATCATGCCCTTCTTGGAACTAAGGCTGGTGGTGAACATGCAGTTCCCATGCAGTTTCCCGTCTGGGTACTGACCAGACTCCAGCCTTCTTAACTTCAGCCATGATATAGAAGTGGGCTTTGTAGCATTATGATCCAGAGACATGTTTTCCCCTGAGCACATTACAATCTCCTCACATCAACAGCCTCCCCTGCCACAGTCCTCTTATCTACTTCAGTGAGTTTTTCAATGAGAAACTCCTGTCTCCAACCAACAGCATGCTTTTTTACCTCACTAGCCTTAGTCCAGAGTTTCTTGAGTCAAGTAGTACAGCTGCCCCTGAATTTGCCAACTCCCTCCCACACCAGTATGTAATGTCACCCATGAGAGCAGATGCTGTTGATCATCTTTAGGTGGGTAGGAGGAAGAGGAGGAGAGGCAATGGACATTGCTTTGGAAGCATGGACTGAGTTTCTTCACATGACTATCGTTCACTGAAGCAAATGGATCCGCTCCTGTGGTCAGAGGCACAGACTTATCCGGTTAATGAGCAATTACTTACATATTGTTCAAGTCCTCATGCTGAAGTTTACAGCAACAGTTAGACCTCAGACAAGTTAGTCCACACTCATAAAATCTATTTTTTAGGAGATAAGAAACTTCAAATCTCTGCAGCCTATATTACTTTCAGGCTAAAGTCCTCCCTTAATTAAATGTCCTGAAATTGCTACCACAACTTGATTATACCTACTCACTTTTCAATTTCCCAACCAGTGAAATCTTTGTTCATCTGTGCTGCAAGGATACAGAGATACAGGTTACAATGGGGGGGGGGGAACCCTCTAGAAGGTAAATTAGAATTAACAGTGGAAAACAGCTTATTTATGTGACAAGAAGTAGGATCATTGCAAGAACAGAAAGGCAAAATATCAATTATCTTGGCCTGCTGCTCCCAGTCTGGCCGCTTAATTAATTCCATTTAAATTATCATTACTCATAAGTGATTCTTCCTTTTGACTATTAATCTTCAGTTACATTTTTAAACATAGATATAACTGCATTACTTTCCCTTTCCCCCCATTTCATAATGTGATGCAGGGGATTGTTTGCCTTTCTTGTGTTGTTGGGATAATAAATAAATAAATAAAAATTGTCCAGTAGCACCTTAGAGACCAACTAAGTTTGTTCTGGGTATAAGCTTTCGTGAGCGTGCACAAACTATTCCTTGCCTGGCGCAAGCACATTGAACACACAGTAGCTTGTTTGTTCCCGTTTTCTACTTATGACACCCCCCACAATGCAGGTGAAGCTGTTTACTAAAAGGATTTATGGCACCTGTGCAATTTGCAGCTCGTGTGAGATAACAACTGCTGCTGGATAAACAGACAAGTGGCAAAGTGCCTAATCCTACTGCTACCATCTGACCCACGAGTCTCGCCCTGGTGACACTACCACCACCACTCTGTATCTGCTGAATGTAATCCGAAGTAGTAATTTATGGGTAAAAGCTCTTTGAGTCAGCCAGAGCCTCCTTTGAAAATTTCACTGCAGGATCCCTTACACGAGCTGCTTTTCGTCTAGCAAAGAGCTTGCCTCTTCAGCAGTGGGAGCTGCCACAGAAAAATAAGATAAAATCCAAGAAAACCCTGGTTGCAGCCGGAACTCAGTTCTGGCACCTCTCAGATGGGAGCCACTGCCATTTTAAGAGAATGAGGGAGGTGAGTTCCGACACCTCTTTTTCTTGGAAAATAGCAATGTGTGGTACCATTATTTGTGTAAAAATTGTATACGGAATTATATGTTGTAACCACAGGCGGTGCCAGGGGGGATGGCAAGCGCCCACCCCCAAAACAAGGACCCCTCACTCCCATTTCTGAACTCCTATCATTAACAGCTGCTGTTTTTTTTTTCTTGCCCACTTAGAAATTTGCTTTTTCCCTTCTGTGCCCCTCCCCCCCCCAATTCTTCTGGTGCTACCACTGATTGCAGCCATTTAAAATTTCTCCAGGTAGTCCTTACTCAAATATTTTTTTTTAAATGGAAAGTTCCTAGGTTGGAGTCACAATAAGGTATGTGAAAAAGCTTGTAGCTTCTTCAGCCTGTTTCGGAACATCAATTTTAAATGTTGAATTAAGTCTCCTCAGTGTTGGAGGGGATTGTGTGTGTGTGTGTTTGTGAGGGTGTTTTATGCCATTGTATCCTACATCTTAAAAAGCTGCTTGTGCATTCATTCCGCACAAGGCTAATATGTTTTCAGGAAGTAAAGTACATGGCCAAGGTCACAAACTTGCTCTTTATAAGCACTTACCAATAGCTTGTCTTGAACAATACATTTGTCAGGAAAACAAGCAAAGCTCTCATGCCTAGCCAGCAATGCCACCTGCATGTGGCTGGGGTTTTTTAACCCTTGCAAGTCAGGGACTTCTGTCTCCTCACTCATGTTTAAGCTGTGAATATAGGCTGCGTTTTAAACACACCTATTTGACAGTACATGTTGCTAGAATAAAACGGAACTTACTAAACCCAGATGTTTAGGATGGGGTGCTGGTGGTTACTCTCTGTTCTTGCTATATCAGGAGTGTTTCTGCACCCAAATGGTCACTTTACGAGTCATCTACATGCAAACCGCACACAAAGGATATAATTCTACAATCAAGCTAAGGACAATTGTGCTCCAGCTGTGCCTGTCAAAGTTGTTTGCTGTGTATTAATCAAGCAACAATTCAAAGGAAGAATTTTGTTTGTTTGTTTAAAGGAAGCCCATTTTTTAAATGTTCAGCACTGGTGTACCAAATGGGTTGCTTATGTTTCCAGATAGCAAGGAATATTTGCATTTTAACCTGCTAAACACGAAGTAGTTTTGTATTCTTTTGCAACATGAATGTTGTTGTTTTGTCTTCCTTTGTCTTATCAAATGCTGCTCATATGATGGTGTCAGCCAGTTAGAACTTGCCTGTTGTACAGTGGTTAGGATATTTGGACCCTACCAGATTAAAAGCCCCTCCGAGTTTTATCTCAAACTCAGATCCAGCATCACTAAGGCAAACAACCATTCTCAGACAATGGACTGGGGTGTGTGCCACCTTGACTGGAAGCTGAATAACTCTTCACTGCCAGTTAGGCAGAAATGAAGGAAGATGTTCACTCTATCACTGGAGAGAAAAGGGAGGAAAGCCTACAGATAACCCTTAACTGCCAAAGTAGGAAACAAAAGCCACAACAAAATGGTTCGTGTTATTCAACAATCGTAGCAAGAATGCTGCCCTGCTGGAGTGGCATAGTAAGAGAGTACTTGGCCTCTAAACATGTGTGGTCAACCTTCAGATGTTGCTAAACTACATGTCCCATCATCCCTGTTCATTGGCCATGGTTGCTAGGGCTAATGGGAGTTGTAGTTTAGCAACATCTGGAGGACCAAAGGGTTCCTACTCCTGCTTCGATGGTCTCTCTCTGTGTGTGTGTGTGTTTTGTGTGTGATGGATTTTAACAACTGGGGTGGCAGTCAGCATTTCTAGTGATGTTACACTGTCCTCACATAATCTCACAGCACTCGCTGTTATTTACTCAACTTGTTTGTATTTTATTTTTAAAAATCACATATACAACGCCATTCTGCAAATAACAGTCATAATAAAAATGCAAAACCTTGTAAAATACAAACCTCACAAAATGCAAACAATACAAGTTCAAAGGAGCAGCAGGGTAACAGAGCAGACTAATGGACAAAAAACAGTATAAGTAAGTCAGACATCAGAAAGCCAACTCCACAAAGCAAATGCAGTTGTCTCCCAACCCAAAAAATGCAGCAAATTTAAACTGGCTGACAGGTTAATCGCTAACAGTCAGGAGATACAGGACAGTGGTTTTCAAACCGTGTGCTGTGGCGCCCTGGGGCACTTGGAATGATGGTCAAGTTTTCAATGGGAGCTGCAGAAAGAATATAGTTGCGTCAAGGGAGCCGTGGACTCAGAAAGGCTGAAAACCTCTGACCTTGACAAGGAAAGGCACGGGATCAATCTCATTTGGAAGGGAGATCCACAACTGGGGATCCACAGAAAAAGCCCCATCTCATGTCCTGACCTTCCTAAGAAGATAATGGAGTAAGACAATGACTAAAGCCCTTTATGCCTCCAGGCTGAGACGGTGCCTCCCAGGTGCCACCCCTTCCTAGGTAAGTGGCAGCCCTTAAATTAGGAGCAGACCCTCTGAAATTGGCACCTAACACTCCTCTCCTCTCACTTCAGTCGTGTTATAGAGAGGTCACATGGGTATGTACATCCATGCTGTGGAGAGGGTTGGCTCCCTAGTGGGTACAAGCTCTGAGGGAAGCTCTAGTTGGTCTTTAAGGTGCTACTAGAAGGATTTTTTTATTTTATTTATTTTATTTTATTTGCTTTGACCTGACTTAGTATAAGGTAGCTTCCTATATTTTGCTTCCACTCCTGCACATATCCCTCATCATGCATCACACACTAACATGCTTGCCTTCCCTTGTAGCCATGGAGGTGTGATATCTGGAGACATTTGATTCAGAACTGTAATGCACCACAGGGAAGTTGCACTGTACTGTACTCTTAATTACTTGAATTACTAGTGGGAAAAGGAGGGGGAGAGAAAGAAATGGAAGAGATGAGAAGCTAAGAGGTAAAAAAAGGTAAAGGTAAAGTACTCCTGGACGGTTAAATCCAGTCCAAGGTGACTATGGGGTTGCGATGCTAATCTCGCTTTCAGGCTGAGGGAGCTGGTGTTTGTCCGCAGACAGTTTTCTGGGTCATTTGGCCAACATGACCAAACCGCTTCTGGCACAATGGAGCACCATGATGGAAGCAAGAGTGCATGGAAGCGCTTGGAACAGATGATACTGCGTTTCACCGCAACCTGAGGCTTGTGGGGGGCAGGATTGTAGATGAATGTCTCAGAGCAATTGAGTGCAAATTTTTGGATGGTTGGTACACATTGGAACCCTAGATAGCAAGATGAACATTCCACAAAATCTATACGTTGCAGGGATTCGGAGGCAGGCAAGCCTTTGTAGGTTACCTGGGATTTCTGCACAGGGCAATTTCCAAGTTCCATTCCTTAGAACACAGAAAGGAGGCACAAAAACAGTATAGAAGGCACATGGAAATGAGCTATCTGGGGCTGAAGCGAATGTGCCCTTGTTGAGCTCCCATGAAGCTTAAACTACTTAAATCAATTTGAGGCATCCTAGGTGAGCAGAGGATTCATGGATAGGTAACTAGCTTGGAACAGCCGGGTGGAAGAGACAAATGTGTCATGCTGGGAACAAACACTCAAAGGCTTTGTTCTCCAAGGGGAGAGGTTGCATGAGCCAAAATGGGTCGTCAGTATTACTTGATTCTCTTGCTCTCATTTTGAAAAGATACCATATTCTGAAATAAAATAAAATAAAATACTATACTGTTCTGTACTGAAATGTTTAAACATATATTTGATTGTCCTGGGAACTTCCCACCACACTTGCCACCCTCTCCTGCCGCACCAGTGTGGCATGCCACCCCGTTTGAGAACCACTGCCTTAAGGAATATGGTAAAGGCCTAGAGAGGCATGGTTTGCCACCACAGGATAGTGAGGGCAGTCTTAGGAAGAAAAATATCAGGGGGCTGGTGAAGTTCCATATGCAAATGGAGGTAAAGGGTCCTACCCTGAAGGAATTGTAGTGACTATTAATTAGGTTTCTGGTAGACATGGTGCTTAGTGATGAGACTTGGGCATTCCCATCCCCTTGGAGCTCTTGTTCCTACTGGGCACACAGATCAAGGAAAGCTAGTTCACGCCTCTGTTGTGCTTGCGAAAACATACACACATGCCCGTTGCACAGTCACCTGTAGGACAAAGATGAAGGAGCCAAGGAATTAGGAGCCTGCTCAAGGTACCAGCTAGACTGGACACTTGGGTAGCCATTCCTAATGGGCCTCTTCACTTTAAAAAAGGGACAACAGTACAGTGGTGCCTCGCAAGACGAAATTAATTCGTTCTGCGAGTTTTGTCGTCTTGCGATTTTTTTCGTCTTGCAAAACACGGTGTCGGGAAAGTTTTGGAAAAGCTTCAAAAATCACCAAAGTCTTTAAAAAAACCCCCAAAAGGCTACCACACCGCGTTCTATGAGTTGCTCCTCGAAGTCAAGTCGCAATTGTATTAACGGTGTTAAGAAAAAGGAAACAAACTTGCAAGACGTTTCCGTCTTGCGAAGCAAGCCCATAGGGAAAATCGTCTTGCGAAGCAGCTCAAAAAACAAAAAACCCTTTCGTCTAGCGAGTTTTTTGTCTTGCGAGGCATTCGTCTTGCGAGGCACCACTGTCACAATTTCCCAGCAGCAGCAACAACAGGGATGGCTCAGGTTTCTAATATGTTAGTGAGGGAGGTGGGAACAGTTTGACCCATCATAGCAACTGTGTGGGGGGGGGGGCAGGATTGTGTGAATTAAAGCAATGACCTGCAAAGTCCTGCAGTGGTCTGCCTTTTAGGGTTGCCATGTCTCCTCTTTTTCCAGGACACGTTCTCTTTTTCAGGGGTAAGGTTTCTTTCTGGGTGGATTTTTAAAATTTGTCAAAGTGCCTCTGGCTATGCTTTCTGGATGAGACATAGACATAACTGGTGGTTGAAGACTTGCTTTCCTCTTCTCTTCTCCTGCCCCCCTCAGCAATATATCATAGCTTCTATAGCCTACATATAGCAGGGTTATTTAGCGTTCTCTTTTTTGCTCTTCAAAATATGGCAACGCTGCCTTTTATAGATGGCCCTTTTGGCAACAATGGGTGGGACACAGTTCATTGGGAGGGATAGACGCCCAGTGTCATTGAGCAGCTCCATTTTGTATCAATAATACTTGCACAAGGGAACTCCCTGATCAATTGTGCCTGTTGTATGGAAACTTTTGTAAAGGCGATAACAAAAAAACAAAAACAAAAACAAAACAAAGGATTTGAGCTGTGTCCAAATATGATGGGAATAAACTGCACCGCTAACGTTCACTTCAGCTCTACCGAAAAATGAAGATATGCAGTGGCAGACAATATAATTAGAAATCCTCTAGACCAAAGTAATATTTTCCTTGGAAATAAATATTATCAAAGGAAGAAAAATAGGACTTGCATATATTTGGTGGTGACTGCCAGCAAAAAGGTTTTGAGCGTTGCTGGAGAAAGCAATAATTGTGCATAACTAAACGTGCTATGACCACATAAAAGGAATAAGAAAGCATTTTTAAAAGCATATGAATCCTAAATTTCCCTATGAAGTGAATTCAAAATACAAATAGAATATATAGTGTTTTGCTTGCACTGTAATTTGTCAACTGTTGAGAAAATTGGCATGTCTTTTCTGCTGATTTATTGGTTAATCCCAGCAATTCATTGTGGAAAAGGCCAACAATGAATTACAATGTAGCAGGGGGAGAAATTAAGCTCTGCATTTTAAAAGTGCTTAAGTACATGGCCCTTTGGAACAACTTCTAAAGTAATTGCAATGCACACCTAGTTGCTGCACCTTTGGTGCATGCAAAACATTACCTACAAAACAACTTGTCACCGGATTCCACGAGCCTCAAGTGCAGGAGCTCAGAAACACCCAGCTCTGTAGGAGTAAGATGCGCACACATAACAAGCTTCTGGGTGTTGCTCTCTCCTCAACATCCTTTGCCATGCACTGGATGCAAGCAAAATTCAGAAGCGTGATCTACAAATGGAAGCACATTCCCCCAGGTAGAGTGACAGCCCACAAAATTGCCAAAAAGCCATATGCTGGTTAATCACACCCCATCTGGGATCAGACTAAATGCTGCTTAAAAGTAAAGGTAAAGGGACCCCTGACCATTAGGTCCAGTCATGGCTGACTCTGGGGTTGCGGCGCTCATCTCGCTTTATTGGCCGAGGGAGCTGGCATACAGCTTCCGGGTCATGTGGCCAGCATGATTAAGCTGCTTCTGGTGAACCAGAGCAGCGCACAGAAACGCCGTTTACCTTCCCGCCGGAGTGGTACCTATTTATCTACTTGCACTTTGACGTGCTTTCGAACTGCTAGGTTGGCAGGATATGCTGCTTAGCAATGCCAAAAGCTGAATCGCACGTGTGGGCTGGGCATGCCCAAAAGAGACTTGTGAGGGACTGTCGGAACTTAGCGCATACGCTGCATGAAGTTCCTAGGCTCAATCCCAGAAGGAACTCGGGGGGCAGAGCTGGAAAGAACTCTTCCTAAGATCGACGGAGGAAATCCATGTTGCACTCTTCTGAGCATTCTGTTAGCGCAAGCATTGCAGCCTGCCAAGTGGAACAATCTGAACTCTCCTCCCGCTGAATGCCGTTCCAGGGGTTCTTCTGAACCCTCCTGCCCCCAAAGCCAATTTTGGGGGCAGGGGGAAAGTTATTGCACAGGGCTTCCACTGATGGGACTCATCAGTTGAATCCTGCCCATAGAAAGGTCTGTAGGTTGGCTGCAAAGTACAGGTGGAGGCAATCTTTAAAATAGACCTTGAAAGTTAGTGGTTACAAAAATAAATAAACAAAACTCAATGGGAAGCAGCACTGTGATGGTAACTTAATTTTAAAAAAAACATTGTATTGCAGTGATGCAACATTCAGAGTACAATCCTATCAACACTTATTTGGGAATATGAACTCAGCGGGCGTTGCATCTGATTAGGTATGGGTAGGATTGTACGGTTAGTGTATTGTCAAGCTTGCCTAAAATAACTGGGGATTGGAGTTCAGTTTTATTTCAGAAAGTCATAAGCCCATTTTTGGCAACCAAAGTCTACAGTCCAGTAGAAAACACAAGCCTCAAGTTGCTAAAAGGTGAGTTTTGCTCAGACACCTTTAATGATATGACTGACTGATTAATTAATTGGTTGTGAAATGTTCTGCCTTTTTGCTCTGCAATGGTCAAACGAGGCAAGTCGTTGAGCAACCACACAGTGATTCTTAGCCTTGACTTGGTACAAAGTGGTTTCAGGACTGATTAATAACAAATAGGAAACAATAATCTCTAAATTAGCTGCCACTACATGTGCTTCACAGTGTATGATTTTGATCTGTACACTCTATATCCAGCTACCTTTTCAAGCTTAATTGCTTAAAGAATGGATCAGATTAATAATTACTGTTCTGTAGCTGAGGGCCACTTTAATGCTAAGTGCAGTTCATTTGTTCGGTTTCTCAGGAGTGGTGGAAAAAAAATACCAAATGTATGGGGATTTTAAAATCATAATTAGCTTCAAGTTTGGGGTCCTAGGTTATGTTTGCTTAGCAGTGGCTGGTGTTCAAAAAAGTTTTCTTCCACCTTCTTGTGAAATATGTTTCATTTTAACTCGACTGCCCGTTGTGTTCTACATTGGTTACAACAGTTGGGTTGCAAACATTTTTTTAAAAAAGCTGCATAGTTCAGTAAGTCTATAAAAAGCATGCCAGAGTCACATGCTGCGGTGGCTGTTTTGTGATGTCCTAAAGGCTATTCAGATGCTTTCGCCATTCCATCATAAGGCCCAATGTGCTTTGATCAGGCCTGCAAAACATTCCATGCGAGGATTTGCAGACCAGCCCTTTTGGTATCATAACTTCATGAAGGGAAAACAGCCAGTTGTGATATATCTGTTCTGCAAAGCAAAAGGAGCCCCACATATCAATTTAGAAAACAAAATCCTGAATAATAGGCTTTTCACATTTATCGGTACCTGTTTCCGTCTGGTATTAGAGCCTTGGTAGGGGCTACAAAGAGAGCCGCTTTTATCTTTGATCTATATTTAAATGTATATCTATAGCTTTGATCTATATTTAAATGTATATCTGTATCTCCCTTATCCTATTTCGTCCATATCTGTCTCTGTGTTTGTCTGTGTGTATGTGGGCATGGTGACCCAAACAAAGAGAGTGCAAAGAGAGAGACAATGTCTAATGATACAGGTCACCTTCATACAGAGAAAAGGTCACAGCTCTCAGTCATTTCAAGGCCAGACATTTTAGCTAGGGTTACACTAGAAAGTTTTGAATCTGTCTGAGGGAGGGAGGGCTGTCCCCCATCCTTCTGCCATGCTCCTCATATTTCTTTTTTCCTTCGCATTCAGCTTTCAGGTCAGTCAATGGGAAGTTTTATACTGCATTGATTTAAATTTACAATTGTTTTCAAAGGAGCAATAAATGAGTAGTAATAATGGTTCCATTTTTTAAAATAGATACAGATTTAATTATCTGGAAGCATTTCTCATTTAATACATTATCGCCATGTGACTTCTTCTCCAGGTTTCAATTCCCTTTGAAATAACTTACTTTTGTTCCCAAAAAGTGACATTTTCTCATCCTTCTTCCTGTCAAATTAACATCCCAACACTAATCTTATGGGAACCAAAGTTACGGCCCAGTGGTCTCGCACAAGATACAAAATATTCACCATAGTTACTCACCTGAAGGCCTACAAGCGTGATCCCTACCTGGGGGTCTCAACCAACCCAGGACACTTCAATAGTGGTTCCATTTGAGAAATCACTGGCTCGGTTTAGATGTCACCCTAAACCATGGTTTAGTGTCAGGGTAGCCAATTTGGTGCTGTTCAGATGTTGTTGGGCCACAACTTCCATCAGCCCAAGTCCTGGAATGATGAGGGCTGTAGCCCTGGAGAACTCCACATTGGCTTTTGTGTCACAGGCATGGACCTGTGGAAGATGCTTCCTCACTGCAGCCCTCCATGTCTGTGAGAAGAACTAAAGCTTTCATTTTTTCCCTTTAGACCTAACCATAGTTTCCCATGACGTCTAAACTCAGGAGAGTGAATAGTTCTAATCCGAAATCCTCTTTGGGTGTTCTGATCCCACACACAATTACCACAGTGTGGGGGAGAATGGCAATGTGCATGCTAAACGCTGCCCTCCCTGTCACCGTCCCCTTTGCCCTCCATGGGTTAGAGGGTGAACCTCTGAAGTAGAGAAACCTTCTGTACCTGCGGAGAACGTGTGTGATTTAAAACCTTGCTAGATCAGGTTTCTAAATAGCACAGGGAGTTTCTGTGAAAACAGGAGGCTCCCTGCTTCAGAGGTTGACTCTCTGACACATGGAGGGGGATGGGGACGGGTGGCAATGTGAGGAGGAAATTCTAATGCTTGAAGGAAGCTAAAGTTACTTAACAAACCAGGATAGCATGCTATGGTTTGATCCCCGTTTATGTTTAGACCAAGCCACATCATCAGGATCTACGGCTAATTCTGAAGTGGAAGTGGAAACGGAATCTCATCCTTGCAGTCATATTGCTAAACCAGATGATGTTGGATTCCAACTCCCATTAGCTCCACTCAGCATGGACAGTGCTCCAGAATCATTGAAGTTCTGGTTTAGAGCAGGGGCAGACAGGCTTCAAGCCTGTCAGATCTACTGTCTTTTTTTGTCTATAAGACAAGGGTTTTTTTACCCAGTTTTTAAGGTCTAAAAATGTCCATGGAATATAGCAATTAAATATATAAATAAACATGGAACTTGCTCTAGCAGTCGCAGCTCCTGACAGTGGTGAGCCACAGGGCCTCCGTAGTCTGCTTGCCTCTTCCCACTCTGCCCGCCCTAAAGCGGGGAGGGAGGCTGTAGGCAGTCCGTTTTCGCCGTGCAGTGTCTTCGCACGGCTCCATTTGTGTGCAGGTGGTGCAATGTTACACAGGAGGAGCCCGTGATTGAAGGAATATCCCCCCTCTGCACCTTTAACATCACCAAAACATTGCGCCTTGTGCTCCTCCCGTGTAACGTTGCGCCGCCCGCATACAAATGGAGCCGCGCGAAGATGCTGTGCAGAAAAAACAAATCACACATGCAGCCTCCCCCACGCAACCTCTGCCTGTAGGGTGGGCAGAGTGGGAGGAGGCAAGCAGACTGAGAATGCCCCGCGGGAAAGGCGCTGCCTCTCCAGTTGGTTGCGGAGGGTCACCTGAACACATTCAGAGCCGGGGGGTGGGGCGGGAATCATCACCAGAACTGACCTGAGTTCACAGCTCTTTCACACAAAAGTCCACTGCTGGTTAGCTTTCCGTATAATTGTGGTGACAAAAGTCATTTTGCTGTTGCTGTTGCTAAATAATTGGCAAGTTGATCTGCTGAAAATCAACCAGAGATCTACCAGTGAATCCCAAACTACCATCTGTCCACTCCTTTTGTGAATGATCTTTCAGCTTGTGTGCTCTCCTCTCCTTTTCCAGCATGGAGATAAGCAGCTTTATAGTCAATTGACTGTTGTTTATGCTTTTCTATAGATTAAGGCAAGGGAAGCCAACATGGTGCTTTCCAGATGTTTTGCAGCTCCCATTATTTCTGACCATTGGCTAGGGCTGATGGGAGTTGTAGTCCACAACATTTCGGAAGGCAAAGGGCCATGTTGGACCCAGGAAATAAGCCAGCACTGTAAACCACAATTTGAAGTTGGCTTCTTTCTCCAGATTATAGTTAAGATGAATCTGTTTGTCCTATTTCAGACGTAACAAGCTGATTCAGATGATCACATCTCAGCTTAGTGAACTGACAAGTCTTTTGCCTGTGAATTCAGCTGCTTCATGCAAACTGTGATGAAAACAAGAAGTCTCTAACTATTTCATCTGAACTTAAAAACCTGGTGGTTACCAGCTTCAGAACAACCAGGAATATTAAACCAACCATGGTGTAAGATCCTGACATCCTGGTTTAATCACAGCGCCTACTGGAGCTGGAACAAAGCAGCTGCGAAGAAGGGCAGAACGCTCCTACCCTGGCTTGTTAAGCAAAGGTATGATCATCCAAAGCAGGCAAATGGATCGAATGGAAGCAAAACTCACAGATCTTACGGATGCACCAGAGGAGCAGAGAGCTTGAACATTCAGTGGTTGTTCATGTAATGCTAAACCATAATTTAGTATTATGTCTGAAGCAGGTCAGTGTTAATGTGTTCCAATCCAGTGCTGGACTTAGTCATTCTAGCCTGAATCATTCCTGAGAAGGGTTGCTTTATACATTATGGTCCACATGTAACAAAAGTTAGTAATAACTATGACTTATTGAAAGCAACCAGAACTGATTTCATCACGACTAAGAAGTTCCAATGTTTACAATGGTCATGACTAATTTTAGCAGGATGGTGGTAATCATTTCTGGAGTACCACTAACATTATGACTGATGCTTCATGTCTTAAACCTCCAGTTGAATCATTCCCTGCCAATTTTTCAACAAGCAGTATCAATATTGCAAGAGAGGCAAAAAAGGATAAAACTGCAAAAATGCACTAGAGTACACCAAAAGGATAGTACTACAAAGGACAAACAAACAAAAATCCAGCTGTTGCAGGAGATTGTTTTTATTCAAGAAGTATAGATCTCAATCCCAACATGTTTTCAGCCATAAGCTCTGCATTAAGGGATAGTAAAAACTATGACAAATTCTATAAAATACTAGCTGCAAAAGGTGCTATCAGCTTCTACAGTGATTCCAGACAAACCACTGTAGAAGTCATTATCTCCTTTTGGAGCTAAGTAATGTCAGGATTTTTGTTTTGTTTTTAAATATGCATCTCGGTTCAGTTTACTGCTCAAGACTCATTGAGATTATGATCCATGCTAATCAGATCAATCAGTTAGGCTGCACTCCCTTACCAGGAAGAAAGCCCCAATGAACTCAATTGTAATTACTTTGAAGTGATAGGTGAATCTGTCAATTTTTGTTTCAATCCGTTTTTTATTTTTAAAATCTTAAGTTTGGTTTTTCACATTTCCACATCAGTGTGCATTTTTTTAAAAAAAGTATCCATGAAAATTTATCAGCGTTTTAGTGCAGATCGCCTCCAACTTGCAATATACATATTTTTACAAAACAAATTCCTATAATACAATGCATTTTTGTATGCTTTTTAAAATAACATCTGTATTTTTATGCACACTTACCCCAGCACATACATTTTTGTTACTTGGCTGGAGAACTACATCACAAAATTGTGCATTTCAAAATGACTGTCTTTTAGTTTGTGTACTGTTTTTGAAAGTGCAAATTAGGTAGGTTCACTTTTAAATGCAAATGAAACTTACTTTCTCCCCACCCCCACTTCTGTGTAGATATGCATAGGATTGCATTGTTAGTCTTTTGCATCTGATAGATTTCTGCCTGGTGAGTCTCCCCAAAGCAGATGGTAAAAGAGAGGCAAGATAAAACATTGATCCCATCACTTCTGTGCTGTACTAGCAGATACTTTTTCAGTTGCAGCAGTTTATTTAAGATCCTGTATTCTATGTGGGGCATTAGGCTACATCACTGCCACCTAGTGGAAAAATCACAGGCAACAAATTCAAGACAAACTCTGCTATGACATTGGAATCTACAAAGGAGAAAGTGGAATTCTCTGTGAAATGTGATCCACGCTGGACTGACCAAATGGCATGCTTAACGATTTATGGGTGCACACACAAGCACCACATGAATCAAGACTTGTATGTGATGCATGCAATAAATATGACACGACTGAATGCAAATGTCAGATGAGAAATGTGATGTAGGACAGCAATGTCTGTGCCTGTTTTGTGTTTCCAGGACAAATGTTTTTAGGAAGGATACACACTTCTGAATTTTCACTAACAAATAACATAGCACTGAAGTGGCTGCTTGAACAGGAGTTATTACTGCGGAGCTCCAGCCTCACCCTTCATGGCCTCTCCCACTTTGTCTAGGGCAACTGCCACCCCTTATCAACCCAGTAACACAAATATAACCTATTTTAGGGAAGCAAAACATGTATTTTCTTTGACTGTCAGATTTGCATATATTTTTCACCTCCCGCCCACCCTTTCCTTTTTTAAAAAACCAAGAAGACTAAGAAGAGCAAGGCTAAGAGGAGGGCATTTTTATCCTTTCACACTCACCCCTCGTTCCAGCCATATTTTCTAGCACAACAAAGGGGATTGATTGAAAGAAGCTTTCTGTTGTCTATGTATCACTTGCTGCCAGCTAGAACTGGACAAGCATTCAAGTGGATGGGCAAGCACACTCATGTGTGTATCATTTATTATTACATTTCTATCCCGCCTTTCCTCCGGGGAACTCAAGGTCGGCTCCTGTACGAGTATCCCTAGCTGTGTACGTACGCAAACAGGGGCTACATGTCAACCATAGGCAGCAGCCAGTGCTATACATGCAAAGCCCTGTGAATGAAGCTGAAATCGTACCACTAGAAGTCTGGACTGGACTTGTAAGACTATAAGGAGAGAATTCTGCTGGAACAGGTCCTAGGCCCACCCAGTGCAGCAGCCTCTTCTTACAGCTGCCCACGGGAAGGACCTGACTGCAACAGCATTCTCCCGACTCGTGATTTCCAGCAACTGGCATTCAGAGGCATGCTTCCTCCAACAATGAAGGGACTCCATGGAGTCAGTGTCATCCGCAAATAGTTGATCCGCTTGATTCCAGGTTCCTACACTGACTGCTCTGTACATGCACTTGTTGGATCAGGACCAGAGTGTGCCTGCTATTGTTTCCATAGAAATGAATCAATCTCTTGTTGGGATTCATTTCTCAACTGCTCGTATGGGTTTATTGCCCACATTTTCATTCATTTCCAGTAATCACATTTCTCCCCTCAAAGTATTTGTTTTGTTATTTTTAATACCGTAAATTCAAAAGTTATTCTTTTTCCTACCCATTAATAGTTCCTTTCAGAAGGAGGTCATAAAATAGACCCAATAAAAAAATCACTGGGCACAGGATAATTTGTGTATGTGTGTGTTCTGACAGCAGATTCTGGACATTCAGTAACTGTAATTGATTTTAAAGCTATTTCAGAATTACAAACTCCGGATATTAATCTAGGCTCAAGAAGAGCTACAAGAGTGAGTGGGGGTGAGGGGGAAGAAAGGGGGTTGTCTTATTTTGTTACTGGATCAGGTGAGTGGGCTGAACAATTGGCTAACTTGCCCCAAAGAAGTCCATTGTTTGCTGGACGATTTCAAGGTTTTGGAATTTACTTCCTTGGGAGTCACATTATATACCGACCCTGCATGCTTGGAAGGCAGTGGTTCTCTGAATCTGAGCAACACAAGTGTGGAGAAAAAGGCTGGTGGTGAAATGGCAAATTATCAGGGAACATTGCCAGTCAGAATGGCATCCCATGTCAAATTCCTTCTTTCGCCATCCATAGCAGGGTCAGCTGTTGTGGACTGCACACCCAACTGCTCCAGTCAGCATGGCCAATGGCCATGGATGATGAAAATTGCAGTCCATAAAATCTGGAGGGCACTACACCTGCCACCTACTGTTCTATAACATGTTGTTGTTCAGTTACCTTGTGTCCTGATGCTTACCATTTCCACAATCCCATTCCATTTCACTGGCCACTGACACAGGAAAGAAATGCCTACCATTTCAGAACATAAGACAAATGATGTGTTTTTTGGGTGGTGGGGGAATATGGCATAGGGTGGCCCTGTGATTTGACAGCAGCCCTGTGTTTCTGACAGAGTGTATTTTCAGCCCATACAACATTTCTAAAGAACCCTACTTGACACTCTGCGTTTCCCTTGTTTTGTGTCAGGGTCTCATTTGTGCCTGTTCAAATGCAGATGTTATCAATGACTAGTCTGCATTAGACTCCGGTGCCCCTTCCTGCCCCAAGCTGCTTTGGTTAAAACTGACGTTTCAAGATTACATCCAGATTTTTAATCTCTTAAGTCTGTCAAATGCATTATGATTCCTTGTAAATAAACATGCTCTTGGTGTTTTTCATAGGCTTGATCCAAAAAAACCGCTTTCAATTTCTTTGATCTTGGCCTCATATTCCATTATTCATTTCTCTATTAAATATCCAAACAGTGCCACTTCCCTGGACAGAAGATCAGGGCCATTTTTCATGTACACCCAGCCAGTCTCCTTTCTTTTTAGTGCTGCTGCTGCATCAGCATTAACGAAGGTTTGTGCTAGCAAAGAGTTAAAAGCTTTTCTTGTGTTCTTACTGGGTTGTAAAAGGAACTGCTGGAGCTGATCAATGACCACTGTTAAGACCTGGAAACCAATTATAAACTTGAAATTTGTGATGAACAAAGCTCCGAAACGCTGGGATGAAAACTACTGAATTAGTTCAGTTCATTAAAATCATTAATAGTCATGAAATGAAAACCACCAGAGTCCAAAAAGGCTTAATGCCCTATCCATATTAATTAGATGGGAGCAAATCTGAAGTGAAAAGCAGCACATGCTTTGTAGAATTAGCAATTGCTCTCTACAGACTACACAGATCTCTATTAAAATTCAGTTTAATTAAAATTGATCACGTTAAGAAACTGATGTGGTTAATTAACTGAATTTCTAGACTTCTTTTCATACATTTCACAGATGCATTGTATGGCGCTTTCCTGGGTGACAGCTTGCATTGCACAGTGAAAATCCTGATTTCACAGGTTAACTCTACATGTTCCACAGGGTCTGAATCCACTGGGAGTGACTCTGGAAGCAAAAAGGCCTCTGGACTTGCAAGAATCCATTGCTAAAAAACTCAGTCAGAAATCACAATTGAGAGCTTACCTTTTAGAGAAATGCAGGGGTAAGTGGACGCAGCTATCTAAGATTCCTTTCTGATAGCAATCTGAGCTAACAAAATATGCTAAAGATGTTGGTGGGTTTATGCCCATGTACACTTGCTCAGAATCCTACCCCTAACAAGTAAAGAACAGATGTGGGAATACAGAAATGCAGATTGCTGGAAGAATCCACTGCTCCAAGACCGTTATTCTGGTGATGAGAATGCATGGATATTTTAAGACTTATATAAGACCCCATTTTTTTATTTATTTTGCTCACTACGGACCGTGGAGCAGATTTAGTTTCTACAAAGTTGTGCATGTGTTGTGTCATAGCCTATGGACCACCAAAAACTAATAAAAACTAGTTAAGACAATATTCCACATGGATGCAGTGACCACATTCTGGAGCAGCTATATCCATGCAAAGTGGCCAGATTCACACAGAATATTCTACACACATTCAGTTCTGCTGCTTCACTAAGAACCTCCTGGCACACATTAAGACCATCACATAGTGGCTGCTTTCAGTAAAGGTCTAGATTTAATCCAGCTATGCTGGATCAGACTAAAGGCACATCTAACATACCCCTCAACTGTCCTCAGAAAACCGGGACATTCTATTTTGGATGCTGTGATCTCACACCACAATCTCTCTCCCGGCCCCCAGCATTTTTAAGGGGCTACAATCTCACATGGGTCACACGACTCACCCAGGAGGGCAGCCCAGAAGACGCATGTCCTGATATTTGGCCTGAACGTGCTCGATGGTATGATCTAGTTCAGCATCCTGTTTCCACAGTGGCCAATCTGATACCTATGTGAAGCCAACATGCATCTAAAGACTTGAGACCATGACCACCGGTTCTGTATCAGGGATGTGGGGATCATTAGGAAAGTGTGCTGTGGTCTGCAAGCCTTCGCCTAGCTCTGAGAAAAGGAGGGAACTGCAGCCAGATCAATAAGGAAGTTGGCCCAGACAAAGAACCATTGGATAAGTCCCTCCTGTGTCAGTAGGGCTCCTCTAGGTTACCTGACATCAGTACCAAACACCAAAGTCAGGGAAGCATCATTTTAATTTCCCACAGTGTCCCATATGAAATGTCACTCTTGGGCTTTGTGGTAAATTAAAATGGCAGCTTTTAGACCAAGACACTTTTACAAAGGCGGGCATCAGCAGTAGGCCTCAGTGGGGCCCTGGTAACTGTCTGGGGATGCCAGGCACTAAAGATAGAGTGATTCTTATAAAACTTGCCAGGACAGGGTTACTCATTAGTCATTATTTATTACATACAGTATATAGCAATATCCACTTTTTATTATTGCTGGTACTGTACCGAAGGATGACAAAAGTTATATATTGCTTCTCATAAGAATTGTTGAAATAAAAAAAACCACCACATGAAAGTAATTTAAGAAGATTAAGATCTCTTCTCCCCAAGGTTTATTAGCACATTCAGGAGCACACATAGCCAGACCAATAGTGATTTCATTGGGCATCATTTTAGATCCTTGTTCTTTCGAACACTCGCTGCCACCCCCTGCTCAACATTTTGCAAAGTGACATCTGACTAGAATACAAGACACACACCTGACTCCTAATTCCCCAGCGGTCAAACCTGTTAAACTTTTGGCCTGTGCCAGTAAGATGACTGCAGTTCAAGTAATGCAAAATACACACATTCAATCACTTCCTTGCTCCCTAAAGGCACATGGCTTCTTATCATGGAGAAGCAGGAGTTCCACACTGATGCACTGGAGAGCTAAGTGTCTTTAGAGCCTCATCAGGAAATTGAATATTCACAGCAACTTACTGCACGGAAGCAGAGCGTGAGTGACAATCCCAGAAGCTCCCATGATAGTGTTTATTAGTACCTGCTGCTTTGTTTTCTTAACTAAGGCCAGTATGGGGGGACATTGCATTAAGCTGGGGGCTTTATTCTCATGTCCTCTCCACTCTGGGCTTAATTGCCTTACAAGGTCTCTCTGCCTTAGATGGTAAGGTGTATGACTTCGCTAACTTCAAAACACATCACGCAAGTTGCCCTGCTGTGCTTGGAGACCTCCTCCTGGCCGCTGAAGGTCTGAATGTCCTGGCCTGAGGGCACCATGGGCTGTGATGTTCAACAGCAGCTATAGCTTCTGAGTTGTCTTCAAGGGCAGCATCACACAAAGTGAATGGACATAAGGTCCCTAGCACTGACAAGGAAGACACTTCTCAGTGTTCAATTCCTTTTAGTGAAGGGAAGTGACATTAGGAGAAAAAGAAATATGGTCACTGAAAGATTTTTATCCCCTCCCCTTCCATGCTAAAACAGATGGAGGAAGCTCACCAGAAGTCAGGAACTAACAGTCAAACGGAGGCCAAAAACACTCTCATTAAAACCGTAAGACAATAAATTATATCCTTTCGTATTTATCCTTTAATATTCTTAATCAAATCCATTTCCAGTTCTAATTTTACTGTTTTTCTTTTCCCTGCTTTTGACCTTCAGTAAAATGTTTCCACTGATCAGGGGTAATAAAATGATGAATTATTATATGAAATTAGGCAAAAGATAGAAGAGATTTGTTGAGTAAATGGTGCCTGAGCAATGGGAGAAAATGTCTGTAATTAAATACAGACAATGGCCCTGATCCGGTGAGATGTAACCCATATGTGGAAATATATTTTCACCTGCTGGTTGTCTCCTCTATGATTCAAGAGAATGCACACAGTGGAGGAATGCTACACACTTTGTTTATTGACCAGCCTTCTCTATGCAGCGCTGAATGGCTCATCTCCTAGAATCCGTCCCCTCTTTTCATTTGGGGATGGGTAGGGAAGTCTTCCACTCATCATCTCTTCTGGTGCACGAGAGAGAAGGGGTAGAGAAGTGCTTTCAAAACTATAGAGCAGATTGCATATATACCTGGCATAGTAATATATATTCCTTGTGTTATAAGAATACTGACAGAAAATACATACTGAGCATTTATTCACAGATAATCTCCCTGCCTATATATTAAGATCACTGGTGTTGTGATCATTACCTGAATATTCAACAGGATGCCTACCAGTAGAGGCTAGGGCAACCATATTGGCACCTGTCTGTCTTGAGAGACAATGGAGTACACCTCCGGGGGTGAAGTCAAACCACAGCATTAGTTGCACCAATGTGACCTCCCCTGGGGCGCAAGTCTGGGCAGTGTGTATGGAGGTCCTGGGCTGCCCAGATGGCAAGACCCCTCTCTTGGCCTCACAGATATGGTCCAAAAGAAAGCAGAGCAATACATTTGGCACCAGCTTGGCTGCAGGAGTTGCTGGAAGGAGGAGTACAAGGCGCCACCCAACCGTCTTGGGGACTCCATTATGGATTTGTGTAGGGTTTACTCCTTAGCCTTCTCTTCTCCTGAATATATCCCTCAGAGCAGCAGAGGTTTAGGATCAGAGAATTCCTTCTCCTACATGGGCTACTTTCCCAACCTGATGAGCCCTATCTGCCCCTCACTTCCCTCTATGGGAATTTAACCCCCCTACATGACTTAGTTTAAAGCTATCACCATCAGGGTTGCAAACATTCTTCCCAGTCCTCATGAATCCATCTCTTGCCAAAAGTCCTTCATCACTGAAGCACAGACTATAATCATGAATCAAACCCTTTCCCTATGATACCATTTGTATAATCAGCCACTCACTTCCAGTATTTATCTCTTTTTGGCCCATGATTTTCAGCAGAAGGAAATGTCAAAACCACCAGCTGACCCCAAGGTTCTTCCCAGTCTATCCAGAGCCTCACTTGCAATACAATCAAAACTGTGTCAAGAAGAAGTGCAATGGCTCAGCAGTAGTGGAGCATATACTTTGCACATGGAAGCTCCCAGCTGTTTCCAGGTAGGTTTGGAAAAGACTCCTGCCCGAAACACCATCTTTCCCAGTTTTCTGGAGACCAAGTTCAAATGCCAGCTTTAAGCTTTAATTTGGGCCTGAGCTATTTGAAGGACCCCCCTGCCAGTGGGTCTATGGAAAATTCCAAGGCTTCAAGTCTTTCAGAAGGATATACATTTTCTGACTGGCTTAGTCATGATGGATGTTTCACAGCTTGGATTTGTAATTAGTTGACTATTTTAGCTGTTGGGGTTTGTTTTTTATGCTTGGTGGTGGTTATATTATTGATTTTATTGATACTATGCAGTTTTGTATTGTTGTAGGCTGTGTGGGAGGGGCATCACCCAATCTTTAAAAGAAACATAGACTGAGGGATAGCTCAGCTGATAGAGCATGAGACTCTTAATCTCAGGGTTGAGGGTTTGAGCCCCATGTTGGCCAAAAGATTCCTTCATTGCAGGTGGCAGGACTAGATAACCACTGTGGTCCCTTCCAACTCTACATTTCTATGATTCTATGAGTTTAAATAAATGAATAAGCTATTCTAGAAGATGTTGTGACAGGCTGGCTAGACGCACTCAGAGAAACAGTTTCACATTGCATCATTTTATTGGTGATCCCCCTTATACAAAAATAATATTTAAGTGCCTTCAAATATTTCTTAACACTACTCCTATCTATTGTCATGAACCACAACCATCTATAAAGCCTGCAGAACTGCAATTATTTGTTTCATTATCTTTCTTTTCTTTTCTTGAAGAGAAGCTATTGATTTTTCTACATCAGACTCTTACCCAGAGACCATTAAGAGATAAAATTTTATTTCTTAATTTTTTTCTTCCATCCTATTAAGGGCTGTGCTTGCATACTCTAACGATGGAGTCACTGAAGGTGACATCACATATTTTCAAGTTTGGAATACAATTGATTGATCACTGCCACCCATGATCATTCCAAGAGTTAAATTTCCTATGGTCACTGCCTCAACACGATATCCCTGTGGGAATTTCACTGAGCAGGATTTTGCCTTGGAGATGGATGATCAGCAAAAAGATATTGATCTAGAGTCACTTCAATCACTTATTTTTTTTCTTTTATTTCTCTGAAGTATCTCTAGTAATTTGATCAAGTGTCAACCAAAACCAACCATGAAATTACTTAGAAAATTGTAATTCTGTCTCTCACTTTCTTTAAAACAAAGGAGGAGAGAAAGAAGATTCAGAACAAGCGCCCCATGGCAACAGACACTATGAAATATATCTATTATTACCACACTTCTGTTTCTTATTTCATGGTTGCGCAAGTGTATAGAGCTGGGTTAGCAGTTAGGCTGAACAGTCTCCAGCCAAATTAGGGATCCAATATGGTTGAATCATTTGTAATCTCTCTTGCGTAGAAAATGTTACTAGCTTAAATGAGAGTTAAACAGCCATGCCCCCACTTCTTTCTTCTTCTTCTTTTTTGAAAAGTGGGCCTATATGTGTACTAGTAGTTGAAGTATATCTAGTGATTCAGGATAGTTTGTGAACCCAGAACTTTAGCATATGATCTGGCACTATGGTGCAAAAGCATTGGGCTGGATTCAACTAAATAGTTGAGCTAACAGGAGCCAGTGCAATGAGTCCCACTAGCTCAATGGAGCCTCCTTCTGATGTCCCCAGCTCCCTCAACAGGTGTGGGGAGTTGGGGGGAAACTCTAGAATGGTGCATGGTGGGAGGACAAGGGCGACTGTTCCATCAGGAAGCTGAAATGCATGTGCTGATGGAGCAGTCTCCTTAACACTACTTTGAATTCCACCCATTGGGCTGCATCTGCACATAATGAGAAATCAGACATTCTGGCTTCCTGAGGTTTATCACAAACCAGCAGCATGTTTGTGTATGCTGCCCAGTTGCTCCTGCTTTACTCCTCCCCTGGCGCATGTGGAATAAACAAACCAGGAAACCGTAGCGTCTTGCTGTATTTGAACAAGATCAAGCCATAATCAGCAAGCCAAGAAACCATTCCTTCAGAATGGCTAATGATTATGGCTTGCGAAGGAGCAACAAACCATAATTTGTGGCTGGGATATAAGGGGAAGACAAGCCTTCCTGGATTGCTTTTCCCAAACTCGTGCCAGGGGAAGAGCAAAGAGGGAGTGATCAGGCACCAGGCTCCAGCAGGCTGGTGCTTCCTGTTAAGCCACAAGAAGACAGAAAGTCGTGCTTTGTTATGTGTGAATGTTGTTTAATGTAGACACCTTCTAATAATTGTAATTTCATTTGGGATGCAATCCTAAGTACAGTTAGAGCCACATGCCTAGGATTACACTGTTAGAGATGCAACAAAACAATCATTTCAGTTCCCAAGAACTGAACACACACAAGTCACAAAATATGCCAAGATTAAAAAGGTAAAGGGACATAAAGGGACCCCTGACTGTTAGGTCCAGTCGTGACTGACTCTGGGGTTGCGGCGCTCTTCTTGCTTTCTTGGCCGAGGGAGCCGGTGTACAGCTTCCAGGTCATGTGGCCAGCATAATAATTTAATAATAATAATTTATTATTTGTACTTAGCATGACTAAGCCGCTTCTGGCAAACCAGAGCAGCGCACAGAAACGCCGTTTACCTTCCCGCCGGAGCGGTACCTATTTATCTACTTGCACTTTGATGTGCTTTCGAACTGCTAGGTTGGCAGGAGCTGGGACTGAGCAACGGGAGCTCACCCGGTCGTGGGGATTTGAACCGCCAACCTTCTGAGCGGCAAGTCCTAGGCTCTGTGGTTTAACCCACAGTGCCACCCGCGTCCCAGATGCCAAGATTAGGTCTGCTTAAAACCCAAATCTCTATACCCGCTGCTACAAAAATACAGTATTTAATGAACACGCATTTCTCCCCTCTCTCATGATACTGGAACTTGGGGTCTACCAATGACATGGATTGGCAATGTATCTATCCTGATAGACAATAACGAAGCCCATTATGGAATTTGTTGCTCCAAAATAAAGTGTTGACTTCTAAAAGAACAATCCTGGCTTGCTCCCAGGGAAGTGGATATAGAATTGCAGCCTAAATGGAATTAGAAAATGCACTGCAATAAGATATGACAGCCACAGGCTTATATGTCTTTAGAAAGGATCAAACAAATTCATGGAGGTTAACTTTGATAACTAAATAGGACCTCTAGATTCAAAGGCAGTATACCACACTAGGGGGCAGACAATGGGGGAAGGCTGTGTAGCCTTTATACTCTGCTTGTGGGCTTCTGCAAATCATTTTACTAACCACAAGATGCTGTATTAGGTTGACCTTTGGTCTGACCTAGCAGGATCTTCTTATGTCTCTCTATAGACTCATACGATGGGGGAGGGGGTATCTGACTTGAGTTTTAGCCACAGGCTTAAATGTGAGGGATCTTTTGTTCATTAACTAAGAACTAAATTTTCCATGCATTTATCCAAAGTCATTTATTTATTTTTTTGGAAGAAATAAAAATTAAATAATAGAAAATGAGAGGTAAACAGCACAACGAAGATAAAAACACAACAACGAGGACTCCAGCAAGAAAACATTGATGCTCTTTTGACTTGCAGTGCATTGAGCTGGCACATAGTAACAGCCAGAGTTGCCTGGTTCCTGACATGAAATGGACTTTCATCAGTTGTATGCTCTTTGTATCAGTGTATGTGGAACAAAGTAAGAGGGTTCAGACAGCATCCAGGAAGAAAAACGTTTGATTTGTAATACAATGGTACCTTGGTTTACGAACTTGATCCGTGCTGGAAGTCCGTTCTTAAACCAAAGCGTTCTTAAATCAAGGCATGTTTTCCCTTAGCAGCAGGGGACTCAATTTACAAATGGAACACATTCAACAGGAAGTGAAACATGTTCTCATTCAAAGGCAAAGCGTTCTTAATCCAAGTTGTTCATAAACTAAGCTGTTCTTAAACCACTGTATAACTAACACCACTTGAAACACCCCGAAGGCAACAGACTTGGGAAAATACGTATCTACACTTTGGAGGGGCTTAGGGTGTCAAGCAGATTTGTACCTCCAGAAGTTCAGCATGTGGTTTTGTCCATTAGTCTGACACTGAGCTGAAGAAAAATCTTGCTAAAGCCCAGTGACAATTGTCTCAGTCACAACTGTTGTAGCCTGTGTGAGTCTGGTCTCTATGATACATAATCCATTTGTGTACATGGGTGAGCCAGCTTCAAAACCCATGGTCTCAATTCTTTATTGCAGGCCATAGGACAAATGAACTAGAACATTTCAGTTCCCACTGAAACGAAAAAGAGCTGTTCCCATACTGAAAAAAGGAGATGGAAATAATTTTTTGCTGAGAAATAGCTGCTTAAATTGCTTAAGCAGAAACACAACTTTTGAAGCAAAAATATGTGAGAAGCTTCTGAAGTCTGCATGCTAAGCTTGTGGAAGCATCCATAAAGAGACAAACTTTTTGAAAAATGTACCAGGCATGGATCCAATAAAACAATATTCAAACAAAAAGCATGTTATTCCAAAGACACATTTTTATTTAATTAAAGGAAAAATAGAACGATCCCTAATAGGTCAATAACAATGACTTATGACTTCCTTTATGTGACACATTCAGAATAAATGGTAATTTACCATTAAAAGAGACATTTCTTTTTTCTGCAGAAGAAATTAATGTTTAAGCAAAGGTTTTCCATTTCCTTCTCCAGGATTTGTATTCAGGTACTGAGTCTCAGGATATTACAGGCTTCAATCCCCTTCAGCAAATACAGGAAGGGTTTAACCATAACAACCTATGACATCATTCCAGCTGTACTCTGATGGGTTTAAGATCATTTCATTGGTGCCATTTGAGAAAGAAGAAAAAATATGTTCTGCTTCTCCAAACTTAGGTTGGCTAGGAGGATTTGGTTGCTTTCATGGTTTAATCATGAACACTTTAAATACAACGCACACAAACCAGCAGGGATATTCTGGCTTATACAACAAGCTGTGCGATGCAGTCACTCCTTTCTAGTGGGTATGCTTTCCTTGGGACCTTGACTCACTCTCTGAAACTAAGCAAACTTGTCACTCCGCCTGATAATGGCCTCTTGTGTGTAATACATAAGAATGTAACCATACTGGACTAGGCTAAGAAAGAGTTAACCGAGGTTGCATTCTCATGGCAGTTTATTCTGTTTTCACAATGTTTCCCTAACTGTTGACTTCCGCATTAGATTTGAGTTTTCACTCAACATAAAAGCCTTTTTCCAGAACAACAGTGGAACATAATGTAAATTTAGTGCTCATTCCCATGTTACTTGCTTCCGCATTTGTGTTTGCAGATAATACGGAAAGGAGTGCTGTATTTCACTATTTTTGCTCCGGAATAAATTGACATGTGATTGCAGCTTATGTCCAGCCTTCTGTCTTCATCAGTGGCAATCCAGAGGATTTCTGGAAAACTCACAAGCAGAGCAAGGTTGTTTCACGTGTTCCTTGAAAAGTTAATGCAAAATGTATGCCCAATATATTAAGTAATCTCAGTTTTTTCTTGCCATGAACATTTCTTTACAATTCCTCTGAAATTCAAAGATTTTGTCTTGGTGATTTAGTTTTACAAAAGGGTTATTATGAGCTACAAAATTCTAGTTTACCAACTAGATAGGGACATAATACACCAAAGTCTCTTTTAACTTTCTAGAATCTTGATTATTCAGAACCAATTGCCTGTTGGAGTAGATGGCTCTTCCTCACGCCTTCAAGCTGAAACTGAACAGCCATGCATTGGGAATCCTCCAGCTCTGGACTTCTTCTCTCACACAGGGGGTTGGGCTTGATGGCTTACAAGGCTCCCTCCGATGCTACAAAGAGTAAATCAAGGGACCCTTGCTAAGCTTTGGTTTGGAAAGCTTCCTGAACTTGGGCGTAGAAACTGAAGGCTCAAGAGCTTTCGAGCACGGTGCGTGAGCACTGTGCTCAGGGATTGCAAATTCCCCTGAGCCTTAAAAATAAGGCTTTGGCTGATTTTGTACAGCTATGTCTGAGTGCCCAGGACTTCAACTAAAAGTGTGGTAGATGAACACTTTCAATTGTTGTGGCAATAGCTCAAACTGTTCAATGAAAACATAACTTTCTTTCATTGAACATGCAATTTTTGACTTTGAAAATGGAAACTTATGCAAGTTCAGCTCAGTTCTACCAAATGGAGAAGATGATCACCAAACCAAGGTCGCTTGAATGATTCATCTGCCCATATAGACAGCAATGGAGAGTTTCACTGAGAGAAAGATGTTGATGTTAAATAACATTTTGTGCCTGCACCTATAAAGTAGCCCGGTCGGCTTAGATGCTCACCAGGCAGGTATAGGATCTCAATTTACATTATGAGCTGGATAAGGGCTTCTGGGAGATTCGTAATGTGATTCGTAATACAGCCAAGCATTATGAGGTGGACCGATTCGTATTCCAAATCAGGTAATTACAAACTTCAGTGACATTCCTAATTCTTTGCACAGAGATTCCGTTCACATAGATAAAAGGTATCTTTGCCAAATCCCTAGCAATTAGCAAAGAAGATAGTCACTTCAGCCTTGTAATGTAATTATTAACTAATTATATCACACCGTTGCTCCCTCCCTTCATTACCAAAATGCGCAGGAACTAAGATAACTGCACAGTTTGAAAACAGATTGGATTTAACATGCCAGCTTTCATTTCATTTGAATAAACCTCAGAGAATGGAAGGGTAAAGTTTATTGAATTTGATTTAGCAGCAATATGGTCCAGATGGCAGCTAACAGTTTGAAGATGCTGTTGAAATACTGTAAGCCAGAGGCAGGCAGGTACTCGATAAAGCTGACCATAAATAATTAACCACTTTGGCTTTTAACTAAAGATAAGAGACAGAGATTTTCTTTTTAAAAAATGAAGAAATCTGGCAACTGAAATATCTGATCCTATCAGTGCTAAGCATGTTATAATTACTAATTACATATAAGATTAGAGAGCTTCAATGGAGAGTTTGCAGTAGCTAGAGTTACTTACTGGAATGAAAGGAGCTAATGATAATGTTAAACCAAAGGAAACCACATCAAAGTTGGGGGAAAAACATTTGGCCAAGCTCAAGCAATTGATACCAAATTCATCCTGTGTGAGAGGGTAATCCAGTCATTGAGATTGGATTGTGTTTGGGGCAGTGAAGCCTCTGACACTGGTTGGTTTAACTGGTGCTGTAGCATGGAATGTACAGTTTCTTCGGGAATTAGACAGTCCAATTTCTGTGGGGAAAGTTGTCAGTTTGGCTGGGATGAAAACTGTATGCAGTGGCAGACTGAAGTCTAGGAAGAGGCCCTAGGATTTAAGGAAGCTGAGATATAGAGATCCCAAAGGCAATTAAGGCAATGGACTGGGTATGAGAAACTCAAGGGAAGGATAGGGAAAGAATGATGCATGAAAAGGGCAAAGGCGGCATGGAACTGAGTCACAAGGGAGCAATTGTTCTGTGCATGTTTTTACTGTATTGTAAATCACCTTGGGATGCCTCATGGGAAGTGATCCATAAATGAAATAAATAAATAATAAGAGGACATAAGAAGAAATAGTAGAAACTTTACAGTGTTCATTGTCACAGTGTTCATACGTTAATAAGGGGTGGAGGGGGTGGGAGAGGGAGAGGAACCATGATACAGAGTAGCTACATGTGGTGCAATAAAGTAGGACTGAAAATAGGAATTTGGTGAACCAACAGGTGTTGAAAGAACTATAGATCTGATGAAAAGAAGTGGCAAGGAGACACTAGGGTTGGAGCTTTGAATTCTTGGTAGGAATGAGGCAGACAGACAAGCTGGCAGCTTTAGGCCTAAACTAGTTTTAATTGAACTTGTTGCCTGGCCCTGATGCTACAGATCCATGTGTTAGTACGGTCATCTGCAAAGAAGCAGCCTTCATGTGGACTTCCATGCAATTGGGATGTGCTATCAGGAATAGTGGAAGCCTTTGTCAAGGTACTGCTCACTGTAGGCTTTTATTCACAGACGGACATCTAGAAATAGGGCCAGGCACCATGTCTGACACCAGGGTCAGGACCAGGAGTGTGAATCTACTCCCTAGTACTCCAGTGATGCCCCCAAGGTAGCATCTAGCCTATCCAGGATTTCTGAGTGAAATCTATCCCAGCTCTGCAAACTGATTGCCTGTAATTTGTGAAGGTATTGAATAACTCAGGAGGCAACTAACCATTAAAAAATGCTAGCCTTGCCCCAAAATTGCAGCCTTGTTTCAAGTTAGCTCCTACTTTTCCACAACATCCAGCACAATTTATCCTGCATCCCACTGTCCTTACAATGTGCGTTTTTCCACCTTGACAGTGACGACCAATGACATGGAGCAGGGGCAGGGATATGGCCAAGCAGAGAAACTCATGTAGCATTGAAGCATTCCTTTAGGAGGGGTAGGAAATCCACTACAAGAGGGTCAAATGGTATTGATGCATATATCTACTGATGGTGCCTGTCCTCTGTGTGCTGCATTTTGTGTCATATTTCTTAGAAAACTTGACAAAGCAGATGTCCCAGGCATGAGCACAACTGTCTTCCCGAGGGGCCATTTCTATTTTAGCTGCTACATCTGTACGTCGTGTGTCGTCAGAAGCAAGAAGTTCCACTCATCGAATGAATTCAGAGAACGCAAGGAGAGAATCAAGGAGAAGTTGTCCTACGGTAGAATTCCTGAGCAAAGCCAATTGAAGTTGGCAACTGAGCATCTTTCTAGCCGTGCCTCCTCAAAAGACCATAATAGTGGCCTGAGACCAGAGGTGCATAACTCAAATAATTTGGACAGCCATTTGCTATATTCAATAGTCGGACGGAAGAAACACATTTTTGTTACAGTGTTCCCCCTGCCCGCCCCATTCTCTCTTAGCTGCCTTTTCCTCTCTGCCCTTTGTAGCACATGAACCCTTCTTTCTCTGAATCCTTCTCAGTCTACCTGCCCTCCTTTCCCCTCTCCCTAATAGCCTAAAATGCTGTAATTTACATTGAAAGAAGTTGCCACCATTTCAATGCTTTAATGCTTGTTACAATAACTGCACCTCACATTTTCTTTGGTCTTCCATTTCTCCATATTCCAGTTTCTCATATTCCCTTTCTCATAAGATTGCCTTAATCAATGTTGATGCTAGCAGCTCCTCCACTTGGTTATGTCTACTCAGTCAATATAACCCCAGTTGTCAAGTCCTTGGCATTTGCTTCCTAAACACTATTGGGTGAGCTATAATGCCCAACATATCCACATCTGTATGATAACATGATGCCCTGGGAAAAAAATGATGTAGAGTGTGGTGATACATAAGGACAGAATGTTGTATATTTTGAAAACTTAAAAAAAAACCCAAATGGAAAAGAGTGCTTAAAAAAACAAAACATTGGCATTTCCATTAAGAAGATAAAAATGAATCAAATTGTTGATGCTACTTTCACTTAATTATTCTTAGATCACCCTGTGGAATCACATGTGCTATGCTTTATATACAAATGAGATGCAATCTTCTCAAATTTCGTGTTTCAGAGGTACGACAAAATAGATAGTTGTTTCTTCAAACAATTTACAAATGCTACGTTTGGGAGAACAAAACGTCATATTGAAAATGTCAGAGGGCTTAAGACATTTTGTAGACACGTCTGCTGTCAAATTAAAAGACGTGTCATCCATACACCCCTGCGCTCCTGGCATCATCTGTTTTACAAGTTTCCTGGGAATTGTGTGAATATGCTACTGAATTCTAAGACAACCTCTGGCCAGCTCTGCCACAAATATGCACTCTAGTCTCTGCTTCATAGCTGCTGAAACTGAGCATGGCTGACATCCTGCCCATAGCTATGTGGCTGTTGCAATCAATGGGATGTAAGTAGCTTATCTGGTTCAGAATGGCAGCCTCTGTGTTTCTTCTGCGGGCATTTCTCTTGGCAATGACAGCTTTATATTGTCGTTACAAAGACAGACTTTCTTTTTTTAATATTTGGAAATAAAACAAAAATTGCTTATGGGAGGTATTCAGAGAATGCACATGCATGTAGATTTGATTCTGTGCCCAGCTGCATTTGTCTTTACTTTACATGTACTTTGAGCAATTTCTTTCCCCTGATAAATATAATTATTATTTCGCAAATGTGTAGAATTCTGTAAGGTCAACTTGCTAGAATATGTAAATTAAAACAAATCAATTTTATCCAGTAGTGGGAAGAAAAGCCAATTTGAAGAACTGGAAAGCGGTGAAGATGTTTTGAGTGAATTCATGGAAACATACAATGGTAAATATCTGAAGGAAAAACCAAGCTCAGTTCACAGGTAATGCTAGCAGTGGGACAGAATAATTTGCAGTCACACGTTGAAATATTGTAATGCTTTTTGCCCATTTCCCTTCCAAGCATCCATCTTCCTCCACAGAAGCTGAGTGATATACAGGCTTTTGCACATCTTTATCATCTTCTACACAGGCAGAACACTAAATGCACTCACAGTGCCGGCTACTATTACAGGAACTCCTGAACTCCATCAATCAGTCCCATGTGATGCTCAGGCCACCTGCATCAGCTCCATCACTCTAGCCACTTGACCATAGTGGCTGTCTTTACTAGAGTGCCCAAATCAAATGATGCAAGCGTACTCTTTTAAAGCAAAGGATACAAGCAAATTCTAGCAACTTCAGAGCAGTTGCCCTGCTTCAAACATTATTATGCTCATAAGCAAGAGCAAGACAGCCACCAATTCCCCTCACCTTTCATACAGAGCGCTTCCAGATGGAGTCAATCATTCTCTGATGGTGCATTTCTCATTTCCCACTGTCCTTAGAATTGCAACGGAACAGTGTGTTGACATCAGCCTTTCCCAATGTGATGCCCATTAGATGTAGCTGGACTATAACTCCCATCCTCTCTGACCACTGGCTATGCTCGCTGGGACTGATGAGTGGCAGGCCAGCAACACCTACTGGGCATAGTTAATTTTCCCACACAAATTCTACTGTTTTCTGTCCCTACAGTGCGCATTAAACAGATGGGTGGCAATGCTTGGCTTCTCTCGTTCCCACAGTCCCCTCATGGTTGCTTTATAACTTCCTGAAGTTGTTCCCTGAAGCGAGGCACATCAGAGAGCAGTTTTCAGAAGCACCTCCCCACTTTTCTAAACCTTGCTGAAGCTGCGCTTCATGTATATGGGGGGAGGTTTCTTATTTTTCTGGTAAGTTTCGCTATTTCTGCATATTCCATAAGTATTTGTATTCATTCTTCCTTTGCTGGGACTTCTACTTCTTTCCATTTTGGGGTAAGTAACATTTTTGCCACTGTAGGAGCATACATGAATAAGTTTCTACATAGTTTTAGGTAGTTCTGACCCTATAATTCCCAAAAGAAAGGCTTCTGTTTTTTTTTTTAACAAATGTAATTTTAAACATCCTTTTCAGTTCATTATATATCATTTCCCAGTAAGCTTTAACCTTACTACAAGACCACCACATATGATAAAAAGAACCTTCTTTCTCTTTACATTTCCAACACTTATTTGATTTAGATTTATATATTTTGCCAATTTACTCGGTTAGATACCATTGATATATCATTTTCATATAATTTTCTCTTAGACTACAACATACTGTAAATTTTATATCCATATTCCACAATCGTTCCCATACTTCCGTGTCTATATTATGAGCAATATCTATTGCCCAATATATCATTGAGGATTTTACTTGCTCATCCTTTGATTCTATAATTTAGGTGAGTTAAAAATATGAAACTGCTCATGCTCAAGTTATTTATTGATTAATTTAAAAGGAAATTGGGGCTGAAAAACTCTTTTTTTGCTGTCAGAGTTTTATTGCTATTTGTTCTAACATATCAGGAGTATAGAACCCTTTTGTAAAGCCTTGGGTGACAGTGGAGGGTGTTTGTGGTAGGGAGCAGAAATGTTAATTGTGTGCTTCATGACTGAAGTAATGAGCATGGCTGTCTAAAAACCCCGCCTGCTCTGTAAGACCATTAAGTCTGGGGTCTAAAATTACATATTCGCATCACTGCAAATCTTGTAATCAATAAACTATTTCATAGGGAAACGGTTCTGCCCCTGAAAGTTATGATCTAAATTGTCTATGTCAGATGATAAGCTGTGCTGCTGCCTTTGCAGCTTTGGCGAGCTCCATTCCAATAGCAATTATCTCATGTTCGTATTTGCATAACAAAAATAATAAGAAAAATGGTGCTGAATCAAGAAACTTCGAGAAACAGAAAGTGAATAAATGCAAAACCGGGCAGGAAACATTCCTGATGCTGGTCACTAGAACAAATCTAACATTTCTAGCAAAATGCAAAGTATCTAGCTGAGAAATAATGATGTAATGAGCCATTTCCTAAACTGTCTTGCAATTATAGTACTGTGACAGGAAACAGCCCCACAGATGTTTCATTTTGTGATCTTGCATGGTGCCCCCAAAATCATGTATTTGGGTGCTGTCCCTGAAAAAGTGTCTTTTCCAGGTTCGTGATGTTGCACGGGTCGTGTGACTTGTGCAGGAGTGCGGACCTGGAAGATGGTACCCTGGTTTTTCCCCCACGATGGGGTGAGCTCCCGTTGCTCAGTCCCTGCTCTTGCCAACCTAGCAGTTTGAAAGCATGCCGGTGCAAGTAGATAAATAGGTACCACTGCAGCAGGAAGATAAATGGTGTTTCCAAGCATTCTGGTTTCCGTCAAGGTGTTCCATTGCGCCAGAAGCAGTTTAGTCATGCTGGCCACATGATCCGGAAAGCTGTCTGTGGACAAACACCAGCTCCCTCGGCCTGAAGATGAGATGAGCGCCACAACCCTATGGTCACCTTTGACTGGACTTAACCATCCAGAGGGCCCTTTACCTTGCTCTGGTTTGGGGCCATGGCACATTGGAGGGTATGCTTTGGTCATTGGTGACAGTGACCTCAGACACGGGTGGAAGCAGGCCTGTGAGGCAACAGGCCTGTGAGGCAACAAACAATAAAGCTATGCTTGCAGCAGATCAGATGTGAATCAAAGCCTTCTTTGACTTCTCAGGTGTGGGCCCATGGAAAAATATGGAAATGGGGAACTTTTGATGGGCCCCTCCCTCTGGGTACAACACACACACACCCAAGTCAATTTATTAGGATAACGTTTATCATAGCATAGCATAATAGAGCCAGTGATGCAAGCACAACTGACAATATACACAGGAAGAGGAGAACGGTTTCCACCCCATTCATAGCCACAGAAACACTATCAGAGGACCGTTTTATTTATTGTAACAAACTGGCCCCACGGAGGCACACACTAATGAAACGATGTTTTTACAAAGTGGTCCAAAGGCTGAAAGTCTGGGGAAAGAATGGCAAAGGATACATGTGGAAAGCCACAAAAAAAGATCAGAATCCACCTACCGTCAAACATAAGGTCAGTAAAAAATCCTCATTAAAGATACCTCACTGCATTGGCCTGATTGAAATTTTTCAAACACTGTATTATTATAGTGGAGGTAAGGGCTGCGATTGACCTGCCACAACCTCCTCCTCCTTTTCCCTTTCCCCCTCCTTTTTTTTTGAGAACCTTTGGTACAGAAGGCATATTTGAAACAGGGAAGAAATCTGAGAAATTGCTCCCAGGGCAGGGAAAGGCTGCTTAATCAACTGTTCCTCCAATCTATAGCAAAGAAACCCGCTCTCTGATGCCAAAGAGGTGTTAATGATAGAGATTATAAAAAGGAACTGTTGAAGTACATCTTCCAAGCATCCCCATAAAAGCCTGACTGGCAACAGATCAAGAAAACAGGTTGCAGCTACAGGGCCACATCTATATCAGCAAAAGATCTGGCAGGTTTAAAATATATAAACCAGAACTGAAGTCTGTAGTTCAGAATCACAATTATTCAGTCCTGCTGGAAACTCAGCAGTTGAGCCATTTGTTGCAGGATTTGAGTTTCTCCTGGTTATTTGTTTTTAGGCAATATCCAGTGTGGCCTGTCTTCCAACATACATCTTTTTTTAAAAAAGTGTTTATTGATTACTTACACACACACACACACACACACACACACACACACACGGAGAGAGAGAGAGAGAGAGAGAGAGAGAGAGAGAGAGAGAAACACTGGGTGGTATCTAACACATCCCATCAGTGCAAGGAATTAATCTTTCACAGTTGGACTTTATCCCCTCCCTCTTCTCCCCCAAGAGGCGGAGCTAGCTGTCACCCCCCTCAGGGATGTCACCCCCCTCAGGGATGACACCCGGGCAGACCACACCCCCCCACACACACATGCACTTGATTGCAACCCCACCCCACCCCCAGAAAACCTCTAAATGGTTTACAAAAATACTAAATACTAAAATTGTCACTAAAAAACAGTTAAAACATGTATCTAAAAACATTCAAAAAGTGATTGAAAACAGGAAATGTGCCTGTCTTGATTTATATTTGTGTGCCACCATTTCCTTTTTCTCATTGTTTATTATTTGCTTTGTATATGGTATTGCTACTGCACTTTTGGGTTGTTAATAACCTAATAAAGGTTAAAAAGAAAAAGATGATTAAAATCAAGAGTAGCTAAAAATAAATGAAACACATATAGATTCAACCTGTCAAGAATGTATAATTTGCTGCTGAAGTGGAATACACAAGATGAAACAGTTAAATCAGCTATGATTAAGTGGGCACAGGATATTGGTCATAACATTATGTTTGCTGACTGGGAATGGTTGTGGAACACCGGTATAAAATTTACGGCATGTAATGCCTTAAAGGAAAATATTATGAAAATGATTTACAGGTGGTACATGACCCCAGTCAAGCTAGCAAAAATTTACCATTTGCCTGATAATAAGTGTTGGAAATGTAAAGAAACTGACGGTACTTTCTATCACCTTTGGTGGACATGCCCGAAGATTAAGGCTTTCTGGGAAATGATATATAATGAAATGAAAAAGGTACTTAAATGTACCTTCCCTAAGAAACCAGAGGCCTTTCTCCTGGGCATTGCCGGCCAATTGGTGTCAAAGAAAGATAGAACTTTCTTTGTGTACGCTACTACAGCAGCAAGAACACTTATCGCAAAGTATTGGAAGACACAAGATCTACCCACCTTGGAAGAATGGCAGATGAAAGTGATGGACTACATGACATTGGCTGAGATGACTGGCAGAATCCGTGACCAGGGAAAGGAGGCGGCGGAAGAAGAATGGAAGAAGTTTAAAATCTATCTCAAGGACTATTATAAACTTGATGAATGTTAGAATGTCGAGGTTTAAAGAAAGAAAGGGTTACAGTGTTATAAGATTGGACTGAAGGAAAGACTAAGAGGATAGAGGTTTGAGAGAAACAATTAGAAATTGCTAAAAATTTTGGACATCGGGATGCAGAAAGGGGAGGTATGGGGGAGTCTGAGAAACAAGGTTTTAGGGAAAAAAGGCTATGAAACTATACATGTTTGTATGTTTTTATATATGTTTGTATTGTCTTAAAAAAATTGTAAAACCAATAAAAAAATTTTATATAAAAAACACATATAGATTCTATATGTCTTGGCTTGGCTAAACTATTTTATAATCTATTTGTCTAAAGCATTTATAGTCTGTTTAGATATTTCTATTATCGGAAGTGCCCTGAGAATGAGGTGGAAGAATAGAAGCCTGCTTTGCAGAGGAAGAAATAATTTGAGACACTGAAGGGCAGATCTTGGCATAACACCAGGTTTTGCAATCACACAAATGGCACAATGGTGGGCTGAAGGATGCAGTGTGGACTGCAACTCTGCTTGCGCAGACTGCAACAAGGTGAGGGACATGGGAAACTGCCAGCCTAGACTTAACCGGCACCAGAGAGAAACAGCTCATCTGGTTCATATCTAGGCCCTGACAAGAGAAAGATATGATGCTTTGTACTGGTTCTTTCACAATAGAGGATAAGAAATAAAATGCCAAAGATGTCATAGTTTGACAATCCTGTTTTGCCCATAACAGTAGCAGTTTAGTTTTCCCATTATAATTACTTCTGTGGAAACATCTAAATTTCAACAATAGAAGGTAATTGAATAAAATGCCACCAGTCAAGATAAGGCTGAAGGAAGACACATTTGTATTTCGACAGAATTCACTTCGCTTTCAAAGACATTTGTATTTTGGTGGGCAAGATCAGAAAGATGGAGGCACCACCTAATCTTTTGCCGTAGTTTATGTAGGCAGAACACATCTCCATCTCTATAAATTGCATGCTGAAGTACAAAGATACGGCTCACGTGTAAGGTCACCCACAACATTTTTCTTGAGAGACCAAAGTACATCAATAATATTTCTCTTAAATCTTCTTCTTCTTCTTTAACAACTACAGTTCCTGTAATTCTAAAAGCCACACCGCGGTTACGGAAATTTAAGGCCACTACAAACACAATTTAAAGCCACTGAGCTCCAGGTTTAAAAGCTGAAGCCTCATTACCTTGAGCGAGGTAGGAATAGGGAACACGTATTAATATGATGGACAGAATGTGCACCGAATACAGCATCTACTGAAACTATCTAGTCTGTGTAAAGTTATTATCCTAGCAAAAAAAAATTCCATAAGGGAAACACTGTACTTTAGGCTACCACTTTGTCCAAACACAAAGCACAATTCATTTCAACATTTTAAGTCCCATTAATTCTGATGGGACAGTTTTAGGGACATACTAAATTCCACAGGTAAAGCCAATGGGATTTAAAAGTGCTGAGCTTTGATGGATCATTTCCATATATACCTATCACTTTCCTACTGTAGGAGAATTTAGCAGTGCTCTGAATTGTTTTGCATCCTTTCCCTAGAACCGAAGTGCTGGTTTCATCCACCCAAGTCAGTTTGTGTTTTCCTAATAAGATGAAGACTGAAGCCCTTTTCTTGTTGTTTCTGCTTCCTGCAAAAATTCAGATCATTTCTTTCCTGGCAAATCGTCTCTGGACGCTGCTAGACTGTCACTATTTTCAGGTGTGATGCAATCACATACTGACAAGTTCAGGCTACACATTTATAGCTGATTGGGAGGTCTTGCACCACAAGCCCTGTTCTCCCAAATATCAGACTTTTTGCAAGAAGGAAAGTGAAGGGAAAATGCACTGCAAAGTGTGGGATGTAACATCTTGCTTTGATGCAATATCACCTAAATTCTCCCTGAAAACAAATAAGAAAGAGTGCTCATTATGTCAGAATCATAGAATCATAGAGTTGGAAGGGACCACAAGGGCCATCGAGTCCAACCCCCTGCCAAGCAGGAAACACCATCAGAGCACTCCTGACATGTGGTTGTCAAGCCTCTGCTTAAAGACCTCCAAAATAGGAGACTCCACCACACTCCTTGGCAGCAAATTCCACTGTCGAACAGCTCTTACTGTCAGGAAGTTCTTCCTAATGTTTAGGTGGAATCTTCTTTCTTGTAGTTTGGATCCATTGCTCCGTGTCCGCTTCTCTGGAGCAGCAGAAAACAACCTTTCTCCCTCCTCTATATGACATCCTTTTATATATTTGAACATGGCTATCATATCACCCCTTAACCTCCTCTTCTCCAGGCTAAACATGCCCAGCTCCCTTAGCCGTTCCTCATAAGGCATCGTTTCCAGACCTTTGACCATTTTGGTTGCCCTCCTCTGGACACGTTCCAGTTTGTCAGTGTCCTTCTTGAACTGTGGTGCCCAGAACTGGACACAGTACTCCAGGTGAGGTCTGACCAGAGCAGAATACAGTGGCACTATTACTTCCCTTGATCTAGATGCTATACTCCTATTGATGCAGCCCAGAATTGCATTGGCTTTTTTAGCTGCCGCGTCACACTGTTGGCTCATGTCAAGTTTGTGGTCAACCAAGACTCCTAGATCCTTTTCACATGTACTGCTCTCAAGCCAGGTGTCACCCATCTTGTATTTGTGCCTCTCATTATTATTTTTGCCCAAGTGCAATACTTTACATTTCTCCCTGTTAAAGTTCTTCTTGTTTGTTTTTGCCCAGTTCTCTAATCTGTCAAGGTTGTTTTGAAGTGTGATCCTGTCCTCTGGGGTGTTAGCCACCCCTCCCAGTTTGGTGTCATCTGCAAATTTGATCAGGATGCCCTTGAGTCCTTCATCCAAGCCGTTGATAAAGATGTTGAATAAGACCGGGCCCAAGACAGAACCCTGTGGCACCCCACTAGTCACTCTTTTCCAGGATGAAGAGGAACCATTGATGAGCACCCTTTGGGTTCGGTCAGTCAGCCAGTTACAAATCCACTGAGTGGTAGCATAGTCAAGACCGCATTTTACCAGCTTCTTTGTCAGCATCGCTCTTGAGCCAGTGTCACCAACTGGACTCATCCACTTCAGCTCCGACTGGGCTAGGCGAGCTGGCTAGCACTTCCAGAGACCACCTTCTGGACAGGAACAGGTCAAAGTGCTGTGGACTCACAGCTTAGAGTTGTGAGCACCGGATTCACTTCCACAAGAAGACAGTCGTCGCACAGCAGAGTATAGCAGAGTATAACAGAGCATAAACGACTCGGAGAGCAGCTCTGTAAAATATCTCCTTTATTCTATCTATAACTATAATACACAACTATATACAGAACTAAATGAGGTCTAAATGAAAATGCTGAACTGCACTGAGTGTCTGCAGCTGCTCCTAGCAGCAACCTTATCTATACAGAGATCACACAGAGTCTCTCTCTCTCTCTTTGATGTGAGGCTGAAGCGGAATAAGTAGAGAGCAGAAAACCGCCCCCTCCTCTCTGGAGAATCAGCACAGCACATCAGCAGATTCTTGGATATGGGAGGGGTGAAATCTCCTCACATTAAATAGCCAATGTTGTCTATTCTCCCTTCAAAAAAGTCAGGATCAATGCTCAATAAACTGCTGTCATAATGTACTAGGTGGGCTGGAAAATTCCCAGCATTGATGTATGAAACAATAGTGCAAATGAAGAGCAGAGCTGCTCCGTTGCACAGTCCCCTGCTTACTGTCACCCCTTCTACAGAAATAACTCCCTTTGATTTAATAATGTTGGCATTTATATGCATAATAGATTATCTGTCTCCAAGCCAACTCAGTCATGTTTAGCAAGGTATTGAAAGACTGCAGCATATGCTCACAGTTCGATGTTTTCCCCTTATCTCCCACCATCACTTTATTACAAGCCACAGGTGAAATTTTCCCTATAATTCTATTTCCATACCAGAAAAGCTTAACCTGTTGAAATTCTGCATGCCATATAGCTTTTAAAGTCACAAGAACCCTGCTCTCCCCCATGCCAACCCTAAACCAAAGCCTAGGCTTTGATCCTGTATTCACTCACCTGAGAGCAAGTTAAATGCTAAACACAAAGAGACTTATTTCATAGCAGACATATTGTGTCTTAATAAGTGCCTTGGCTTTAGCTCCTGTCTCCATGCCTAAGCCATTTTGCAAAGTTGTCACATTTTGCATTTGCCATTTGGGAGGAAGGTGATTCTTTAACACCCACCTGTACTGTACTCACAGTGCAGTAGAATTTGCAGAAAATAACTCCAAATAATATGAAGATAACAAGGCCAGCAGCTTTTGCTAAACAGGCCGGCAACATTGAAACAGCACAAAAGCCCCAAACAAATGATGATGATAGTAATAAATATATGAGAAAATAAATTGCAAATTTGGTGAAGATTGTTCGTTGTTGTATTGTATCCACCATAATGTAACATTTCTTGTTTGTATGATGCTTGAATTTTGTTTTCTTACATTCTTTTTCAAAGAAATCAAAAATCAAAAAAGAAATACTTGTTACTGTATTGTTTTAAAAGAACAGGAATCTGCCTTATGCAGAGTTGGACCACAGGTCCGTCTAGCTCCAAACACAGATTTACAGCAAGTTTTCAAGGTGTCTAAAACTCTTCAATCCAACAATGAAATAAAACACTGTGAGTGCTACTGGTTACTAAACCATAGCCTCGAAAATTCCACAGATGGAGTGATAGCTGGGCGCAAGGGACCAGGAAGGAAGTCACACATGAACCACTGGAAGTTCAGTCAATGGATGAGACACATTGCAGTGTCTGTAGTAGCCGAAACAACAAGATACTAAAGTTGCCACTGGGGCAAAGAAGCAAGAGTCTTCAGGTGAAAGGGGCTCTGGTTTGGGGGGAGCTCCTGCAGACAGGAGGACGCTACCCCAGCCACCCTTAATGATGAGCCTCCAATGTTTCCATATGTAGCTAAAACACTTGGTCTGATGATATCTGCTTCTGGACTGGAGATCTGGCTGATGATGGTATCCTGTCATCCACACTTTGTAGCGAATGTGTTCTCAAGAGTCAGCCTGCATGGCCTGCTCAGAGATTGGTAAACATACAGTCACCCTAGAAACCATGAACTGTAAACACCTCAGCTGTTAGTGGCAATGGAAGAGCTCCGAGCCAGGAATGTTGAAAAGGCTTCTCATTCCTTGCCAGAACAAAACAAAAAGGCGGCATTGTTAATCCATCTCTGAGCTGGATTATCTTTTCCAAATCAGCCGCTAGCCCTTTGAGTGTCAAATGGACCATTTAGGGGTGTGGGGAAAACAGCTGGTTTTTACTGGGCAGGTACATAGGAGACCACTAAGTAAAACCTTATTTGGCTGTTATTTAGAATGTCCCCGTGCCAGTGGATGAAATTCATTTCCTTGTTTCAGACAAATCTAGCCTCACCCAGGTAGAGCAGCTGTGTTACATTTGACAAGGACAGAATCTTCAGAGAGAAAGAGGAGGGGAATTGTTGGATGGAGGCAGTGTTTATCCCCACCTCCATTCAATATTAAATCTCCCGGCAGGAGTGTGGGACAGATATAAGTGGGTCATACAGCATCGTGGAGAAAATAAATGTCATTTCAAATGTGGTGACTCTGTGCAAGAGCTGCACTTTGGTTTCAAATCAAAGGCGTCTTGCTGAAGCTCAGCAACACATAAACACATTTCAGTTTATCTCCACGTTGACTTAAAAATAATTAAAATCCCAAATGGAAAGGAGGTAGACTTTTTAGTTCCTCAAGACTTCGCAAATTGCTATGATGGGAAAGGCGGGGGAAAGCTTTCTGAAGTAAAGGTAGTGACCTATTTCACTTACGTGAAGCAACCGGAATTAAATTTATTTCAGCTTTAAAACACAGCAGCCATTTGAACAATTTAACACAGGCTCCCTGCCGCCGCCCGCCCCCCCCCCCGCTATTAACAGAGGCCATTAATAAGTAACATTTACAGGTTTGTGTCAGCTTTCACCGTCTTTGCAATGTGCACCCCAGTGTAGATTTGAACTGTAGCAACCTCAGAAAGAATATATGGGCCATGCCCTTTGTCTGGCATATATCAGTAGAATACACTGAAATCATTACTTACGTGGATTTATGATAGCATGATCAGGGGCATTTATTTTCATAAATAAATTCCTTTTTATATCATCGCTACATTCCTGCATGTAAAAGAAATATAAAAGAATGCAGACACCTTTCCCATGGGCCCTCCCCCCCCAACTTTCCTGTGGGCCTGTCACAGACTGGAGGTAGAGGAAAGGTGGCAGGAACCAGCTGGGGAACCCGCACAGGAAACAGGCTCAGAAGCTGGGGATTGGTGGTGGGACAATGATGAGTGATTGCAAGGAAAAGAGGGAGCGGACTGGGAGGAGGTAACAGGGTTCAGTGAGTGGGGGAAGCCTGTAGCAGAGAGAAGTCCAGAATCACAGGCAGAAGCTGAAGCAGGAGAGGAGGGAGGCCAAGAGGCAGAGATGAGTCCGGCTGGTGAAGAGTCACGGGTGTATCCCCCTCCTGCTGCAACAAACTCCCCTCCCCACTGGTATCCCAGGACCAGGAGAGGCATGAAGAGTGCAGAGAAGTTAGCTTCATACAGACACAGTCTCAGATTGCTTAGGAAAACCCTGGCAAGGAGAGGACTTAGGAAGCTGTGGGGAGGCAGGGACCTTCCGTCTCACTCAGCAAGTGCTTCATGGAAGCAAGACCTGCCTGTGCAGATCATGTTTTTGCTAATGAAGTGTTGACTCCAACTTGCTTGGTGTGATTTACTCCTGGCTTGCTCCTGTCAATGCCCTTCCTTTCTTCTCTTTCTCTTTGGCTACTTTATGCTCCGTTCCTCTTCTTGTCTATGCCCAGGCCTTTTGTGAACTTTATTCCCTCTTATCAGCCACACTAATTGTAAATGTTCTGTTGCTAAAAACTCATCCCAAAGTGTCAAAATATTTGGGAGTATTTCATGATATCATAATAGCTTAATCAATACCCCCAATCCCCCCCTCTGTGTGTGTGTGTGTGTGTGTGTGTGTGTGTGTGTGTGTGTGTCATAGCTGTCATGTTTTCCCTTTTCTTGTGAGGAATCCTATTCGGAATAAGGGAATTTCCCTTAAAAAAGGAAAACGTTGACAGCTATGGTGTGTGTGTGACAACTGGTAACTTTATCCTCTATGTAAGAGTGCATGATAAACAAATGTACAGTGGTACCTCGGGTTAAGTACTTAATTCGTTCTGGAAGTTCGTTCTTAACCTGAAACTGTTCTTAACCTGAAGCACCACTTTAGCTAATGGGGCCTCCTGCTGCCGCCACACCGCCAGAGCCCGATTTCTGTTCTTATCCTGAAGCAAAGTTCTTAACCTGAAGCACTATTTCTGGGTTAGCGGAGTGTGTAGCCTGAAGCGTATGTAACCTGAAGCGTATGTAACCCAAGGTATCACTGTATTTGAAAGAAACTAGTGTGCCTGTTGCTGGATTGCAGGCACTATGTTTCAACTGACTTTGAAGGTAGATAGATAAAGAACTAGAAAGACCTATTGAATGTATGGCTGAGTATAAACCATTCACTTTAATGTTTCCTAAAAAGTTTCACTCATTTTTGTCCAAGATTTGAACTGTGCGGCCCTGCAATCACATCTCTTTACCCCATAATTATCTAGTCAATGATTTAAATACTTACATCCTTTTTTATCTTGTATTGTCAACATAAATTGAAGTTCCTGCGGTGGCTTAAACACTAACATAACAAACAAAAACAGCAGCAATCAAAAAATAAAGACTACTCCAAGTTAAAAATGCTTTAAAAGTTCTTTAAAATCCTGAAATGTTCTTGCATGGTACCTAAATGATTGTACTGAGGGCACCTGAGGGCTGAGTTGGCGCAGAATGTCTTGGCTGGCGCAGAAATCAGCATCCATGGGCATAGCCAGAGGGGGCAGCTGCCCCCCTAAATCACTAAAAATCAATAAAAATACATAGCTAACTGAGGTTCTGCCCCCTAAGAAAAGGCCTGCCCCCCTCCCAACAAAAATCCTGGCTATGCCCATGTCTGCATGCCCCACAACATCTCTCCAAGCTGCCATGTGGCAGGGCTGTGGTCCACGCCAAGCTCATGGGGGGCAATTCAGTTCTTTAAAATCTGATGATAATAGAACAATGTATTATGTTGTGGAAGGAAGTTGACAACTGATGGTATATAAGAACTGCTACATATGGTTTAATATTGTCTTCAATTTATTGAGAGTGGGAGTCCTGGGATTTGGAAAGGTGTACCATATTTTTTTCTTTCTGAGTCCCCCCCCCCATCTGCAAACTTCTGACATTCTAACAAGGTTTCAAATTTTGATTTTATTTTTATTTTTTTAAAAAGATAAATGCTGGAAAAGAGAAAGGGCTTATAAATGGCAATCCTATATCCACACATACTGCAGTAAGGCTTAGAGCAAATCCTTATTTTCCTGGAAAGAATTTTTCCCCACCCCATTCTGTATTCCTTCATTTCATTTAGTATATTTGAAAAAATGGGTGTGTGGCAAAAAATACCTTTATAATATTAATAGTATTTAGCTAGACATAGGGATTTAGGTGAGATAAGGCACCACCTAGTGGTGAGAGTTGCATTTGAAACAACTTAATAATATTTTAAGTTGGATTCGGCATTTCCAGATGTGAAGTTGCAAGGCAGAAAAGCCTAAGGTTACAAAAAATATGTAAGAGGCCAGCAACTTCAGCAACGTTCTGCTGCTAGGTTTAGACGCTCACAAATTTTATCTAACATTTTTATTAAGGGTTTGCACACACAACCACAAGATTCATTTTGGATCCCACTTTGAAGCTGGTGACTGCAGAACGCAATCCTGCAGCCAGGGAACAAACTGGCGAAGCAGCACTTGGCAGGATTGAACCCCGCTCATCAGATGACATCGTCCAATGATGTCAGTTGATGGCAGGTGTGGTTTGTGAAACATGATCTTGCAGGCCAAAGCTGGGATCTTTGGAGGAGTCCCTACCCCTGGCATAGACAACGCTGAGATCGATTGAGTAGATCTGACTCAATATAAGCCAGCTTCCTATCTTCCTATGAACCTGGGACTTTCCACATGTAAACATATGGTCTGTCACTGAACTGTTGCTCCTCCATCTTTTGATCCTTCTCTGCAAAGCAGGAGTGCTCCACTTTAGAAATTTATTTCTAGAAATAACCAGTTGCAGAATGCCAGGAATGAAAACAAATTTGTTCCCACTTGAGTGACTGGGCTAATACATCCCCTGCACTTTCATCATAATGTAAACTAATGAGATCAAATGCCATTTTAATGAAAACATGGCATCTCTAGTTTATTGATTTATTTCTACTTAAATCACACTTGATAGCACAAACAGGAGAACTTGCTCCTCCAGCCAAAGCACTTTTATATTCAGGACAATAACTACAGTGGTACCTTGGGTTACAGACACTTCAGGTTACAGACTCTGCTAACCCAGAAATAGTACCTCGGGTTAAGAACTTTGCTTCAAGATGAGAACAGAATTTGTGTGGCGGCAGCCGAAGGCCCCATTAGCTAAAGTGGTACCTCAGGTTAAGAACAATTTCAGGTTAAGAATAGAACTCCAGAACGAATTAAGTTCTTAACCCGAAGTACCACTGTATTAATATCTCTCTTCATCCCCTTCCCTCAACCAGAAAGCCTTTAGAACCTTCCAACCAAGCGAGGCATTGTATTATTGATGCAGCAGGCTTCAAAAAGAGAATGTGGTCAGATGGAAGCCTTCTCAAATTCATGAAAATATGAGGTGATTGATATAAAAAGCATTCTTTGTCACCATATAACTCTAGCCATATAGTTTTGCTACGAGCCCTCATTTAAGAATGTAAGAGCTGACTCAGAGCAGGTCAAATTCTCTGTCCATCAAGCTGAGTTTTTGGCTCCCATCTCCTGCTGTCTGATCCCTTTTAACTTAGATTCCAAAGAATGGAACATGGGACTTTCTGTATTCAAAGTATATGTTCTAACAAACACATATTTTTGTAAGATTGTATTGGGCTGCTTTTTTTTCTATTCCAGGAGCAGAAATTCAGTTGCACAGCTGCCTAAAATGAATTCCTCCATTAATTTCAAAGGCAGAGCCAAATCCTTTGCTTGCACAGATTGCTGCTGTCTATTGCATTTAATGGGGTCCTTTTTGTTCCCTCTAATCATATGGATCATTGAATGCATGTAGTTTCAGTCAAAACTTTTTATTATGAAGGACACTGAATCCAGAGATAGCTCTAAAAATAACTTTACTGTTTTATAGGATTTTTATGACAAACTGTAATTGGAATATTATAAATTGTTTCAAAAGATTCAGACAGAAATATAGATCTCCAAAATACATAACAATCGTTTGTAATTTAAATGATAACTTATAATTACATAAGTACTTAAGAGGCACTAAAAGTTATTTTAAATAGCCATAACCTTCAAATTGCTGATTTATTTTGAGAGGTGACACTAATACATGTAGCTCAGAAACCACTGAGAACACAACATCAAATTCTGGTTATTTCATGTGGCATAAGATATACGTCTCCTTTTTGCTCAGCATTTCCAGGACATTCAAAACTGCTGCACATACTAACTGATTTCCCAAAACCAGTATATTGTGCAGAGGTCAGAGAAAAGTCAACTCAATGAAATATTGTCATTGTACATTTTACATAAGCCAGTGTGGGCATGTTGTTGAAACGACCACAAAAATCTATTCAACTTATATCTTCGATTAATTAAAATCTGCAGATAAGATTTCGGTTTTCTGGTAATATTCACCGATAGCCAAAGAATTTCTTCTTTTATGGGAAAAAGGAGAGGGGGGAAAAGGAAATCCGTTAGTTAATTACGGGAGGGGGAAGATAAACACTAATTTGTCAGAACAGGTGCATTAAGTTTGATAATGTTTAAAAAATTTATAGAAGCAGTTTCTTCAAGGTCCTATGTGACTTATGAAGCCTAATTTTCTTTTCATAGCTCTGTGATAAAATTTTATCCACGTTATAAAAAGGGTCTTTACTAAAAATGACCGGAAATCTGAACTACCTGGCCATGCAATAAAAACACATTCCACTGTTGCAAAGTGTCAGGCAAGCCAAGTTTAGCTAGAAATTGATCGATAAGTCTTCCTTTTACACTTGAGTGCATTCACTTTTTCTTCATTGGATAATAGTTTTTTTTAATGGGTTTTCCATTAATATTGGTCTTTACTGTTAGCAAGAAAAGGCAGACATTAAAAAGAGACAGGAACAGCAAAGAAAAAGTTTAGTGATCTTTAATGATATGGTGCAAAATACCAGGAAGTGTTATGATGTTCCCTTAAAAAAAAACAGGTGTCATGTTAAATGCTGTTGGCTGTTCCAGCAGAGCAAAAGGGATGTAAAACACAGTTGAGATAGACTGCTTGGGAGAGATTCCGCCTTTATTCTGGGAAAATCCATAGATGTAAGAGAGTCTATGGTCAACAACATTAAAAGAAAATATAGCTATTTCTTGTGGGGTTCCTACATCCATATTTCTCAAAGCAATTTGCTAACCAGCAAAAAGCTTAATTCTGGAACTCACTGTCCGCCTTTAATATTTCAGGTTCCTCCTTTTTGACATTGAACATTGTCCATAGCTACAAGAAATAAAACTTGACAAAAGGATAAAAGTGGATGGCTCTTTTTACACGCAAACTGTAAAATTGGAGCGACACTTAATTGTGGTCAGGTTACGGTCCAAGTATATGGCCTGGAACAGCTTGCAAGCTGAACTTCCCCAACCCGCATCTCCCCAGCACACATTCCACTGAATGGTTATATGAGGTGCTTACAGTTCCTTTGAGGCAGTGCTGTAAAAGCAGGAGTGAAGCTAGGACTTTATGGATGAGAATGTTATTGGTTTCACTGCTTAACTAAGGGAGATATTACCAGTTAGCGAAAGCTCAGTGCATTTACAGACGTACGTAAAATTGTGAGTCAGAAATAGGTGGAGATTGTTCAACTACTATGGTATATTTTTTGGACTGATGGTCAGAGAACTCGGTGCGAATACATAGATTACCACCCACTTTACTACACTCAAGTAGGCTTGGTTCCTGAATTCTTGATAAAAATAGAATGCATGGGCAGAAGATGAGGATAGTGGAGGGAGAAAGTAGTTCTGTGGTGGGTCCATCTGGGTGCAGAACTGAACAGAGGGCACCTGTGTAGGGGGCAACCATGCTATCCTGACCAGACTGGGAGTGTAGGCTTCTAGGCTCTGGAATTTATCATCATGGGGCAGATCCCAGAGTCGACTGTAAAATGTGATCCTGAATAAAGACTAATAGGAAAGGAGCTATTGTTTATCGACTGCAGTCCCTGGCATTCATTAAACAGAATTGTCTGCATAAGCTGTGGTCTGCCTGGCATGGATTAGTCTCTGGCTGTCACTCTCCAAAGGTCACTGAGGGGACAGAAAAATACATGATGCATCTGAAACCATTAACATTTGTTAACTAATCCGGATACCAACCAAACACATTTTAGCAACACTAAAATGCATTAGCAGCAAAGGCTCGCAGAGCTAAACCAAGGACTCAGCTACATTAGTCAAAAAGCAATGCTTTGAATGCGTTATAAGCATGCAACACCAGATGGCACCAGAGAGCAAACAACTTTTCTATGCGATTTTTACATAGGATTTTTTTCCTTTTAATTTAATTTCTGAATTATTTATAACGTCCGTCCCCCCATTTTTTTAAAAAAAATGGTGGTGGGTGGTATTCCTACTAGCATTGCTGCAATGCAAGTTCCATGCATTCTGTGAAAGATTGAACCCTTGTGTAATAGCACACACACACACCACTGGTCACAAACTAGCAGAATTAAGTGCATTATAGACCATGGCTTTAAACATGCTTGACTCTGTGCCAGATTGTGCCAAGATACGTTAAATGTTTGTCCCGACCCCACCCCAATGCAGCTCTCCTGGAAAATGTGTGGGGTTAGGAATGGTCACTTCTCTAAAGGAAGATACATTCTTAATTGGGGAGCAGCAACATCACTTCCTACCAATGCAATTCAAACTGGCTGCATTGGAAGTGACTACAGAAATGGCAAAATAAGGAATGATTTTAAAACTGGTGCTGTTTAGGAAATACAGAGGTCCAAACCTATAGGATAATACAAGTGATATCAATTGAATAGCAAGTTAAAACATTATAAGAACATTTACTTGTGATTTAGTGACATTTATTGAAAGGGATGGAATGCCTCATGAGTCTGAGTTGGCACTGGCTAAAATAACTAGATTTTTTTAACGTCAGTGACTACTTACCTAGTCGCTGGAATACTGATCAGTTCTGCATGTAAGAGCCAGAAGACTGCCATTTGTGTTGACCTGTATATATTTTTAAAAGTCACTATTAATATTGCTGCAGTTTTTTAAAAAAAGAAATTCACAGGAATCATGATGTTGCCAAGACTTCAGTCATACTGTCTAAAACTATTCTGCTGCATGTCCTGCAGTAATTTTTTATTTAAAATATTTCCTTCCCAGGGTCATTTTTGCACACTGAGCTTTTTCAAGGGAACATAAGACATTAAATTCTCCAGTGTGCTTGGCCTTACTTGCACTTCTTCTGCCCTGCATGTTTTGAATGCTTGAATGCATTCACAGCATGACTTAATACAGAGCTTCCACATACAGAGAGACAAAGTACAGCAACTGCTGATCCACCAAGCTAAGCAGCTTCATATGATGGATCTCAAGTGTCTTCCTGGTTTTGCAGTCTTCTGGGACAGGGGCAACCTTTTTAAAGTTGAGGCTTTTTTTTTTAATTGATAGCCACGTTCCATTGAGGAAGAAGAAGAAGAGTTTGGATTTGATACCCCGCCTTTCACTCCCTTTAAGGAGTCTCAAAGCGGCTAACATTCTCCTTTCCCTTCCTCCCCCACAACAAACACTCTGTGAGGTGAGTGGGGCTGAGAGACTTCAGGAAGTGTGACTGGCCCAAGGTCACCCAGCAGCTGCATGTGGAGGAGCGGAGACACGAACCCGGTTACCCAGATTACGTGACTACCGTTCTTAACCACTACACCACACTGGCTCTCCAAGTAAGGAAAAAGTAGTTTGGGACACATACTACCAGTGCTTGAAGCCAAAATCAAAAGTGGACAATCCCAGAGCTAACCCCAAGCCCCCATTTTGTCTTTGACTCACTCTCACTCTCACACACATCCATTTATTCCCTCAGAATAAACCCAGCCAGATGGGCAGGGTATATAATTATTATTATTATTATTATTATTATTATTATTATTATTATTCCCCCTTCAATAGCCTATCCAGAGATTATGGTACCCAAAATAAATAGCCTCCTCTTCAGTGCAGCTACAGGGCCTGCAATCACCCTCCCTCTGCCATTAAAATAATCAAGAACATTTCTTGATTCCGCTTGCTGATGCTCTTCATTAATCTCTTACTGTCTGCAGCTTGCTGTACCTTGTAATATAGACTCAGAGACGTGAAAAAGGGAGGAGTGGCATAGTCTCTGGTGTTGCAGAGAATGGAAAGAAAGCAGCAGCAGCAGCAGGAGGAGGAGAGAGGGTGGTGGGTCCCCTCTCACATTCTCTCATGCTCCAGCACGCTGAATGCAATGGAACTGGCAATGGATAAGGTCTACTTTCTACCATGCAGGGGTGTAGGGACTAGTACAGAGACACAGGAATGTGAAGGAGGCCAGCAGATCTGATACCAACTTGGTACATGTGACCTCAGCATGGTGAAGGTGATGGAAGAACAAGGCTCTCCAGACCAGGAATATGGGGCTCAATTGGCTATAGTTGCATGCACCTGTTTCCTTTTTGTCTGTTTAATCAGTAAATGTGTATACACCTTTTACACATGATGTAAATAATGTGATTATCCCTTGAGAACAGCATTTTTCTTTCACAAATAGCCAGTGTGTGATGTGAATGCTTGGAGAGCTTTAACCTTTTGCCCTCCAGTCCCAATCAAGATTGGGTTCTCCATAACGGCTATTTGCATGGGGTGGGGAACTCTCATGCAAATAGCAGCCATGGGACCCCTGATTGTGAGTGAGACCACATGAGGAACCCAGGGTTGCAGTCTCCCTAACTCCATGCCACGGTTCCATTTTGTATAGGGCCCCTGCATTGCACTCAGAGGCAAACCATGTTATTAACGTCATCAGTTGTTTGGCCCACAATTGACAAAGTTGTTAACCAAGGCAAAGTTCTTTTTCAATGATGCTGAAGGAACAAAATAGATCCACAATTTTTAGTTGGAATTTTAAAACCAGAAGTGAAGTGAGACTCTACTAGTTCAACACAATCAATTTCTAACAAGACAATGATAGCAGTGATGTAGACAAAGAAGGAAGGAAAGAAGGAAAACAGTCACAGAGTCAATTGTTTTTGTTTTGTTTTTAAAACAACGTGCAAGAAAGCTCTCTATTAAGTCAACATTTTAATTACGGATTTTAAAAAACTGTTTAAGGAAAAACCTTCCTATGAGATGTGCAGACTGGCAAATTCTCCAGAGGACACCCTGTACATAGTATGGTCATTGGTTTGTCACTCCTGATTTTCATTTGCATCACCTTAATGTTTCCATAGCAGCAGAAATTACATTTCTCAGAGAAAGCTGCCAGGATCAGAGATGTTTGGTGGCACGTCAGCTTAATGATAAAAAGGAGTCCTGCTGATATTAAAGGGGTGTGTGGAATGAAATAATTGATTCAAATCAATAAGGTACAATGACCGGAAATTACTAACTTTATTAAAAATTGGGGAGGCTAGAAGACATTTGACATAATCAGGTATTTAGATAATTGAGTGGTATTCAATTCTTATCAAGAAGCCCTATGATCCATAGAATCTATTTTAGATAATATTTTTAAAAGATGCATTGGTAAGAGCAAGTACTAAATTTACTTGACAGGACTGACCTATTTAGTGACTAGGTTACATTTCAAGATGCAGGAGGGATTTTAGTCCCTGTGTGAATGGGAAAATACACTGTGTGAATAATTTAATTTAGGGGATCAACACAACAACAGAGCCATGAAAATGTTTTGAACTCCAAAATACTCTCTGAATTGGACAGATCTGTTAGGGATGGGTGATGGCACAAATCTGATATAGTGGTGATATAAATACCTCAATAGACATCTCACATGTGTTAAGATCATGTTTCACCTGAAAGTTTCCAAGGTTAGCAAGCTGTAAATATCAACACATATCAGAGCAATCAAAAGATTGGCCACATGTATGGTTTCACCAACTCACCACTTTTTAAAAAAGAAATATGGCTGTGTGAATCAGTCACCATTCTTGTGTGTTACCATAGCACACATTTTTCCATGAAAAGGATATTGCAAATAATCCAAGCAAAATTCTAATAGCTGAATTGTCCCTTAGTCCCATATTTAATTTATGAAAATAATATATTATTCAGCTTATAGAAAAATAAAGTTAGACATATTTTACAATAAAGAGGGACTGGCTTGCTCAAGTTATTTTGTAACTAGTCATCGTTTTTATTTATTATTTTATTTAGTCAGTTTATATATGGCTTACTATACGTAAAGTATCCTAGTTTACAGGATGAGGTTTCCACACACTGAACAGAGTTATGAGAGTAGATTGTAGACCTTCTCAGTAAGTGCTATTTGTGAGGAATGATGTAAAGAAAGCTTTTTTCCCCTTCCAATTATCCACATGGAACTAACTGTGAACTTCTTATGTGTAAAAAGTCTTTTTGCTAAAGGCAACAAATATTAACCAACAATGTCAGGGACAAAGAATTTTGTTCAAAGATTCTCTATTTGTATAATCACTTGTCTTTAAAAATTTACCTAGTAAGTCAGTGAAATAAACTCCCCCTCTAGTGGCTTTGACAGTCCTGCAACAATTAACTTCAGACATTTGATTCTCCCTTGATTCTTTTTCTTTGAGTGAAGATACAGTTTCTGTCCAATTATTTTAAAATATTTAAAACTGCTCCAGAAATGGAGTTCCTAGCTATGATTTACTCCCAATGAGATCTCCTTCGCAACAGAAGTGACATAAGGGAAATCCTTAATCAGTTTCAGCTAAGAGCCTTCTGCGCCATCTGCTAATAACTATGTTGCATTTATGGCTGTGGCGAGACCACACTCGGAAGACCGCATAGAATTCTGGTTGCCTCCGCCTCCAAAAGGAACTGTGGAGCTGGAAAAGGTAGGGGGAAAGGGCAAGCAAAATGATCAAGCAACTCCCCTATGTGTGAAAGTCAAAACATTAGGAGCTTTTTTGCTTAGAGAAAAGACGAGTGAGGCATGACATGATAGAGATGTGGAGAAAGTGGATAGAGAGATTTTCTCCATTTCTGGTGAAACCAGAACAAAGAGAAATCCAATTAAGCTGAAAGTGGGAAGATTCAGGACAGACTGAAGGAATGACTTTTTCAAACAGCGCACACTTAACCATGGAATTCACTCTAACAGGAGGCAATGATGGCCACTGACTCAGTTGGCTTTAGAAAAGAATAAAATAAATTCATGGAGGATAAGGCTATCAATGACTACTAGTAATACAACATAATTTACAGTCAATTATATAGTATGCGGTACTATTATTTAAATTTTATGATACAACCTTCCCAGTAACTTTTTCTGATGGTAAGACAATAATGTTGGTAGATTCTGGACCGTGCTGTTTCCGAATTCTGGCATAAAGAGCTCTAACTTCCAATTCATGTTTCATGGCTGAAACAACAGTTTTAAAATTCAGTTTTGAAAATTATTTGTCTACCAATCTCTTACAACATGCAAATGTATAATTTAAGTTGTTACTGTCATACGTTTCAAGTCTTATATTCGTTTATGGACAAGTTATAAGAATAGTTGGATATGGAAATAGGGTTGGGTGATTCTAGTTTGGAATTAATCAATGGATGTAGATTATTTCTGGACTGGGACTGTTAGGAATGACATGAAGTCTAGGACGTGGATGTAGATACAAATGGAATCTCCTGGAAATGTCAATGTTCACCTTATCTGCATGGATTCCCCCCCCCCTAATTTTGCCAGTTAGCCACTGAGCTACATTTGATATGTGCTAGTGATATACAAAGCCCTACAAAGCTTGGGATCGGGATACTAAAAAAGTCTTTCCCCTCATATACCCAACTGATCAGTGCACTCTTTGAAAGGGGGCGTCCTGCAGATGCCATCTTCCACATGATGTTGGAATCAGATCTTTACTGTGTAGTGGCACCTATACTTCGCTACATATCAGTAAGGCACCTATTATCTTTTCAGTGCCTCTTGAAGACTTTCCTCTTCCAGCAAGTTTTCTAAATGGAGGTTTTAATCCTGGACATGATCTGTATTGGATTGAAATTATTTTCACATATGTAATCATTTTAACTGTTTTAACTATGTTTATATATATATATATATATATATACACTTTTATTGTTTTGTGAAATAACTTTTAGATGCTTCATAGGAAGCGATTCATAAATGAAATAATTATGTGCATGACTGCATTAAAATATTGTGTATTAAAATTATGGTGCAGATATATCACATGGGGCCTTACTCTTTTATGAACAATCCTCTCTGCCACTGCTTTTTGCTATGGTGAGGACTTGTGGTGGGGCACCAAAATTATCTTATATTGTGCTGAGTATATATAGGGGTGGCATGGGATTAGGATTTCCTTTTTTCCCCAAGACCCACATACCCCATCACTAAAAAAAATAATAGTGACTGTTATCAGACCTGAATCATTGGTCGTGTTTCTTCTGTGTTAAGTGAAGGGGAAATAGACAGTGGCAAGTGTTCTAGAGTCATCAATGGAGTACAAAAGGGCTTCAACTCAAAATAACCCTTAAGTCAAACATATTCATTATATATCTACATCTACATCTACATCTACATCTACATCTACATCTACATCTACATCTACATATATCTGGTCAGGTGCATATCAAACATGGCCAGGGAGAGTTTTGCTAATCACACCTGGCCATGGCTGCCATCCAGACTTCTTGATCAGCCCACCCATCTCTTAGAAACATAAGACATATCTCTTATCTACAAAAACATCCTTCGGAAAATGTACCTTTTCTGCTCATAAAGGGATGGCCTGTGCAAACACAAACAATCATGTCTCTTTCTATTTCATCCCATGCCTGCAGCTGCTCACCATCAGGTGTGTATAATGTCTTTGCAGGTTGTGGCATTTTTAGCTGAGTTGTACAACTGTCAAGTAGCTGAAACATAAAAACTGCATTAGTATTCAATGGTCCATGCTGGTTTGCAAGTTCAGCTTGCAGGTTAGAAAATACTGGCTTCCAATTCATTAGTGAGAACAGAGGTGCATACCAAGTAAGGCTAATTTCAAGGCAAGTGTTATGCATATACAATGTGTTGGACATGGTCTTGAATTCCTATTATTATTATTATTCCTAATATTATTTTTATTGTTGTTGTTACTATTGACAAAGCGTGAAATTCAACGCCATGCTAAGATTCCAGCAGCACAAAGATTCATGCTTGCAAGAACAATCTCCCCTCTCTTCCCTCTGTCTCTGTTCTGGGGGTGCTCCCAAACCCTCTTGAGAAGTTTTGGGGAGGGCATGGGGGCTGGCATGGGAAGGAGAGAAGGTCCTGTTCTAGCAGGAATTGTTGTGTGGCCTTCCACTAGCGCAACAACTTAGTAGAATAGGACCCAAGCATTCTTTTGCCTGAGAGTCAAGAACTGGATTGAGACTTCACAATTTGCACGGGGTGGAATAAAACAAAATGGGAGATGTATTAGAAAGTACTGAATATGTCCAAGCTCTGCGTATATTGGGGGGAAATAGCCAATGTGCAGATTTCATGGCTCAACATATTTGTATCTTATTTGGTTGAAGATTTTTGGCTCTAATAAATTCGTGACCTTAAACTCCATCCATGTCTCACATTTTCATTCCTGGGTTTGTGGGCACTAAATACAATGGTCTTTAGAAGCACTATTTTGAATGAGAGATTTCTTCTGCTTTACCTCTGCAATTGTTTGCCCCCAGACATAAGCTCCTTGCTCAGGTGTAAATCCATTCACATAAGCCCACACTCTTTTAGTTGTTGGCTGCCTGTAGAGCTCTCTGTGACTTTTCACCAGTAGTTTAGGAGAAAATGGAGAAGTTCTTTTGAATTGTAATGCTTGAAGCTCTGAAAGGTGCATCTAATATAAAACACAAGTCATGAAGTTCATGTGTGATAATATCTTTAAAATAGTACTATTAGTGAAGATATTGCTGACTACTGATGCCAGTCATTTGTTGTAACATTTGCACTGTCTGTTAATACTGCTGTTTTCATATATTAATCCACCATATTAAACCATAGTTATTAACTATGATTTAACACAAACCATAGTTTGTGTTCTTTCTCCTGGATGTGCTCTGGATGTGCTCTGCTGGAGCAACAACCAATAAGCCTTGGCTTGTCATATCATCCAAGACTGGCCTTGTGGTTTGTTTCTCCCAAACAGTGAGGGGTAAGGCAAGAAGAAGCCTTGGCTACTGCTTGTGACTTGCTTTGTGAGAATCAAATCACATGCCTAGGTTTGGATGACACAATAAGGCAAAGCTTGTGGTCCACTGCTGTTGATATGGTGCAACCAGGAGTGAAAGGAGTGAAGTGGGGACTTTTGACTGGGGACTCATTAATCTTAAACCGAGTAAACTATTAACTATGGTTTAGCATGATATGTGAACCAGGCCTTGTTGTTATTGTACTTCAATGGGTTTTATTAGGTACTGCTCCAGTGGGAAGGTAAACGGTGTTTCCGTGCACTGCTCTGGTTTGCCAGAAGCGGCTTAGTCATGCTGGCCACAAGACCCGGAAGCTGTCTGCGGACAAACGGCAGCTCCCTCGGCTAGTAAAGCAGATGAGTGCCACAACCACAGAGTCGTCTGCGACTGGACCTAAGAGTCAGGGATCCCTTTACCTTAAGATGTTTTCATAGAAGCTGGTATTTAAATATTTTATTAAATTAATAATGATTAAATAAGCTATTTCTTATATGTTGTAAGTACATTCTATGCCTTATTAAGTACATTCAACTTACATTTATAGTTTTGTACTTCAAAGAAATGTTTTACATTGCTCTGTTCAACATAGTGATTATGTGTTGAAGTCAGAAGCCACTCTACTGTCTGAAGAACGGAATATCCCTTTGGGAATGAATGTTGAACTTGCTCCAGTAACTTGCTGGTAAAACTGCAGTCTCATAGCAGTGGCAGGCAAAGTTTGCTTCTCTCAGGAATCATTTGGATATTTGTGGGAAGTTAAAAATGGTAGCCAAAATATTCAGCAAAGAACCCAATTTCTCTGCCCAGAGCAATTCTGCTCTTATTTCTTCATCTCTTTCCATGGAAAAGTATGAACAATTCCACTCTCACCTTGCTCCTAATCACAGGAGCTGTAGTTTGAATGAAGAGTTGGTTCAAGTAGTCACTACATAATTTTTATGTTGATAGAATGTGACAGCCTTAGTAGTCAGTCAAACTACCCAGCAGAAAGTGCATTTCCATACCTCTGTATGTTGTATGGTTTCCATGAGCCTCATCTCTTCTTGAGTTTCCTCAGTCCAGCCTCCTTCTACAACCACAGGCTGGAGGGGGCTCTTAGTGGGCACCAAACTGGCTGCTTTAGATTTTGCTATGCGTCGCCCTAAAACAAGGATGGCCCAAAGAGTTATTCTTTAAGTAAATAAATCAGAGTGTTTTATTTGAATGGCTCTAAGTCTTCTGGTGGCTATTTGATGCTCCAGCAAGTTTTTTTCTGACAGGAGTGATGAGATGCAGCAGGGAAGGGGTGGTGACAGGAAACCTCTAGAGGAAGTAATTCTTGGTGTACATAGAGTATCTTCATAATCTATTGTTGTATATCTCACCGACCCACACACTTTCATGCTAAATTGCCATTTAAGATCTATGGATTACAGGTTTTCTAACCAGATTCTAGGGTAGAGAACTACAGTTACTGAGTGAAGCTTAATTAAACACAATGATATAATTATCACATAGTGATAACTACATATATTTTAGCTTCCCTCTAAAAACAGATGGGGGGGTCAAAGCAACAACATCAGATTATTCAGGCCTTAAATTATTGTCCTCATAAATAATTGCACAGGGTAGCTAAGATAAGCTAGAGCAAATTGTAGAGGCATAATGTAAAATATGATGTTCCATGTCAACAATATGGACAAGACTATGTATTTGAGAAAACATTTCCACCCCTAACTCAATGTATTCTTCAGCAGAGATGAGGCAGAAGCATTGAACCCATATGTTCAGAAACAGTTTATAAAGTAACAAGATTTATCAAGTGAAAATCTGAATGAAATATGTATGGATGATCCCTTCTAAAAGCTCCAGTTCAAATGTGCTTGCAAACGTGTGATTTTAGTCATGGGGTAGGTACCTGATCTTACTTCTTGCAAATCATACTATACTGTGTCTGTGTTAATTCCATGACCACCAAAAGCCCTGATTTGGGAACTGCAGGCCAAGCCCAGACTGCACAGTACCCATGATGGAAAGACTAGCATGGGCATAGGAAATCCTACACTATGTTATCCTTTCGGGGAATGTTAGTTTAATGCCTCAAACTGAAAAGAACAATAATATACTGTGCATATATAGCCCAGAGTGAACCACCTGAGAAAGAAGCGCTTTGTGGATGAACCCCATGTGGGATAATATAAAGCTAAATGTGCTTATTTATTATGTTGTGGGAAGAGAACACGATAACAGTGAATTCTGCCATTGACCCTGAATTCTGAGATACTGACCTTGTAGTTGTCTCATTTTGTGCTTCATTGCATCTAGGTCTGCCAGAATTTTATCTTTCTCTGACCATTTTTGTCGTTCTTCCCTCTCTGCATTTTGCAAAGCTGTAATAACGCAAGATACACATTATTTTGACTACAGTTTGTTTCATAGTGATTTTGTACCTGCAGGTCTGTAAAGATTAACAGTTAGCATAATTGGATCTGTTTCAGCAAATAGTTTTTTAAAAGAACCAGATACTGTTAGTAAGTTAAATAGATCCAATTATAAACATGTAATTAAAATGTAAGCTTCTTCATAAGGAACTCTCTCTGAAAATACTGTAAAGTTTAAGAAAGTCTCTGTAGAAAATTTGCAACAGTAGTATTTTTGTCCATGATAATAGCCTGTTTATTATTTCTCATTTTACAGTTATTATTTTTTGGATCCCAACTGTGAAACTAGTTCTGTGTGCCCAAGAGCGCTTCTTGAACAGAATGTACACAGCCTGCATTGCAAACCACTTTGAACCAGTTTCAAAGACAGTTTGTATTAAGGGGTGGTCGAGCATTCAATGGAAAGGAACCAGAAATCAAGCATAGTCAAAATAGTAGCTGTCTGGATCCTAGCCAATGTATTGATATATCAGCATAACAATTTCCCCAGTTTAGGTGCTGCCATAACAATAAAAAAAATCATTTTCTTCCATGACTTACTATCCAAAGGCAAGAAAGGTTCTCCAGTGGAAACCCAGACCTCAACTGGATTTCTAAGAATGATGGTGAGCAAAAAATCATCAACCAAGGTCAAACTATCTGGAGTCATCACTGATGGTATAGACTTGGAGTTCATTTTCTCCTCTGACTCCTTATCTTTGGAGAGAGAGAAAGAGAGTTATAGGACTGCAGTTTTGGTGTCATTTTGTCATCTTTAAAAAATTTCAAATCATACCATATCTTGCTTTTATTTCCCTTTTTATATATTGGGTATTTAAGGTTCGTGTTCATAGGTGAACACTGGGTGTCCTAACATCAGTAAGCTCTTGCCACCAAAGTGTAGATCCTCAATCATAGTGTTGATGATATACAATAAGAACAAAGTAAGCTGCCCTATACAGTCAGACCATTGGTCCATTTAGCTCATTATGGTCTTCACACTGATTGACTGGTAGTGGTTTCCAGAGTTTCAGACAGGAGTCTTTTCCTAGCTATTCCTGGAGATAACACTGAATTAAAGTGTGTGCTCTAACACTATGTTATGGCAGGACTACGAAAAAATTGAATAGGAAAGATGCCCACTTGTATTAATTACAATACAAGCCTACTTGTATTGGGCAACCACTATTAGATAATTATGAATTTTAGATCTTTGAATATACAGTAGACCCACAACTTACACTTGATTTAGTCATGCAATTGCAGCTTTGTGTGGGTGGTGGGAAACTAAATAAATGGAGAACAGTTGGAAGGGACCACCAGAGATTTTTCCTGCTTGGCAGGGGGTCGGACTCGATGGCCCTTGTGGTCTCTTCCAACTCTATGATTCTATGATTCTATCTCACAAGATCTTATAAAAACCAGGTGAGTCAGCTCTAGGGGGCTGAGGTGTCTTCAGTCCCCTCAACTGTTGCTGCGAAAGGGCCAGACGCCCGCAGTTTTGAGGTGGGCCGGCACGTGTGTGTGATGTCACGCACATTGTGCATCGCAGCTCCAGTAGCTGGCTCCTTCAGAGCACTTGGCCCCCTCCAGGCAATGCAACAGCGTGCACATGTTGTGCATTTGACATCACACACATGCAACCTGTGGGTGGTGTCACACGCATGCTATGTGCCAGGCCCCCTCAATTTTGGGGGCAACCTGGTGCCTCTGGTAAAGACCCTACGAGAGCTTGCACAACCTTCCCAAAGCCCGGCAAGTTAGGGATGGCCACACCTTACACACTTTTCCCCTTTGTGTGTTGAACCCCCGGAATGTAATCCTGATGTAAGGTTTGGGCCACCTGTACACAGCTATCTTCAATATAAATATGCAGTGACATCTAACATTGTGTGTGTGCTTCTGTTCATGCAATGGGGTTGTTTCCTCTTCTTCTCCTATCCCCCAAATCCCATCCAACCTCAAATCTGCTCCAGAGCCAAATTGTACAGGAACAGCTTTGCTAGAAAAGATGGAAACAGACTGAAGAATAGACAAATAGAAGAGGATGCCTTCACTCCAGTATGGCTCCCCTTTATCACATACACAGCCCAGCAAGACAACAACAATAACCCACTGACAGGATAGGAATCAATATGGCTTACTCGACCCAACGAGCCCTTCCCACTCCCTCACAAATGCAAACAAACCCCACTGCAGCCAGCCACAAACGAACAGCCACACCCTGGGTCCCCTTAACCCCTTTCACTACCAAGGAAATGTAACAGGCAGATAGAAAGAGAGCCTATCCAGTTGACACTGACACAAAACCCCACACCTACACTATAAAAAGTCCCTCCCCCGTTTTCCTTTTTCTTCCCCAACCTTATACTGTACTCAACACTAAAGTCTCACAACAAATGTAACTGATCTGTAGAAAAGACTTAACAGCCTGATGCATGTACTTTTGTAAACCAAGAAAATCTTGGTGTTTTTTTTAAAAAAAACCCGCTGCTCCAGAGGGTTGGGGAATTCACCGCAGCAGATTTGGATATGCGTGGAGTGCTACAAAATGGAAGGAAGGAAGGAGAAGTCCTATTGCACAAATAAAAATCCGTTACTCAGTCAGGCAGGGATCACCATTACAGTTTAACCTTCTGTACCACAGCGGACAAGAAGGGTTAAACTTAACAATTTCAACAGAAAACAAAAGGAAATTTGTTTACACCAGTGGAATCCAAACACATAGAAAAAACGTTCTAAAAATGCTTTTTTTAAAGCATTTAAAAAAATAAATTGGATTTTCCATAAGGCTCACCATCGCCATCTAGTGTCACATTGTATATTGCACTTAAAACACACTTAAAACGTTTTATTTGCAGCTGTATTTATTTGCAGTCCATGGTTACTAAAGAGGATCCCATGAATAGTACATTTATTTACTCTTCCTTTAAAGGGGAAAAGAAAATCTAAAGAAACAAATCTTTCCTTTATACATTGCATGCTTGGAAAGTTGTAATTTCTTTTATTTCACTGATACAAATGTGTCTCCAGCCTACTTTGCAATGGACCATGGAAATGGACCTTTAGTTCTCACATTTAACCTCAATATTTCTCACAACTTATTCAGAAAACATCTTATTTTAGAATGTTTCTTCTGTTGTTGTTTCTTTCCTTGGCTTTGCTCTCCCACACCCCTAAATGTGATAGTGGGCTTCCATCTACCACACAAAGCGAATACTTTATCAAATACAAAATAATAAAGTTTATTTACGCAACAGATATCAGCTATATTTACTAAATTTCAAAGAAGTATTGGCCTTTTCTTTTGCTGAGAAGAAGAAATGATGGGTAATTGCCAATCTTCAATGTGCTGTACTGATTTTTAAGTATGTTTTTCGAAGCTTTTGCTTTAAATTTTTGAGTGGATGAGCTAAAAATCTGTAAACTTCATAAGCTGAAAGATGCCTAATATAAAGCAGCAGCAAACTTATAATGAGAAGACTCTAGTGGGCTTGTGTACTGCTTAGGAAATCAATAGGAAGGAAAATAAAGGGGACTAAAGCAGATAAGATGAGCCCTTTTCTGAGTATATTTGATAAAGATTGGGAAATAATACATAGGAAAGAAATACTTAAATGAAAAATATAGACATAAAAAGAGCCCTAAAAGTAAACTAGACCTATATTAAAAACATAACAAGATGATAAATGGGAAAGTTACCCCATGCTTCATTTTTAGATAATGATCAAAGGTATACTTTTTTGAAAATATATAAAACTCTTTCCAATATAAATATAGAATTGAATTCTTGAAAGCTAGATCAATACTGCACTAGACAAGAATGGCTATGCTTAACAAGAGACAGAAATTATATAGAAAGTTGTTTTCAGTGGTACTAAAAAATAAAGCAGGAATTTAAACTTAACAAATACATGTTTCTTTGTGCACTGTATGGTTGCAGACTCATAATTTCTTTTGCTTCATTGAGAAAAAGGAATTCCCACATACTTTGCATATATTCACTGAAATAAATTCCAGATGGGTTGCTGCAAAAACAACAGAAGAATATTGTGGCACCTTCCAGATAATTCTAACATAAGTTTTTTTGTGAACCCATTGGGAGAACATTTTAGTCCCCCAAGTGCTCAGATACTGATATGAAATTCACCATTCTTTCAGGAGAACCCAGCACTAAACTGCTGAACTGAAATTTATCATCAAGTTTGATTATATCTGTTTTAGACTTAATAGGGCTGAGTTTTATTGCTTATCAGTGCTGTTGTGAATGGTTACTGTACTCATATGTGGTTCAGCTTTGCGTGGAAGTATCACAACCTGTATTTCTTGTGCTACATAGTCTTTTAGGCTCTCTAACTAAAGTAACTCAGTGTGATTTACACGTGAAATTACAGGGGAAAGTAGTCTCAAAATATAATTTGAGCAAGGTGGAAATGGTAGCACTCTTAGGATGGTGAACCCTTCACTGATCTTAGTGCCTGGGCAAATGTTCAAGCTTGCCACTGTCTGGAGTGAACCCTGGAGTATGCCTGCAGACTACTGAATTTTAACTTCCACCAGCTTCCTGTTTCCAGTGCGGCAGGAATGGAGTCTCCCCAACACCATGGGAGAGAGACAGACAGAGATAATCAAATAATGATGGGGGAATTTCATTATCTGCTTTCGTCTTCGGCTGGAAGAGGGACTAGACTCTCACCCACAGTTTGTCTGGTGGTCTGGCACTCGCTTCCTCATGGAATGTGAGGGCAGGCAAAGGCACTGGGTGCACAGAACACTACGGCTGCCACGACTCCCCCCCCCCCATCCCATTCCTGGAAGCACAGCTTATCCTGTTAATTGGATTGTAATTGAAGTAAACTACAGGCGCGTGCCAGAGACGATGAGATAAGAAACTGCGAAAACAACCCAGCTACAAGGATGTAAAAGGTTTGGACTAGGAGCAGATTTCATTTCATTATCTATTACACCAACACAAACAGAAATCACAAGATTGTAGCTCTTATATAAGGGTTTGTTATATCTGAATGGAATGGAAATTATTAAAATTTTGGAATGCAGAAAAAAGGTAGAAGAATGAACTCATCAACTCTAGCATGTGAGGGGGCCAGTTTAAACAAATTGTATAATTTGACATCTGAATAAATGGCATTGATAATTGTATTACTTGGATAAAATTGGTATTGTTAGAATGAGGCTGCTATTGAAACGCTATTGGAAAATTAATAAAAATATATTTTAAAAAAGAATAATATATAAAAAGATATATAATATATAACTTCCATCTGAAAATAAGCTAAATGTATATGCTTTCACAATTTATGTGTATGTAAAGTAATATTTGGCCCATTTAAAGATTCATGATAAGATGTATTGTACAAATAACTACGGTAATTAGAACCTGCAGAAGCATTCTAAAATAAAACAAAAAAAATTAAACATTTGTTCAAATACAGTGTACCAACATTAATCTTTTCTCCATGAGATGCCATTATTCCTTGTGAAAATAGAAAACAAAGTGAGAGACTTCCAAGATATTTCTTGGCAGCATACTAGCAAACAGGCTCCCTATAGCTTTACTACAAAAAAAGTTAGCTCTGTGAAGTGAAATAATTTACATACTAGTTAAAGAGAAATTTAATTGGGAACTTGCTGAGGATGGTATTTTACCTTTCACAAGCAACACAGATGCGTTTTCGTTAAAGCCAGGAACAAAAGTTGCTCCTTCACCTCGTTTTTCAGACTCCTGCTTTCTGAAATAATCATTTACAGCGCTCAAGACTAAATCCTTCAATGTAAGAATTAAGGTCCCTTCACTTGTGTACAGTCTACTTGCTGTCCTGTTAAGTTCAAGTCGTCTTGTGCATAAAGAAAGCAGCTACAGAAGGGGAAAAGTTAATGACATATAATTAAGCTTACTAACTCCAAATATTTAATAAAAATGCTTAAATTGCCATCCTCAGAGTTTTCTTTCTGTTATTTATTCCTCCAAACAGCATTTAGGCTCTCTCCCCTCCCTTTTCTCCTCACAGCTACCCTGAGATGTAGCTTCGGCTAGCAGAAGTTTACTCCAAGAGCTTCTTGGCAGAGTGGGTATTTGAACCTGGGTCACCTCAGTCCTAGTCTAAACTCGGCCCTCCAGATGTTTTGGGACTACAATTCCCATCATCCCTAGCTAACAGGACCAGTGGTCAGGGATGATGGGAGTTGTAGTCCCAAAACATCTGGAGGGCTGAGTTTGGGGGTGCATCTTTGTGTACCCTCACATTTTATAGGACGAGGACCAAACTACATGGGGCACTAAATGCATCACTTTTAAGTTGTGTCAGTAGTGGTTGGCGAAGTGGCGCAGGCAGGGTGGCACTGCTGGTTCCTGAGAAGGAAAAGGGTGAGGCACAGAGAGCTCAGTGTGGTCGTGTGGGTATGATGGCAGGAGCATCGTATTGGTTCGATTGCTGCTCCCACACTGCTCTAAGCTCTCTGTGCATCCCTCTCTCAGGAACCAGTAACAGATAGCGAAGCATGAGAAACATGAGAAAGGGGATTTTAACAACAAAGGGGGTGCCAACAAAAACTGCCCCACAGTTGCTATTTGCATTAGATGGAAAGCTGCTAATGGTGCCAATGGGAGCTTTCTTCCCAATGCAAACAACAATGTCAGGGGGATTTTTGTTGGCAGCACATCAGGAAAAACGGGTTAGTTGCTCCATCGCACCCCTTTTAGTTCAAGTCCCGGTGGTTCATTCTCCCTTCATCCCTCGCAGCTGTTATTTGCAACAGTAAAAACACTCATGAAACTTAAAGTGGTGCCTCTCTAAGGTCATATCTAATTTGTCCTTGAATGCACAAGATAATTGGTTCGGTCGTAGATATCAGCAATATGGAAACCTTTTGTTAAAGTCAATACCAGATAAACTTTTTTTCCAAACATGCATTAGCATTTAACATGAGATAATGACACGAGGGCAATTTAATGGTTTATGTTTATACTCTGTTGTCAAAACATTAAATGAGCCTCTTTACATATACTAGAGAACATGTCAGGGCCAACACAAAACTTTTTGTTGCCTGGCAAAATAAATAAAAATTGTCTTTCCTTCCCTCGTGGAAGAAATAATAAAAATAGTTGATCAAAGCAGCAGTGCCAGGCGAGGATGTGTTAATCATTCTCCACCATACACCACACACTCACCCTATCTAACCCCTCTCCCTAGCTGTTAGCATGAGATTCTTGGCCATGATCTGATACCTACTGCTTGTCCAGGTCAATTCTGTTAGGATGATCTCTAGAGGATTGCTACTCACCATAGGAAATGTATTAGCAACAATTAGCTGCCCATTTCTGTAACCAGCTCCATTTCTGTATGCAATAATTTTCACAGCTCTTTGGTTTACAGCTGCAGACATCTTTTCTGAGATTATTTGCAATGATGTTTCTGTCCTCAAAGATGCTAGAAATTCTTCTAAATAATGTAAGGTGGATTCAGCTTCAGAAGTGGACAAATCAGTCTTTAGGATAAAAGAAAGAAGATGCAATCATGACTTCTGTTAAAGTGAATTTTTAAATGGTAACTCACTGATTCAAGTGCTGTTCCTTGTGGGAAAATGATGTGACTATTATTTGCATATGTCACTATGAGTTGCACAGAGTTGTGAACTACACAGGACACCAAACTGAACTTTTATTAAAATACTACTGAGAGATATGCATAATATACTTCAATGGGATTACATGAACGAATGTTGGGGATACACACAGATATAGGATGTCTTACTGTTATATTGATGAAATAAAAATATATATATTAAGCTGAACATATTGACTAAATCAGTAAAACAAAACAAAAAAGCCCTCACACTTCTGTGATGCCTTTATATGAAACTGAATGGAAATTGGATTTGGCCTTTGGTGAACAGACACTCCTGAACAAATGTTTTCGCTAACCTCCCCACATAATTAAGGTTACACCTTCGTTCAGTGCTTCCCCCCCCCCAAGAAAAATGTTCACGGGTACTCTCATTTTCCTACTCATACTGAAATATTGCCCCTCAATGAGGCCAAACTTAAGATTCACAAAATGTTTAGGGGTATGCTCACCCCTGCGTCTCCCCAGAAAAAAGCACTGCCCTCGTTACATATTACATCTCAAAAGAAAATTACTCCTAGACTACTAACCAGGATTTTAAGCCCTTCTTTCTCAAATGTTCAGACAGTAAAAAAATTGCTTGTTATTTTGTCACTTGCATCCAGATGAATACCCCCCAACACAATTTTCTATATACTTTTTTTATTGTGGTAAGGCCTGAAAAGCTTCTTGTTGTGTGTTATGTTTATATCTCTGCTGTTCTGGCAATCAGTATATGTGCACCCAAGGGTCATATTGTCAACCATATTCCATGTTGTTGACTTTTAATAGGCTTATAAGCTTCTGGGGAAATGTTCTTTTCATTGGCTACAGTGCAGTACTTAGTGGGAACCTTGCAAATTACAGAACTGCTCAGAGAATCTGACTATAAATATACCTTACGATTTAAAGCATTTTATAGACAAATCTTTACATAGATGTGGCATAGGTTTTTTTTAAGAGAGCCAGAAAAATCATTTAAGAATGTGCTTATGTTAATTAATAAATTTAGCAGGGCATCTGGTCATAAGATTAACAAAATCTTACATTATGGATAGTATCCTTGGTGTGTGTTTGAATATAGCAGTAAAGATAAAGTGTGGGGAGATAATTATAGAAAAAGTGGGGAGAGCATTATAAAATAATTATATGGTATTGGCTAGTATTGTTGCATTTTACAGATTATAACTATATTTGATTTCTATCCAGCCTTTTTGTTTGACAGGGACTCAAGGTGGCTCACAGCTCAAAACAGAAAAGAAAATCATTTAAAAAACAATTAAACATTAATAGAATACATATATGACCTGTGTTAATAAATACAAACCATTACAATAAAAACAACATAGCACCAGCCCTTTCCTTAAAAATAGTCAGTTCCCCAAAGCCTCCTGAAACAATAATATAATAATAATAATTTATTATTTGTACCCTGCCCATCTGGCTGGGTTTCCCCAGAGACTCTGGGCGGCTTCCATCAGAGATTAAAAATATATTAAAACACCAATAATTAAAAGCCTCCTTAACAAGAATGTCTTCACCTGCTGGCAGAAGTACAAGGAGGGAGCCAGTCTAATTTCTCTAGGAAGGAAGTTCCAGAGTCTGAGAGCAGCTACCAGATAGGAAACTCTGGCTCAGAAACAATGCTTTGATCAAAGTAGGATTTTAACTTAATCCACAATTCAACTCCAGAACCTGATTTTAATGCCAGGGTAAGTTTTAAAATGTTTAAAATTATACTTAAAGTGAAATAGCCCTAAAGCATGTGCAGAATACCTAAGTCCATATTAACCTGTGTCTAGTATTTTCCAGCAAGAAAAATTGTGAATCTAATCTCATTTTAATCTCCAGACTGAAATACAGATTGCCAATGTTTCAAAGTAATCTGCAAGAAAAGGCTTAACATTGCCAGCTAATGGATTACACTAAATGCATATATACATGGCAGGAGGTGTCACTGAAAAGCAGGAACACTGTCACAAACCTTGTTAACATCAAGACACTTATAGGGCCAGATGGATAAATGCTTTCCTTCCTCAGAACCAGAGGCACAGGAGAATACAGTACCAGGGAGCAACTTTTTCAGGTCCTTCTTTCCTCTTATGGTCCTTGCACAAGCCAAGCATATCTTTACCTTCTGCTTTCCACACAGTGAAAGAAAATAGTAGCCCTATAAATAAAAATGGTTGAAACCAATTAAAAATGGGGGTTGGGAAGGGCAGAACCCATAATAAAAATGCAGTGATCCAATATGACATTTATTATTCAAAAACTTGTCTACATCCAAAATGTTCAGAAAATACTAAGATGTATTTGTATTAAATACATATAAACAAATACAAATATTTTTCTAACTTTTTGGATACAGACAGCAAGTTTTTGAATAACAGATGTCATATTCACTTTCTTTTTTTTTGCCGGGGGGGAGCAGGTAACATTTCCCTAAAAAGTATATATTTTTATTATAACTTTTTTAAAATGTTGCAGCTGTTCCATTCCATTTCTGTTAAAATGGAATCTGTAATGTGTATGGGTTGCTCGTGCGTAAGTTGCCGCCTCTCCACGCTTTGTTGCCTTGCTAAACCTTTCAGTCTGGGCAGCCCTTCACTTCGTGGCTGCCTCAGTCGCTAGCAGAATCCGTCAGTGGGCGTTTCTTAAATCTTTTCCAACATAAAAGTTGTTTGACACCCAGTCTCCTCCTACTCTCTCTGCGCGGAAGTCTTCTGCGCAGGGTGGGCGTGGGTAGCGGAGAACCCGTGCTCTCCCCGCTGGTGTCCGGTGAAGAGTCCTGGAGCCCTCTCGCCGATTCCCCCATCAGCCCCTCTATATCCCTGGTGTTGCGCTGATTTGCTTCCCCATCTGCGGAGCTGCCTCTCTCCCTGCTGGGCCCTTCTCCAGCATCATTTGAGAGCCTTCCCTCCGCCTCTAGCTCCGATGTCAGTTCCCTGACAGAATCCTTGGTTGTTGTTTTTAAATGCACATTTATAGAACGGATGAGTACCTGGGAGTAAGTCTGAGTGAGCTCAGTGAGGCTTATTCCTGGGTAGACATTTGTGTGAATGTATTCTGAAGTAACATAAACGTTTAAAATGCTTGGGCATTTTTTCTTTTCAAGTCTTAATGTGGTGCCACAAAGACTGTAATGTCAATGCCAAGCATACCTTTTTGTGGAGGGCGCGCCAAAGATGGGGTGCCACTGTGAAAAAGAAAAGCACTCAGAGAAGGGCCTCAACCAAAGATTTTATGACACAGATAGGCTGATATGAGATGACTCCTGCCTATATTTAGGTCCCAAGACATTTAGGGCTTTGAAGGCCAATTTCACTTGAACTGAACCAGTCATGAAGGTCCAGACAAACCAACTGTAACATGAGATAACAATAAAGTGGTGGGGATCGGTGTGATTCACCCCCCCCCCAAAGTAGAAACAGGTTTGCAAAGGCTACACAATGGTATGAACTGACAGAAAAGCAGCTTCCATGTTGATGTTTTAGTACCTGAACCACACTATTTGTTAAGATGGATAATCTCCTCATGTTTCCCATAAAATCCATATAATCACATTGGGGTACTTTGTACCCTTTCACTGATCCCATTCACTTCAATGAGATCTGTGAAGAAGAACTTCCCAATAGCTTCACAAAATGAACATAAAACAATGCAACAACTTCCAGGGGGTGTAGCTGTTTTTGCTGCAAGATGCTAACTCAACAAAGAGTCTTGTAGCACATTAAGATTTACACATTTATTATGTCATAAGCTTTCATCAAATGCATGAAATTGTGTCCTGAGTGGCAGGTACGCCACACACTTGTAAGCAGTGAGATCAGAAGGAAAGGAAATGTAGAAAAACCTAGATGGTGATAATTACCTTATTAACAGTGACTACCCACAAGGAACAATAGTTGAAAACGCAAACATTTTGGTATTGGTATGTCAACTGGTGTGCTAAACTAAAGTTCCACTGCACCAATTCAATCCACAATGTGATAACATTGAATGCTCTCAGATTGCCATCTGCATTTAAATTTGTTTGTTCAAGGATGACCACCTTAATATTAGTTACAATATGTTTAGGAATAGTGAAAAGTCCCCCAACCAGCGTTTCAGTCTCCCTGAAGACAATCAAATTGTCATAATAAATTTATTAGTCTTTATTGTGCCATAAAACAATGTGTTTTCTAAGAGTGTGCATGAATCACATGATTTTACACTAGCCTGATTCCTGCCTTATCCTTGTTCCTTCTGTTAACCACAGACAACAAGAAGCGGAATATTTGATATCTCTTTCTATTGGGTATTGGTGCACAGATACATCTAGACATGTCTACATAGCCACCCTTTTGATTTAGCGAAGTCAAATTTCTCTAGTCTATACAGAAAACAAAAATTACTTACTGGTTGGTCAATTTTCTCCATGCTGGCCACGGAAAATGTGCAAATCGAAGAATAATTTGCTGCTGTGATTTCTTGATCCAGGGTTGTGCTGTAAAAGGCACTAATAACCTTTGTAGTTTCCATGTAATTCCACCTTTGATTGGCAGCTCCATTTTTACATTCTTTGTGTTTCTGTGAGAACATAAAATAGGCCATCCTGTTTTAAGATTATTATTATTTTTTGCGTTCTCTCTCTCCAAACTGGTATTTTTAAAGAAAATGTTTTAAAATATTCAGGTTTATCTGGTAAGATATATACCTTCCCGCTTCTTCTTCTTCTTCTTCTTCTTCTTCTTCTTCTTCTTCTTCTGCTTCTTCTTCAGCATCCTGCTGGTTTTTAGCCTTGTTGTACATACAGTTATAATAGCACCCTTCCTGGACAGGGATCACTTGGCCACTATCACACATGCATTGGTGACCTCATGTCTGGATTACTGCAATGTATTCTATGTGGGGCTTCCCTTGTAGCTGGTCTGGAGGCTGCAGCTGATGCAGAATGCTGCAGCTCGGGTAATGACTGGTGTTCCTTATCAGAGGTATCACACTAGTGCTGAGGGGCCTGCAAGGGCTGCCTATTAGCTACTGAGCCAGTTTTAAGGTTCAGCTGCTTAAATACAAAGCCCTAAATAACTCTGGACCAGGTTACCTAAAAAACTACCTTCTTCCTTGCACAGTAAGGGCACTATGTTCACCTAATGAAATCTGTTAAGGTGAATGTTATGGAATACCCTCCCTGTTGAAATGCAGAAGGCCCCATCAGAGTTGCTATTATGTGCCAACACACCTGTTTAGGCAAGCATTCTTCCCTTGAACTGAACTTCTGATGCTATTGTTTTAACCATTTCCAAGTGTGCTAATTATTATGTTTTTAATCTTTCATTGTATATTTTAATTAAGGATGTTTTAATGTCAGTGTTAATTATAAGTTCATTTTATAGTTGTAAACTACTTAGAAGCCACTTTGACATATAAGCAGTGTAAAACTATATAAGCACACAAACAGTTTTACCTGAAGGACGACAGGACACCCTTGCATTTCCAGAGGACTCTTTGGATACCCATTGAGTATGCTGGGCATCGATACTGCTAGCACTAATTGGGGGTCCAGCACAAGATGAAATGTCCTGGGAACAGAAAGGTCAGGTGGAAATCAGAAGACAGTTTTTTTAAAAAAAGTTTTTTTCATTGCTAAATGTATATCTTACTTTTAGATTCTTTGAAAGATATATTTCTCAGTAATAACATTGAACTGGTTCTACACAAAGCACTGCATGGACATTTTAATGCCACAGAGTGCAGCAGTGAGTCTTAGGGATTGCTCACCCTCATCCCCAGAGTGTGACCTCAAGGGGCTTCATCTTCTGTCTCCAAAGTTCTGTGACAGTGAGGTGAGAAGGAAAGAGTGAGAAGAAAAGGTGGGAGGTGACAAGGAAAGGTTTCTTGTAAAGGACTTGGAAGTTTTGTTGAATTTTGCTAAGTAAATAAATAATTAAAAACAATAAATAGGCACCATCCGTGTAACATGGCGCTTTACAAAAAGTTGAGATGACAAGTCCTTGCCCCAAGGGGCTTATAATGTAGAACTTGATGGGAGGGATTCAACAGACAAAGGGAAAGGGTAAAGAAGAATAAAATATTGGGTTATTGCAGTTACACATACTAAGGCTGAGCTATGCACAAGGGTTCACAGAAAGTGTAGCATATTTAAGACTAAAATGCAGGGTCTTTTGTAAACGGAATTTTTAATTTTGGCTGTTTTCTTAGCCCCTTGTCTAAGATGCTTTCATTTTTGAAAGACCTTCTTAGAAAATGTTAGAACTAGCTGGTGGTTGAGGCCCGCAATATCTGCACTTGAAGAACAAGTGAAATGGAAAAGTAACTTAGCCTGATTGGAAGTCCCGCTAATAATGCAATTTAATTCTTGTGAAATTCTACCACATTTCCGACAGTGAACGTTCACCTGCTATCCTCTCTCCATATCCAGTGTTGATTGATACTGTCACATTTCTTTTCCAACAAAACCACTTCAGCGCCAGAGCGCAGATCAGAATTCTCCACACCTAAAGCAAGATTTCGAAAGCTACAGTTGATAATCTTCCCATTTCTAAATTCAAACTGTTGATGATGAGTTTTCTGCAAATCTTCAGTCAGTTTAGGCTGATGCCTGAAGTAAACAAAAAGACATAGAGCTGCAGAAAAATGCTCTGTAAATATTTCATTGCATGGTAATGGACAAAAAAGAGCAAGGCAAATGGAGTGTGCCAAAACTTCGTTTACTTCTACAACTTGTGCTTTTGACATCTGAATTCAGATACAAACCATAATACAAAGAAAGTTGAGCACAGATATTGAGAAATTGGGTAGGTGGAAAGGTGAAATTGTGGAAAGAGAGATCAACTGAAAGTATAGAATGGTCTAGAGCGGGGGTCGGCAACCTGCGGCTCCAGAGCCGCATGCGGCTCTTTAAAGCCTTTGCTGCGGCTCCGGGGCGGTGGCGAGGGGAGGAGGCGAGGGGCGGAGGTGAGGGGAGGAGGCGAGTGGCGGAGGCAAGGAGCGGAGGCATAGGCGCAGACTCCATGGGGCCTGAGGGGGCCCGAGCCCCCTCAAAAATTCGTTTGGGGGGGCTCCGCCCCCCCCAATAATCTCGGGCGCCCCTCCAGCATCAATCCCCACGCCCGCGCCGCCAGCCCCCGACGGGCGCCCCCTCCCCGGCTTGCCAGCTCCGTGCGCGCTCCGCCTCGCCTGCCAGCTCGGCTCCCTCCTTCCCTCGTGCAGCTTGTTTTGAAATTCCCCTTCCAGCTCCGCCACGGCTCGCCCGCTCCCTCCGCCCTCGCCGCCGCCTCCTCCTCCTCCTCCCCCAGTCCCCTCCCCTCGGCTGTCCCCGGCACAGGCTGCCTCACGTACGCGGCTGCAGGCAGCCCCCGGAATGGAGTCCCCGCGCGCGGAAGGGAGTGGCGGGCGCGCAAAAGGAGAGGAAGCCGCTGGCGCGCGGAAGGGGCCGGTGGATGGATGGACCGGCGGGCGGTGGAGTCACCTGGCTGGAGGGAGGTGGCGCGCAGCGGAGCTTCCAGGAGCGGCGGCAAGTTACCTGCGCGTCGCCAAGGGTGCACCTGCCTGGCAGCCAGCTGGAGGCTGAGGGCCGCGCTATCTAGACTTTTGGCTTTTGGTCTGCAGAAAATGCACCCACACCCAACAGGGGGTGAGAAAGGCCTAAATAGCTTTTTATTATCACTATATGTATGGTTCACTGGGGCCCTGGTTAATTTTCTTTGGCATTTTGTGGCATTGATTATGCAGTCGCGGTTGCGTGGAATTCCACGTGGAGTTAGTTGCCTGAAGCCCCTTTTTAAACTTAAGCAGGGGAAAGTTAGGTGAAAGTTTGGTGAATTGCTGCCAAGGAGTGTGGTGGAGTCTCCTACTTTGGAGGTCTTTAAGCAGAGGCTTGACAACCATATCTCAGGAGTGCTCTGATGGTGTTTCCTGCTTGGCAGGGGGTTGGGCTCGATGGCCCTTGTGGTCTCTTCCACATATGTATGTGAGCAGGTCTTCTCCAACATGAACTATATTAAAAACAAACACCGATCATGCCTCACAGATGACACCTTGCAAGCCTGTGTGAAAATGAAGGTGACGTCTTACAGCCCTGATGTGCAGACACTGAGCACTGAGGTTCAGGAGCAAAAGTCCCATTAACCTGGTTACCTGGTTGTAAATTAAATATTTTAATTAGCTATTAATTTGTCCTTTTTTCTTGAGATTGACAGCTGACTGCACGATCCTGTATATATAGCATTAAGGCAAGAAACAATATATGCAGTGTTATATTTGTTTTAAATGTTGCAATGTTTTTGCGGCTCCCAGTTGTTGTTTTTTCGGAAACGGGTCCAAGTGGCTCTTTTTGTCTTAAAGGTTGCAGACCCCTGGTCTAGAGGGAGAGCATAGAGGAGCTTATTGATTAAGCCTCATAAAGAAGTTTTCTAGACACCACACAATACTGGAATAGACTTCACCTTTATCTAAGATGTATTGTGCTTCTCTGTGCTTACTTGAAAATTTTGAAATAAGATTAACTGAAATACAGCCCAGCAAGTCTCTTCAGTCCGACTTCATTTTTAATGTCACAGAGAGAAAACAGAATACAAATGATATGTCACTGTGAGCTGGCAATGGAATAATGAAGAGCCTTCAAATTAGTTTGTAAAATATTTCAAAATATGTAAGACATTTTGACTCTTCCTTTTAGACAATTAAAGAGTTTTTTAATGCGACTTTGCTTTTAATCCAACTTTCTTGTTCCTTTTTTCCTTCCCACCAAGTTTATATTCAACAAACTTCTTTCTCTTCTGTAGGGTCAGCATTCTTAGGTAACATTTGTATGACTTTCAGAGCCTGGGCACTAGCAGAGCTGTTAGGGGACTATGAAATGACTGTTGTGAACCTAAGATTCAAGGGTGGAGCCCCAGTTATCCCCCATCCACTGGGGGAGGAAGGGGGGAGTGGGGGGAGTGCACCGCCCCCAGCAGCGCAATCCTGGTGGGGTGCCATAGCAGCTGCCCCCCCCCGCCCGAGCTGGGCAACACACCCCTGCGGGCAGTGCACCACGCCCCTGCGGGCAGTGCGCGACACCCTCAGGAAGCACGCCAGCCACGCCCCCACCTGCTCTCCACCCCACCCCACCCCCGGTGCAGGAGCATGAAGCTCTGCCACTGCCTCCATCCCAAATTATAAGAGGGACGTGATTACCATTTCTGCAAATTTCTAATTCCACAAAGTATGGAAAGAGATTAGGGTGGATAGCAAGTGATTTTACAGAATGGTAGTGACCCAAACTGCTAGATTCTATCCTAAAAAACAATTTAGGAAATATAAATATATGACCTGACCTGTATTTTTTATATAACTCTGCATCTTCAAAGAACAGTTCATCTTTATCTTTCTGAAGGCTGCAGTCCTCATCAAAATCATAGAGATTTTGTTGCCAAGCATATTTCATGGGTGTATAAGATGCATCTGCTTTAAGATGAGATTTTGTATGTGAAGTCCTGAAAAAAATATAAAATTCAATATGAAATTTGAAGCACTGGTGATTGTCACCAGTTTAAATTTCTCATAAAAAGTTAAGTCATTAGTTAAAACTAAGGATTATTAAGAGATTAGCAGCTGAAACAGTCAATGGCAGTTAAACTGTGTGCAGAATTGCAATCTAAATGATTCAGATTGTAGTTTTACATTTCTTAAGATTGCGTACTCAACAATGTTTCCTCATCCAACCTTACAGTTCACACTACTACAAGACTTTGGGGTTATGTGGGAAGCATAGAAACCAACACTTTATCACTGTATGAATATTACTTCTACCTTATGGGAAGAAGAAAAATGGAGGAGCACCAAAAATAGAGGGAGGGAGGAAGAAGACTGCACTCAAACAGGTGCTAGGTCTATAGTTTCTTGAGGTAATCCCATGTACAACCAACAAAGGAAGGTATAAACAACGAAGTCTTGAAATAGCTAAAAAAATAACACATTTATTATGGTACAATCTTTTGTAGACTATAATTCAGCTCATTAGATGCATGAAGAGTTATCCTCAGTTGACAGGCTTATATTACTTGGGTGTAGATGGAGGAACTGGGTTGTAAATAGTGAGGTCAAATGACACTGAAATGCCAATCTGAGTCATTCAAAATGACAGTATGAGTCATTCAGTTAAGTTATGCAAATTAAATGCAGTGGTCATTCATATTAATAATGCATCTGGAAGTTTCTTTCAGTTATAAAACCTTTCTTCAGAGTAGTATCTCTGTAAGAGACAACACAAGAGATACCACTCTAAGAACTGTGCTCCTCAAGGAACATTTCGTAGTTTCATGCACTGGACTTAGCAGCTATGTTAGTCACTAGCTGGTGGCTTGGAGGAATCATAACCAGACTTCAGCCATTTTATGAAAAGAACTATTGTTCACAATTTGCTGAATGTTGAACCCAGCAAGAGTCATGTAACATCAATTGACCAGAACCTGCACTGCTGCTTATATGCCACCCGGACTTATAAGGCCCTGAATAACTTAGAATTTAAATACTTGAAAGAGTGCCTTTGAAATATCTGCTAGCTTGAGCCTTGCAATGTTGTAAACTCCTGGTTTTATCTAATGTTTATTGACAAATAGTAACTTTATTTTTTATTGTGGGAACCCCCCCCCCCCGGTGATCATAACTGGATGAAAGGCAATCTTTAAATGATTCAGATAAATAAATAAAATCTTATGAAAATTTTATTCTCCCATTGACAGAAAATCCCTGGTATGTGCTATGGTAAGATGATTCTTATACCAGAAGTGATGGCTGTTATAACATACCTACAGTTGGACCTCTGGTTACGAACTTAATTCATTCCGGAGGTCCATTCTTAACCTGAAACCGTTCTTAACCTGAGGTAGCACTTTAGCTAATGGGGCCTCTTGCTGCTGCCGCACCACTGCCATACAATTTCCGTTCTCATTCTGGGGCAAAGTTCTCAACCTGAGGTTCTACTTCCGGGTTAGCAGAGTTTGTAACCCAAAGTGTTTGTAACCCAATGTCAGGGAACTGCCATTGGAGCCAGAGGGAGAGGGAGGGCTCCAGAGGGATTCCGGAGAGCGTCCCGGGAGAGAGAGAAGCAGCACATCTTCTGGGGAAGGAAATCAGCGTAACACCAGTGGAGAAGGGGGGCAGGTGGGGGAATCGGCGAGGTGGCTCCAAGACTCTTCACCGGGAACCAGTGGGGAGAGCACGGGTCCTCCGATGCCCACACCCTCCCTGCGCAGAAGGCTTCCGCGCAGGGAGGCTAGGAGGAGACTAAGCGTCAAGGAGCTTCTTTGCTGGAAGAAGTTCAAGAAATGCCCACTGACGGATTCTGCCAGCAATTGAGACAGCCACGGGCGCGTGCCTGTCCAGATAGAAAGGGTTCATTCAGGCAACCAGCCAAGAGTGGCGTTGATTTACACACAAGCAACCCCTAGAACCATTACACCCGAGGTACCACTGTACTATGTTCTTATGATGTACACAAACCTACCTAAACAGGTTGTGAAAATTTCTTCAGAATAGAGTGAGATAATTGCTGTTTCCTGGGGCAAGAGAAAAATCCCAGGGTTTGTGATTCCTCTCCCTACCCACCTCACATGAAGGTCATAAATATAGGTAAGGCAGGCCAGAAGTTTGTATCTACTTGGTGCTTTAAAGTTGCTAAACAACTGGAGAGTTCTCAGCAAGAAATAATTTTTTGGGGGGAGAAACCTAAATCAACTGCTTCATTAGTGTTAGCAACATGATTTGTGTCTAAGTGAATGAGTTATTGCTCTTATTCCCTTTCTTATCTTAGAATACAGCTTGCCACAACAAATTGTTTTCCTGACACCTGTGCAGGCTTCCTAACACTCATGTTGTTTCACTTCTGCATTCTCAGCAATGGGGCAAGGGAACTGTGGAGAATTAGCAAACGCTGAGGGAAAGGTTTTGTCGGTATGTTATATAAATTTACAAATAAGAATGCTTTTTTGTGTTATAATATTGTTTGGTATGTGAATGGTTAACTAGGGTAAAAAAATTGGTTGGTAGTTTATCTCTAAGTGGGATTTTAAGATACAACTGCTTGTGTGGTTTTCAGCTGGTAACCTACCAAGAAACATCTGAAGCTCATACAGAAAGAGGAACTATCTATTGCCTGGTCTATAAAAGCAGTCCATTGCTTTTATACTGGACAGTAGAGTCAAACAGAGAAAGAACCTAGGCTATTGCCACTGCTAATAGTGATCCCCACTATAAAAAAAACTGTTAAGAGAAGGTCTCCTGAAGGTCAAATAGCCCCCCACCTTTCTCAACCTACAAATAGGGTTGAGGATTTTGAGAGACCATTTGCACACAGCTCTAATATCTCTGCTCTTATTTTGTTTGGTTTTTTTTTAAAGCAAATAATACATAATAAACGGTCCAACATAATATCTGCATGCCTAATGGAAAAGTCAGTAAATTAGAATTACAATTAGAAGTAAAAAAAAAAAAATGAACTGAAGTACTTTTGAAAGTTCATCAACATTTTAAGATGAATTTCTCCTCCTACATACATTTTTTTGTACATAATATTGTCTTTTACACACATACATTTTTGCAAAGCAGCTCTCCGCAATATAAGCATTTAACCAATTTAAGCATTTTTCATGCCTTTTTGTGCACATCACTTGGCTGGAAAACTCTTCAGCAAAATTCGGATAGTGCACATTTTGGTTCACATGTTGATTTGGCAAGTGTGAATTAGTTACATTCCCCTTTAAATGTAAATCAAATTAAATTTCTCCCTCATCCCTAATGCAAGGTCGTGAAAAGCTACCCATCTACAGAATCCAGTTTTTCTCTCAGGAAGTGAAACATTTGAACCAGCAACAGAAAACGGCTTAGGCCAATGCTAAGCACTAAACTGAAAAATGGTCTACAAGACTTTCTGCAAACTTTCTCTAAAGAAATATGTACTCTTTCAACTTATGAACTTTGAAATAGACAACACACAAGCAGAGCTGTCTACTTGCAGTTTATGGGGACTCTTATAAATTGCCAATAAGAACATATTTTGCAGGTTCAAACACATACCATTTCTCATTAAGAAAGTTATTTGTTTGAGGATAGAGAGGGATCAGGAAGAAAGCTACACAGCATAATGGCAGGAGGTAAATGAAATATGAAGCAGGGTAAAAGGTGGACTTTATAGCAGGGTAGCTGACCTCTGGTCCTGCAGTCATGTTGAACTCCAGCTCCTAAAGTCCACATGATCAAAAATCAAGGATGGCAAGAGATATAGTCTAACATCTGCTATATACAGAAGAGAAGAGTTTGGATTTGATATCCCGCTTTACCACTACCCGAATGAGTTCTCCTTTCCCTTCCTCCCCCACAACAAACACTCTGTGAGGTGAGTGGGGCTGAGAGACTTCAGAGAAGTGTGACTGGCCCAAGGTCACCCAGCAGCTGCATGTGGATGAGCGGGGACGCGAACCCGGTTCCCCAGATTACGAGTCTACCGCTCTTAACCACTACACCACACTGGCTCTCAAAAGTTCATTTTAATTGTTTAATTAGTGTATTATTTCTCTTATTTTTTAGGAATTCCACTTATTCTCTGAGCTGTTCAAATGATTTTATATGTCTCCTCCACACACAATTGAACATTTTCTTACATGGGAAACAAGGCACTCTGAGGCAAGGTGAAGTGACTGTCTTAGGTGGCAGGTTCCACAGGGACAGCAGATCACAATAGAAATATTTATTACCTCTTTGTTCCTGATGTAGATCTAATTCCTAATTTAGGACTAATTTGCAGCCAGTGCAACCTGGCCTCTAAATACTTCACCAGCTGAAGTTTCTGAACTGTCTTCAGAGACAGCTTCATGTATAACACATTGCATAGACTTTCCTTGCCAAGATAGGGGCACAGTTGGGCCACCAACCAAAGATGATGGAAGTTACTCCGTGCCAAGGCTACCTGAGCCTCAAGTGAGCAATAGATCCAGGAGGACCTCCAAGCTGCATGCGTGCTCCTTCAGAGGGAATGTAACCCCATCAAGAGCAGGCAACCTCCCATTTATCCAGTTTAGAGAACCACCCACTAACAGTGCCTCAGTCTAATCTGGATTAAGCTTCAGTTTATTGGCTCTCATTCAGTTTTACCGAGGCAAGAATTAACAGATCTTATATGTCTGCTTCCTACAAAAATTCTAACCTGTCTAAATGAGAGTCTGTTAGGGTCCCGTGGTATCCTGTTTCAGAGAGTGTAATGACAGCTATCACCTGAACATGCCCTTATATATATGCCCTTATATATGCCCTGGAGAAATATGCCCCATAATTGTGTTTCTAGACCATTTCCTATGAGTTTTACATGCATGAAGCCAGTGCATACGAAGACATGAAATATATATTATTATTAGCCTTTTGGAACATGAATACTTCCCCACTGATACCGCAAGCACTGACATGATTTTAGTATCACCCTACAGGACAACAGTAACAGCTACTTTATGATTTCTATGATTTATTCCTAATATTGACAGCTTTTCTATATTTCAGAAAACAACAGTGCCACCTATTGCTCGAATGAGTAAATGCGTTTGTTTTTATACAGCCAATTTCATATGGATACTGTTTCCTGCTTCAGTCCTCTTTCCTTAGGACTGTACACAGATAATAGTTTTTCAGGTTCTTGATAGTGGGAGGGGCTCTTTATAAAGTGGATTATCGTGGTCTCCAGTAAGCCTTAAATGGATGTTGGTTTATTTTAAAATACGATGCCCTTAAGAATAAGTAATTAAAATGAGAGGAAATGAACTCCAGGTGAAGTTAAGCACTTTTAAGGTCCATCAAGCTAGATTCCAATGTATGTGAGTGCATACATGGAATTGGACTTTCCAGCCACTTTCTCCTTGCTGCAGCCCATATGTCCTTCATCAAGCTGCTCCCGAGAGTCAGGGAATCCTCAGGAATGACATGGGATGTGACATAAAGGTAAAGGTAAAGGTACCCCTGCCCGAACGGGCCAGTCTTGACAGACTCTGGGGTTTGTGCGCCCATCTCACATCTATTGGCCGGGGGCCAGCGCTGTCCGGAGACACTTCCGGGTCACGTGGCCAGCGTGACAAAGCTGCATCTGGCGAGCCAGCGCAGCACACGGAACGCCATGACATAGATGTGACATAGATGACTGCAATTGGGAGGGTAGTAATGACAGGCTTCTTCTAATGCAAGCAAGAGCCCCTCTGGATCTAATCTATTGATTTTAAGTCTATTTCCTGTAACTTGAGCCCATCAGATCAAGTCCTGCCCTCTTCGGCAGAAGAAAACCAAATCTTTGACCTCTTCTATGTAAAAGCCCATCAGGCCGCTGAAGAATGGTATCACCGCCTCCCATCACAACCTCATTTTTTTCTTTTCCAAACTTAAATACAGCCAGTTCTTCCAACCTTTACTCATATGATGTTTTCCATATCTTTGAAAATCTTTGTTGTTCTCTGAACTGTTCCAGTTTGTGAATAACCTTCATAAAGTGAAGCACCCAGAACTGGACACAGAACTTCGAAACTTAAAATAGTTCTATTACTTTGGGTGATTTGGAAATTATTGGTTGGATCCAGACTTGGCCTTCAAGAAACAAAAGGTTTTTTCTTTCCACAGACTGATGTTCAGCTGCAGCCTTTCCAAAACCCTTTGCAATTTATTAACCCCCCCATGCTATACTTGTGCATTTGGCTGTTGTTTTTTCTTCACCTAAAAGCAGAACTTTGCATTTTTCTCCAATTAAACTTCATTTTGTTAATTTTGGGTAAGTGTCCTATTCCAGCAAAGCCATTTTGAATTTTATTCCTATTTCTGAAGGGTTCAACTTTTTGTCATTTGCAGATTTGAGAATCATAGAATCATAGAGTTGGAATAGACCACAAGGGCCATTGAGTCTAACCCCCTGCCAAGCAGGAAACACCATCAGAGCACTCCTGACATACGGTTGTCAAGCCTCTGCTTAAAGACCTCCAAAGTAGGAGACTCCACCACACTCCTTGGCAGCAAATTCCACTGTCGAACAGCTCTTACTGTCAGGAAGTTCTTCCTAATGTTTAGGTGGAATCTTCTTTCTTGTAGTTTGGATCCATTGCTCCGTGTCCGCCTCTCTGGAGCAGCAGAAAACAACCTTTCTCCCTCCTCTATATGACATCCTTTTATATATTTGAACATGGCTATCATATCACCCCTTAACCTCTTCTTCTCCAGGCTAAACATGCCCAGCTCCCTTAGCCGTTCCTCATAAGGCATCGTTTCCAGACCTTTGACCATTTTGGTTACCCTCCTCTGGACACGTTCCAGTTTGTCAGTGTCCTTCTTGAACTGTGGTGCCCAGAACTGGACACAGTACTCCAGGTGAGGTCTGACCAGAGCAGAATACAGTGGCACTATTACTTCCCTTGATCTAGATGCTATACTCCTATTGATGCAGCTCAGAATTGCATTGGCTTTTTTAGCTGCCGCGTCACACTGTTGGCTCATGTCAAGTTTGTGGTCAACCAAGACTCCTAGATCCTTTTCACATGTACTGCTCTCAAGCCAGGTGTCCCCCATCTTGTATTTGTGCCTCTCATTTTTTTTGCCCAAGTGCAATACTTTACATTTCTCCCTGTTAAAGTTCATCTTGTTTGTTTTGGCCCAGTTCTCTAATCTGTCAAGGTCGTTTTGAAGTGTGATCCTGTCCTCTGGGGTGTTAGCCACCCCTCCCAGTTTGGTGTCATCTGAAAATTTGATCAGGATGCCCTTGAGTCCATCATCCAAGTCGTTGATAAAGATGTTGAATAAGACCGGGCCCAAGGCAGAACCCTGTGGCACCCCACTAGTCACTCTTCTCCAGGATGAAGAGGAACCATTGATGAGCACCCTTTGGGTTCGGTCAGTCAGCCAGTTACAAATCCACTGAGTGGTAGCATAGTCAAGACCGCATTTTACCAGCTTCTTTACAAGAATATCATGGGGCACCTTGTCGAATGCCTTGCTGAAATCAAGGTAGGCTACATCCACTGCGTTCCCTTCATCTACCAGGCTTGTAATTCTGTCAAAAAATGAGATCAGGTTAGTCTGACATGACTTATTTTTCAGAAATCCATGCTGACTATTGGTGATCACAGCATTCCTTTCTAGGTGCTCACAGACTGTTTGCTTAATGATCTGCTCCAGAATCTTCCCTGGTATTGATGTCAGACTGACTGGGCAATAATTATTTGGGTCCTCTCTTTCCCCCTTTTTGAAAATAGGGACATTTGCCCTCCTCCAGTCTGCCGGGACTTCGCCTGTTCTCCAGGAATTCTCAAAGATGACTGCCAGTGGTTCTGAGATCACATCTGCCAGTTCTTTTAATACTCTTGGATGCAGTTTGTCTGGCCATGGAGACTTGAATACATCTAAACTAGCCAAGTATTCTTGTACTATCTCCTTAGTTATTCTGGGCTGTGTTTCCTCTGCTGAATCATTTGCTCCAAATTCTTCAGGTCGGGCATTGTTTTCTTTATCGGAGAAGACTGAGGCAAAGAAGGCATTGAGGAGTTCAGCTCTTTCTGTGTCCCCTGTTTGCATTTCACCATCTTCTCCTCTGAGTGACCCCACTGTTTCTTTGTTCTTCCTTTTGCTACGGACATACCCATAAAAGCCTTTTTTGTTGCTTTTAACCTCTCTAGCAAGCCTGAGTTCATTCTGTGCTTTAGCTTTTCTGACTTTGTGTCTACATGTGCTGGCTATTTGTTTGAATTCCTCTTTGGTGGTTTCCCCCCTTTTCCATTTTTTGTACACATCCTTTTTAAATCTTAACTCAGTTAAAAGTTCTTTAGATAGCCACCCTGGCTTCTTTAGGCACCTTCCATGTTTCCGTCTCATTGGTATTGCCTGAAGTTGTGCTTTTACTATCTCCCTCTTAACAAACTCCCAGCCATCATGAACTCCCTTTCCTTTTAGTATTACTGTCCATGGGATCTCACCCAGCACTTCCCTAAGTTTTATGAAGTCGGCTTTCTTAAAGTCAAGAAATTGAGTCCTAGTATGCTTGGCTGCTCCTTTCCGCTGTATAGTAAACTTCAGAAGAGCATGATCACTCGCGCCTAATGATCCATCCACATCTACCCCACTAACCAGGTCATCAACATTGGTTAGGACCAGATCTAAAATGGCTGTTCCTCTTGTTGCTTCTCCCACTTTCTGGACAATGAAGTTGTCTGCAAGGCCAGTGAGGAATCTGTTTGACCTTATGCTCTTGGCTGAGTTTGACGTCCAACAAATATCCGGGTAATTGAAGTCCCCCATTACTACTATCTCCCTTCCTTTTGCATGCTTGGCCATCTGTTCCAGGAAGGCATCATCTATGTCCTCCGTTTGGCTTGGGGATCTATAGTAAACTCCCACAATGAGGTCTCTGTTATTCTTCTCTCCCTTAATTTTGACCCAAATGCTCTCACTTTGGCTTTGAGGTTCTAAATCTTGGATCTCTTCACAAGTATACACATCCCTGACATATAACGCCACTCCTTCTCCTTTCTTGTCTGGTCTGTTTCTCTGAAATAGATTGTATCCCTCCATTATTACATTCCAATCTTGGGACTTATCCCACCAGGTTTCAGTGAGGCCTATTATGTCATATTTGGTTTGCTGTACCAAGAGCTCAAGCTCATCTTGTTTATTTCCCATGCTTTGCGCATTAGTGTACAGACATTGAAGTCCATTAATCATTCCCCCGTGTCTCTTATTTAAGGATTTTTTCCTCCCACCACTAGGTCTGCGTGCTGTTTGCTCCATTTGGTCTATGACATTTGGATGATCATCTTCATCAATTGATAGACTCCTACCTTCAGGAGCACTGTCTCCCTCCCCCACATTAGTAGTTTAAAGCCCTCCTGATGAGGTTTCTGAGATTTTTGGCAAAAACATTCCTCCCAACCGTTGTGAGGTGCAGTCCATCACTTGCCAGAAGTCCATCTTCAAGAAACTGCAGTCCGTGATCTAAGAATCCAAACCGTTCCTGTTTACACCATTTGCGAAGCCAGCTGTTCACTTCCACTATTTTTCCCTCTCTCCCTGGGAGAAGGATTTCCTATGCCATTTTATCTAAGTTATCTATCTATCTATCTATCTATCTATCTATCTATCTATCTATCGTGTTCCCCATTCATCATCCTAAGTAGGAGAAACAATTAAAATGTCTTCAAATTGTAAGGAGAAAAGAATATTATTAATTAAATTCATATACGGCCCTCCATCCGAAGAATACATAAAAAACTAAATGGAAATTATTCCTGCCCTAATAGCTGCATCCTAAACATTCCACAAATGAATTTTTTTTGTTTTGGATTACCTACTGTGTTTTATCATTTAGGATTACTTACAGACATTCATCCACATTGTATTCTACTTTTTCAGTAGCTTCTTTTTCTTGCAGCTCTTCTACAAACTTCTTCTCTTCAAATTCTACTGTAGCTCTTTCAACAGATAGTTTCGCCCCAGCAACAATGTCATTCTTGACTTCTAAAGCAAGATCTAGAGAAATGTATGCAAGAATGCTTGGCCTTAATTAAGTTACAGAAGAGGTTTCTTATTTATGATGAAAATTCTTACAAGGCAGCTGTTGTTGCATAAAGGAATACTTTCCTTTGATTTTCGGGAATATCATTTGTAATTAAACCTAAAAGGAATGCCTCCGGTTTTTTACTGAAAGATATTTTAAACATCTTTTTGAATTCTTCATAGATTTCATTCCAGAATTGTTTAATAGGTCGGCATTCCCACCACATGTGAAACATTGTTCCTATTTCTTTTTTACATCTCCAACAGGTATTCGATTTTAATTTATAAATTTTAGCCAATTTTACCAGAGTTAAGTACCATTGATACACTATTTTCATATTTTTTTCTCTTATTGTATAACATGCTGTGAATTTAATATATTTCCATAATTTCTCCCATTGTTCCAGCCGAATTACATATCCTATATCACATGCCCATTTAATCATAACTTCTTTTACTTCTTCATCCTTTAATTCCCATTCTAATAATAAATTATACATTTTAGATATATTCTTTTTTGAGTTTTGTAATAATACTTTCTGTAATTTTGATTCTTCTTTTTCAAATCCAATTACTTTATCCTGGTTGAATATTTGTGCAATTTGGTGATATTGTAGCCATGTGGTACAGTATTGGGTCACCTCTTCGTATGGTCTTAGTTTTAATTGGCCCTGTTTTTCCTTTAGGAGCTGCTGGTATGTTGCCATTCTTCCTATAGTATTTTTCTTTTTAACCGAAATTACTTCTAGCGGTGAGACCCACCATGGGGTTTTCGGTTCTACCAACCTTCTATGTCTCACCCAGACCTTGTATTATGCATTTCTAATTACGTGGCTTAGAAATTCTTTATGTACTGCCACTTTGTTCAGAAGTACTAGCTGTAAGAACGGCATCAGCTATGCCAGCTTCAGAATACAGCTGATATTACACACTTCATGACAGTTTCCAAACTGGAACTTTGTAGTTATGTGCTATCATATACAAGCTGGACTGAGCCGAAGGGGGAATTGTTCTACTGTCAGGTACAAAACCCATTGTTTTGAGAACAGTAACATAACAGTAAATTTAAAAAATGTGGTTATGAAATAACCACAGTGGGACTATTCCTGCCAAAGTTAAGCACTTTTGAGAGCCATTGGGTTCAATATTGCAAATTTAAACTTAACTAACAGAGCAATCAGCCACGACCACCTCAAACTTTTTCCAGGGATTGGATTGTGCTGAGACATATCTTCTTAGCTCTGCTGGCTGAGCTGACCTCCCACTGCTGACACAAGCATCACTCTCTTGGAACAAACATTCCCCTTCTGCCCACTGAATGTGCAGGTGAGCAGGAGGACTACAGGTGCTATCTCCACCAGCAGAATCCAGAGGAAAGCTTTTCCAAAGGTGGGAGACAGCAGCGCTGAGGCAGTCCTGGATCCTCTGGTTCTCAAGCTGGTCTCGCAGGCCTGATCTGGACCCTATAGATGCACCAGCTTGGGATTAGGCCAAATGGTCTGCTCGGCTCCCTACTCAGCTATCAAGAATAGAAGATGTGTGACCGGAATGTAATTGAAAATAATAAGATTTTGGAACACAGAAATAAAGAAAACCAGAAAGCCATCAAAACTAGCACATGGGGGCCCACTTTAATTAAATTATATAATTTGGTATTTGAATGATTGCCATTAATTATTGTATTATAAATTGGCAATGTTATAATGAGGCTATTGGAATGTAATTGAAAATTAATAAAAATTTATCTACACATTATTTTTATTCACATATATTAAGTGTACATTTTGCAAAAATAGCATAGACAGCAATCTGCTCACTTGTTGTGTTTCGCATGGCACAGTAGGCACGAATAGCAGTTATATCAGATGCTAAATTACTAAGCTGGAGGCGTTTCTTCTGCTGAGTCATAGTCCAGTATGGATTAATCCATTGCTCTCCACAGGAAACATAAATCTGTTCCAAAATAATAATAATTTGATATTATTATTATTATTATGTATTATTTGTACCCCATTCATCTGACTGGGCTGCCCCAGACACTCTGGGTGGCCTCCAGCACACACAAAAACATAGTCAAACCTTAAACCTTAAAAAGCTTTCCCATACAGGGCTGCCTTCAGATATTTCCTAAATGTTACAGAATTACTCCTTAACATCTGATTGGAGGGCATTCCACAGGGTGGGCACCACTACCAAGAAGGCCCTCTGCCTGGTTCCCTGTAGCTTCATTTCGCACAGTTGTAAACCTTAGTTACAGGTTGTGGTTTATCTGGAGCAAGACAAACCATAAGCCTGGGTTTGGATGACAGCAAACCATGGCTTTGCTCACAGCAGCAGGAGGACTGCTTTGTTCTTCCAGACGGACACAACTAAACAACAACAACAACAACAACAAATGGTTCAGCATAGCATTCCATGTGAACCACGTCAAAACCAAAATATTCTGGTACTTTGGTTTTATTATTATTATTTAGAAAATGCTTTATGAGCTAGATTTGTATTTTAAACATTTTGTAGGCTGCTTTGCGAAGGACTTTTTAAAAAATGGAATATGAATTTCTTAAATAAAATCTCTTTAAAATAAAAAAATCAACTATTACTATGGAAACTAAACAGCAACCAAAATCAATCAATCAATCAATCAATCAATCAATCAATCGTATTATGAAATCTTCAGCTGAGCTTACACTCTGAACAAAATTCCAGATATTTCTCAGTTTCTGCATTGGACTTACAGTACTATAAGCCAAAACATTTCAGGAGTTCCTGCTGCAAATACCTGAGGCTGGAGCATCTGCAGTTAGCAGAGTACAAAGGAAAGCTTCAGGAGAAAACAATAGCAACAATTTTACACCTTTAGCAAAGTGCAATGCAAATGTAACAAAGAAAAATGGAATTCTGTATTTGAATAAAAATGGTTCATATTTAAATACATTTTTTAAAAAAAATGAAGCTAAATAATTAAGGCCCTTTAAAACCACCATACTTGGCAACAAAATCAGAGAAATAGATTACATAGAAAATTAGTAATTAATTCTCCTCAGCTTCTTTAAGGTTTATACCCAATGAATATTGCTGAACTTGGGAAGTATAATATGGTTCTTTTATTACATAATAAAATTTAAACACCAATCTCTAGGATAAAAAGGAAATAGTGACTCAATAAATATTAAAATAAAATGAGCCACACTTTTAGCATTGTCAATAGTTCACTAAAATGGCAAGTAGCTCTTTTGCCTTCAGTGTTGAAATAAATGTCTGTTGAAGACAAGAATAACTTTTGGTTCATCTGGACACGTGATTAGATTATTATCCCACATTACCAGAAGGGAGAAAATAGGATTTTTCTTGCCATGCATGTCCTATTCTGGGGAAAGTAAGGAGGGTATTTAAAGTCCTTATTAACGAACTATATATACTACCAGCTCACAGTGTGGCTTCCTAAAATTGTTTTTTCATAGAGCTCAGGAGTCGGGATGAACAAATCTGTCAGTTTCTCATTTTTACCATCGTAAATTCAGTTTACATTTCTGCAGCGATTTGCTGTTTTAAAAAAGTCCTCATGAAAACCCACCAGTATTTTAATGTGAATTTCTCCTCATTAAACACCTTTTTGCATGCAGTTCTGACAAATATACACATTTCTGCAAGCCACTTCCCCTAATACAATGCATTTTTGTGTGCTAGAGGCTCTCTTTGTTCCTTTCCCAAAGACTTTATTAGAGAAAAAGGTGACTAGGTTGACCCTGGCCAGAGGGCTAAGGTTCTAGTAGAGCAGAGGTGGTTAACCTTTTTATACCTACCACCCACTAATGCATCTTTCTTGATGGTAAAATTTCCTTACCGCCGACCAGTGCTTGATGGAAGGAGGATTCAGCTTATACCATACTGCCCACCTAGAATCCTGAAACGCCCACTAGTGGGTGGTAGAGACTGGGTTGACAACCCCTGCACTAGCGGGGTGCTGCACAGCTTATTCAGTAAGCAGTGCAGAGGTTTCTGCAGCCATTGCGGGTAGGGTGCTTCTTGAAGAAATCTGTACAGCAGCTACTTGGGTGTTGGTGCATACTTTCACACACAGTTAAAAGTGAACATCCTTGCCTCAGCTGATGTGGCTTTGGCTGGAGAGTTGGCCGCAGAGAGTTATTCATTGGTAGAACACCCTATACACCTGAGAACCCATTCACTAGGCTACTGTTTTCTATATAACAGTAGACTGTCTTCCTTGCTCTTGCAGACAAAACAAGAGTTTCTTGCCACAGATGTCCTGGTCTGGGGGGAGTAAATAGGGTGTTCTTTGGTTCTTTCTGCTAGACAACATCATATGTAAAGTATACAAAGGTTTGCGAGATTGAAGTGCTGTTGGTCTATGTAGTCTCAACGGATTTCTTTTTCCCAGGGTTGGCATTGTTTGTTTCATTGATGGTTAGTTAACAATTTAGCTTTTAAGGAAGGATTTGCTGCTCTTTCCAGTTCCGTCTGCCTAGTCTGCTCTGGGAACCCCTCCTGACAAGCTGGAGGGAATGATCCTAAATTACAGTGGTACCTCAGGTTAAGTACTTAATTCGTTCCAGAGGTCCATTCTTAACCTGAAACTGTTCTTAACCTGAAGCACCACTTTACCTAATGGGGCCTCCTGCTGCTGCCACGCTGCCAGAGCACGATTTCTGTTCTCATCCTGAAGCAAAGTTCTTAACCTGAAACACTATTTCTGGGTTAGCGGAGTCTGTAACCTGAAACGTATGTAACCTGAAGCATATGTAACCCGAGGTACCACTGTATTCTAAATCCCACCCTTGTTATCCCAGAGAAGTCAGGATTCTCTGTTATTTCTTTTGCCCTGTATCCTGAGCAAAATGCCAAACTCAAATTAAGCCCATTTTCAATTTTATATTCTCTTTCATTTTCCAGATTTCAAACTTTGTTTCCAAAGTCTGCTTTTCCATTGCAAGAGTTCTTTCTTTGGGTTTAACTCAATGCCAAAAGGGTATTTTTTTTCCTCCTATCACTAATTGCAATATTCATGGGGCATAACACAACCCAGTGGCGTAGCGTGGGTTGTCAGCACCCGGGGCAAGGCAAGTAATTTGCGCCCCCTAACCCATGGATTTGCGCCCCCTAATCCGTGGATTTGCGCCCCCTAACCCTAACCCCCAGATGTTGCGCCCGGTGCGGCCGGCCCCCCCTGCACCCCCCACGCTCCGCCACTGACACAACCATAGCTTCAAGCAGTGTTTGGAACGCTACGAGTAGGATGTGATTCATCATTATCTGCTCATTTTATAGGAGCAATGCTTTCTGAAGAAGTACTAATGCCTCCGATTTCATTTTCATTTTTTTCTTACCAGCTGATCTCTCTCCAAGTCTTCCAAAAGACAGATTTCGACCCCCTTTTCAGTGAACAGTCTTCTGGCAGCAAAAGGCAAATTCAATGCCATGGTGCACCTTTTTAAATAAGGAAAACGTGTATACAGTATATGGCTCTGTTTGCATTAAGTTTTCAACACTTGAAGGGATTGAAGTGGCACATTACAAACAGGGCAACTGTACTCTTCATTAGAAATATCAATTAACCCAGCACTGCTGTAACCTGAAGTGTAGTTTATCCTGTTGATGGCTTAGGAGTCGTAAGTCCAAGCATCACAGGGGAGTATTTATGAAGTAAAGCGAAAATGGTTCCAGGTTTGGAAATAACTAATCCTGTCTACAGGGAGCAATTTCAAGACTGGTGATTCCTCAGCTGTACAGAATGGCAGCACAGCATCTCTGCAGAATGACAAAGACAGTGAGTGCTCTTCCACAGCCACACCAGGCCGATGTAGTTTTATTGGTGAGCACTAGATTCCTCGCTTTATAATTCCTGCTTTTAAAACCCAATGGTTGCGTTTGAGGGTGGTATTTTATGGCAAATATTATTACTGTCTGAATTTTGTATGGTTATTTTATTCTGAGCTGATATTATCAAAGGGGAAGGCTAAGTAACAAATAAAAAAGAGCAATAATTAGGAACCTGGCAAGCAGAGGGAAGGTATAAGGTGAGTGAACAATTTCACAGCAATGAAGGAAAGTTTCAGTATGCTTCCTGCATATTGAAGGGAAGCATGAATACCTTTCAAGCCCCTTTGCCTACAAAACATGCCTCTCTAAATGTGTCATGTGCACTGGAAAAGTTATAAGCTACCGTTGTTGACATCCATCTGTCTCTGGAGACAATGGAGGAGTAGGCCTTTGGGGTGAAGTCAAACGGTTGGAGAGTTACAAGCTTGGATAGCCAAGTTTAAGCAACTCCTAGCCTCCACTTCTAGCCTTGACAGATCAGCAGCCAACCTAGTGCCAGATATTGCTAGCCTACAACTCCCACATCCAGGATGTTCTCAATAGTATCACCACAATTTTGGAGTGTCCTTCCCTAACAGATCTTGCTGTCACTGACCCTGACGGGTTTCTTGCACCAGTTTAAATGCATCTGTTTACTCAGGCCTTTGGTTAAACTAGTTATGAGGCTGGCAGCCTGCCTTTGCTGACCATGTTAATTGTTGTATGTGATGCAGTTTGTGATACCAGTTTTACTATAGACTATATATTCAATGGGACGCAGGTGGCAATGTGGGTTAAACCACAGAGCCTAGGACTTGCCGATCAGAAGGTTGGTGGTTCGAATCCCTGCGATGGGGTGAGCTCCCGTTGCTCGGTCCCTGCTCCTGCCAACCTAGCAGTTCGAAAGCACGTCAAAGTGCAAGTAGATAAATAGGTACTGCTCCGGCGGGAAGGTAAATGGCGTTTCCGTGCACTGCTCTGGTTCGCCGGAAGCGGCTTAGTCATGCTGGCCACATGACCCAGAAGCTGGCTCCCTCGGCCAATAAAGCGAGATGAGCGCCGCAACCCCATAGTCAGCCACGACTGAACCTAATGGTCAGGGGTCCCTTTACCTTTTTATATATTCAATATTGTATTTAATTCCCTTTAGGATGTGAACCACCTTGGGAGGACGGCATATTCCTGATATACAGCTATACTAATAAAGAAAGAAATCACCAGCCCTGCTGACCTGGAGCCCGACAGCATCTAGAAAGCATTGAGTTGGCTATATGCCTTAGCACACGAGTGTTTACATATCTAAATTGGGGGGAAATAAAGATTGTGATGTGGGTTTACTTACCGTTCCAAAAAATGCTGGAATTCTTTTCGGTGTATTTTCTTTTCTGAATCAGCATCATCGTGTGCCTTCAGGACTCTCTTCACTTTCTGTTTCCTTTCTGGGGCAACATTTCTAGAGGAAATTAAAGCATGTTGTTTGAATGATTTTTCTAACCAAAAAAACTTCCAAGAGAGTAAAAAGATCCTGCTTTGTAGTTTGCAGTGCAAGTCTGGAAAAACATGAAACACAGCTACACAATCTCAATGCAACCTTTTGATGTTTGCCATCCCCGGCCCCTTTGGGAAGGAAAGGAAAGAAATTAATTAATTAAACAAACAAACAAACAAAATATTCATTCTTCACTCCACATCTTATTCTTGGTGGCATCAATGTTCAAAGCCATGACACTCGCTTGGTCATTATAAGGCACACTGATGCTACAATGCTACAAAGTTGTTTTCCCTTTCACATGGGGGAAATACACAGCACCACATATATACATTTATTTGTACTTCTTAAAGTACCCGAATCCTTCCTAACCTACTTCATATGTGTAAATTTTCTACATTTTCATAAAGGAAATGTGCAGAAACTACACAAGGTTGAAATGAAATGCCCTCCAAAATTTAGCACCCTATTTGGAGTGGGTGTGGGGAAAACCTTTTGAAATTGGTTTTCCAGGGTTTGCTCATCCCAGTGGCAAACACCAATTCCCCTGCCGTTTTTTATTGTAAAAAATGAAGGTTTATCACCAGCTGTGATAGCAGACCTAGCAGCAAAAGCAAGAGCCCTTCTTCACAGCTACTAGCTTGGCTGCCATCGCCACCCTTGCTCACTTGACACAACACCATTCCAGTAACATTTGGGGATGAAAAATGGTGGCACCAATTGGGAAGAACTGCTGCATCTACCACCATGGACCACAGCAAAACAACAATGTTTCCCAGTTAACAAAAAACTTCACTGACACTTGCTGCCTGAATAGACATCCTACCACCACCACTACCAAAACCATCTGAAAAATGTATACACAATGATTGCATATACTGGTACATCTATATCAATAGCTGGAATCCATAGAACTGCACAACTCACCCTTCATGGTCAATAGGACAGCTGTTCTCCATGCCATTTGGCAATCTGATTTTTTTTAAAAAAGGAACTTTCAAAACACTTCATGATATATCATGAAGGTCAGTTGTTGAAAGGAAATACAACACCCCACTGGGCATGTCTAAAGACACTGAGTATGCCTGAAGTTTTTCTTGGGATCCTACTGTGCTTACATGAAATAAATGCGATATGTATATCACTTTTATACCAAGCTATATGGAATTTATATCCTATGTCCTACACTTTTGAAACAGATTCCAGTGGAACAGGGATCAGAAAATCTTTCTGTCCCAATTCTCTTCTTCCAACATGAGATCAAACTGACAAACAGTGGAAAAGTGGCAGCAATAACATCAGCCTTATCCTATAATTGACTGCGACTGTACCTACAGTGGGACTAAATTCCTAAAGTCTGATTATGGCCTCATTCTGGCATCAGGCACATACCTGTATTAAGCCCAGCTCTTCGTTGCATCAGCCACGGGGATCACAACCCACACCCCAACCCCAACTCTCTTAAATGACCTAATATGAAAATTCAACAACTTCATAAAAGCTAGTTTGGTTTGAGGAACTTCAGATCTAGAGGAAGAACTTTTTAAAAAGCTGATACCATTCATTAAATTTCTCTGTAAAAAGATCTGAACAATTTTAAGAACAGCATATTCACATTTTAGATCTGGCAGAGGGAGAACTAATTATGAGATGTATGCGTCAAAGATTTCAATTTCAGGCTTGACTTTACTTTGAAGATTATTTTTTTAACTTTATCATTTTTGCAGGCAGCTCAGTGGACAGCCGATCTGAATGCTACTCATTGTTCAGTGATGTATGAAGTGTATTTAATCAATCTGAAAAAGTAATATTAAACCATTATCAAAAAGTATCAGATGTTCTAAAAACCTTAAAAGAAAGGTCAAAAGGTGACATCTCTGCTAACAATGTGAGAAACGATGTATTTAACTTATTCTTTACATCAAAGCTTTTCACTGCTATATGAATATTCAAAGTCCTGTTATATAAAATTAACATACAAAATCTGCTCTTTCCAAGCATAATGTTCACTGTTTTCAAGCGGTTTATCCAAATAGATATAATTTATATTCACAGATATGTTGCATCCAACAAATATGGAAACAGCTTCAAGTGAAACTCTATGGGAATTATTGTGCAGAAAGGCAAGCTATGTGTCCATAAAAGTTCTTTACAACCTTGTAATCTGCTAGGGACGTGATTCTAAATTATTGCTGTAATTTATATACTTCAGGCTGTCTCCAGTTGTCTTCCTTCCATTTTTTTACATATTGAAAAGAGAAAAATGTGCTACCATTAGCATGTTACCATTGCAAGACCTACTGGAAGGCACATCCCCATCATTACCACAAGAAGTGGATTACCTAGTGCACATCTAGCCTTAATGCACACCAGACATTTAAAACTCATCTTGTCCCTTGCCAAAATGAAAAGTGTAGTTTGCCTAAGGGTGCTAGGAATAGTAACGTTGTGAGGGGCAAATTGCATTTCCCAGGATTATGAGAGAGGAAAATGTGCTTTAAGTATATGGTGGTCTTAACCCCTATCTGTTGGGATCTACACACTCCATTCTTAATCCAGTGTGATGTAGACAGACAGAAACCTGTTGCTAATATGGGTACATATCCAATAAGGATACAAGTAATGTGTAAGATTGTGATTCAACACTCAGATCTTCCCTACTTGATCAGAGCAACTGCAGACAAGTTTCTTCAGTAATCCTGGCGATGCATTTGTGTATGTACAGTGGTACCTCGGGTTACATACGCTTCAGGTTACAGACTCCACTAACCCAGAAATAGTACCTCGGGTTAAGAACTTTGCTTCAGGATGAGAACAGAAATCGTGCTCTGGCAGCGCAGCGGCAGCAGGAGGCCCCATTAGCTAAAGTGGTACCTCAGGTTAAGAACAGCTTCAAGTTAAGAACGGACCTCCAGAACGAATTAAGTACTTAACCTGAGGTACCACTGTATGTTTGTATGTATGTATGTATGTATGTATGTATGTATATTATGCCCTTACACAAAACATTAGGGTGATATACAACTATATAAAAACATTTAAAACTATATGACACAGTCATTAAAAGGGTTACATTATTAAAGTGGCAGGACCATGGCAAGAGGATAATATTCACCCTACCTACTTCCAGATTGCTCCTCTCTTCCCATTTGAAGCAAAGTCCAAGTTCTGTGTACGCCTTGCTGTGTGTGTGTCAGGCTGATGGCCACATGAGGCAGTTGATTGCCACAGAGGCCTGAACTGGACCCAAGGCATCTTCAGTGTAGATGCTGAAACCGCCTGGCACAACTGTCCTGGGTTCTTCTAACACCATGTTTGGAGATCATTTTGGCCAGCTTGGCTGAGGCGGCTGTTGGGCAGTAGAGCTGATAGTACACCAACAGCATCCCTAGCTTGTCTCTTTGTCCTAGCGCCAGATTTAGACCCTCACGTTCTGTTCCAAGGAGAGGTTTCCCGGTGATGGAGCGTGAACTCCTGTGGACCACAGCAACTCCCTCAACCCACCCCTCCAGTCTGGCTTGGCATTGCACCAAATGCTTAGTTGGGCAGAGATGGGTTATGTCTGGCTCTCCTTGCTCCCTCACCCAGGTCTGCCTGCTCATTCACAACTAAATCATGCATTATCATTTAACAATATCACCACCAGACCTTTAGGCACAGAGGTAGAGCACCCAGTGTATCAAGCATAGATTGAGGCTTGGTGAGGGGGACAGGATGTAAGCACCTGTAATCCTCTCTTTGGCATTCCCTCCTTCAGCTGTGCCTGTTCCTCTCCTCAATCATAGAGATAGGCTTGCCAGGCACCTTCTGCCTGAAATCTACTCACTTGAAGATGGTCACAGGTGCTCAGGCAAACAAAGAACCCAGTCACAGACCTATTATTGCCAGTACACACTAAAAGGGCACCTCACAGCAATCACTCTCCAGCTGAACTTCTTTCACAGGCATTTTCCATCCCATCTTCCACCTGGGACACTGCAAACATAAAACGTCCCTTCCTCCCACCCAAGGAATGCCAACTCCCAGGGTCCCAATGGTCTGCTATGTAAGGCCAAACAGCACATCTAAGTCACATATAGCAATACAATGCAAACAATGCTCCGAGGAGGAGTAAAAAGGGTGGCACCCTCACCTCCAGTCTACCTCCAATGGGACAATTCCCTTTGGTGTGTTCCTCCAGGGTCACCCAAAGGGGCTGTCCTGTTGATGGCTCCACTCCTAAATGCAAACTGCTCTCCTTTGATTGCGGAAGGGGCTGGCAATTAGCCAATGAGCAGGACAACTCCAGATATTAAAAAACCAAGCTTGCTCTTCCCAACTAGATGGGGGAAATAAAATAGAAACCCAACTGGCTTGCCAGTGGATAAAAAAGGGAATGGGTAAGCAATAGGGAGTCAGGTGCTTAGACTCTCTCCTCTCTTTCCAGCAATCACTCACTCACCAGGAGCCACAGAAGATCTCAACAGCATCCTCCTATATGATAATTCCATAGCATCTCCAAAGAAACAGGTGGGTGGGCCTTATGAGCTTATCCATGCTATCAAGTAGTGAGCTTGCAAGCTTGTTGTGATAACGTACTAGTTGTAGTGGAAATGTGGCTGCCAAAATCTGCACAACTGCAGCTGTTAAAAAAGTGCCAGAATTTTTATGATGGCCTCGTAGCCAGTCTCCAAGTGGAGATAACAGTTCAGACCGCTGATGCATTCACATGAGCATGGCCCAGCGGCTTCATGCACTTTGAAATGTAACCACAGGGAGCCAAGTCAGTGTTCAGAGTGGGTTTTCTTTACCACCACAAAGTAAAATAGATGGCTACTTCTGGAGGTTGGCAACTTTTCAAGTATAAAGTTGAAAGCAGTAATAGATTTGGAAATTACAAATTAAAAAAACTTTACTGTGCTGATTAGATTATGAAAATTAGCTATCATTTTCTTACTGTTTTTTAGCCACAGTTGTACAGTCGGGTCCAAGAACAAAGATGGCTTTGCTTTTGTCCTGTTCTCCATTTTTCAAAACTCTGAGTCTCAGAGGCATATAGCTGTCTGACTTCTTACCAGTAGGTTTCTTCAAGGGAGGGCTGTTTGGAATCAGCAAGCCTTCAATGGGCCAGTCAAAAGCCTTTCAAAACATAAACAAAGCGTTTATTCCATTTATAAGAATTGCAATGATATATATAAAAGCTAAGAGTGACCAAATAACTTCACACATACAGTATGTATGCCAATTCAGAATCTCCACATTGCAGCGCTAGGGAGTGGACTGACACTATGAGAATAAGGACTTGCTGGAGGCTGTTTATTTTAATTTTAAAGTATATAAGCTGGTCTTCAATCAATGGTTGAAGGATTGAGATAGGAAGTAGGGAACTGAGGGATCAGTTAGATCGTAGGGAATCATTTTATGGAACACTGAAGGAAATCTTCACCCTAAACCATCTTATGGTACAATCCAAATCCTGAATCCACTGGGCTGGTTGTTTGCATCTATCTGTCTTGGGAGACAGTAAAGGAGTTTTCCTTTGGAGGTGAAGTCAAACTGTTGGAAGGTTACAGCGCCTGCTGTGACTGTAGAGACAGATATGGGAGAAACATGTTTTGTTGCAGCATCTGGTTGTGCTTGCAGATGCACCATGGAGTTTCTTTTGAGTTAGGATACAGCACATTCTCCCAGCCCCTGCTCTGATGGAAGGGTGCCCAATCCAGTGGAAATCAATCAATCCAGCATTATTTACCTCAAAAGGGGGGGGCGGGAAAGAGATGGGTGGGGCATAGGTCAGGCTACTGAGAGCTTATAGCCACTACTGTGTGATTGGGCACAAGAGAATTGCTCTGCCCATTGCACTGGCTTGATTAGATACTCCTAAATGCACTGCAACCTTAATATTTAGAAGGGAATATTTTTTGTACATTCAAATTTGCTTAGACAGTTTAGTCAGTTGAGAACAAGAAAAAATACTGTGCATGTGCTAACCATAAGCATTTACATCAGACCATGAATGTATGTAACAAATTAGTAGCAAAAGAAATGTTTAAGCATTGGTTTCCTGACATATGGAACTAAGCAGAGAAATCAGCAAAATGACACTTGTTAAAGTGAATTTAATGAAAAGAATTACGCACAATGGTGCGTATATTCTGGACAATCAGAAAAATAAGAGTTTGCTGGGGAGGAGAAAGGAGAGGGTTAGGTGTGAGGATTGATCAAATTCATGCCTAGTGAAACTCTCTGGATTGTGATCTTAGTAATTATATACGTCATTTCTAATATGCAATGAACATCGTAAATGTTTTTCACACTATTAGTGTGTATCTGCAAGTGTATATTTTAAATGTCAGCATAAAGATATTCCTTTTAAGTGTACTCAAATAGCTATGCACATATCTGCACATGTGTGGGTTGCACTTTACCAAATTACCTGGTTTAGTTCTCCATTTGGAAGCACAGGCCACATATAGGTCAACTTATTCCACAAAGGATTGTCCACTTTTGACTGTTTCCACTGACCAGGCTTACTTGTTCCTCCATGTTTAATGGCCCACCTGTAATGGAACAAAAGGAGTCTATTTTCTTATCTGAAGTATCAGCAATGGTCTTCTAAACAAATACATTTCTGACTGGAAGCAATTATTGAGCAGGTAAATTATAGCTCCTTTGATTGGATTCTCTTAGATCTAGGACATTCCCAAGTTGATGTCATATTATCCAGGTTTGAGCCTGACATATATATATAGAGAGAGGGAGAGAGGTTTTTTCCCCTCCCTCTGTTGGCTTTCATCTTCGTTACTCCTGCTTAGTTAATTTAATAGATACTGATTTGATTGTTTTTCTATTTTAGTCTTTTACAATGGATTTGGATTTTATTGCTAGTTGCTTCTTTTGATTCAGAAAGGCAGGATACATGAAATCCCAGTCCAGCTACATTTGGTCCATAACTATGAACGAGCTGGAATGAAACTGAAGGAAGTCTTGGGTTCCTTGGCTCCCTGTTCCTCCTGTTGTTCCTCTATGCAGCTGGAAGGCATACCTATTGTCAGCATTCAGTTTCACTTCCACAAAATCTTAGTTTTTCAAATAAATAAATAAAACAGGTTAGTTTTTTTAAAAAAGCCACTTTCACAGCCCATTGCTTGAAGTTGTCTTGTTTGAATTATATGATCAAGGAATGAAGCAGTTAGAAGGTTTCCTGAAAATGTACTGATTTTAGAGATGGGTGGCATGGCAGCAAAGTCACCATATGTATGACCATAGGTAAAGGGACCGCTGACCATTAGGTCCAGTCGTGACCGACTCTGGGGTTGCGGTGCTCATCTCGCTTTATTGGCCGAGGGAGCCGGCGTACAGCTTCCAGGTCATGTGGCCAGCATGACTAAGCCGCTTCTGGTGAACCAGAGCAGCACATGGAAACACCATTTACCTTCCCGTCGGAGCGGTACTTATTTTTCTACTTGCACTTTGACGTGCTTTCAAACTGCTAGGTTGGCAGGAGCAGGGACCGAGCAACGGGAGCTCACCCCATCGCGGGGATTCGAACCGCCGACCTTCTGATCGGCAAATCCTAGGCTCTGTGGTTTAACCCACAGCGCCACCTGCGTCCCTAGATATGACCATACTTAGTGCCATTTCTCATTTCTCTTGATCATGCAGCTACACACAACACACACACACACACCATTCCTCCTCTTCCTCTCTCTCTGCCAAATGAGAGGAATGCTGTTGCTTTCATGTCCTTATCAGCTTCCTTCAGGCATATCACTGGCCACCATCGCATGGAGACAAGTGACTTGCCCTAAGCCACAGACTGAATACAAGGCAGAGGTGGGGTATGAGACCCAACCACTCTTTTGATATTGGATTCGCTGCTGTAATGCAATGCACATTTCACAAACAAAACAATTTAATTTCCAAGCCAGAGCATTGCAAATTGATTCTCCTTGAATTAGTTTACCATCAATTCATTACCTCTCAGATCACACTCCAATTAACTCCTCTTCAATTAATCCCCAAAGGACTAATTTCTCCTCTGCCCTCCCAAAAAGAAGGTCGTTGAAACACACACACACACACACACACACACACACACACACTTCATACCCAACAAATGCAGCCCTATCCTCTTCTCTGCCTGTCTCTTAATAAAGAGGTGTGGTGGGAGGAAACTACAGGGAATAACCCTGTCTGTGCTTTATAGTGACACAGAAATAGAAGCACCTACACAAAGCAGAGGCTCAGTATATAGCATCTTGATTTTAAAGTGCTGGGTCTCTTCTCTTCCACCCCCCACCCATGGCAGATGTCAGTGCAAAGCACACTGCCTAGCTTTAGTTCCTTTTATTTTAAAGATAAAGACAACTATTTTCTTTGCTTATAGAACTGTGGGAAGGGAGGGGGGTCACTGCCATCCTGTTGAACAAAAGACTCTTGGGGATCCAGTTGCACATCAGGAGACTTGTGGGAATTCTGCTAGGTCTTGGGCACTATTGTTGACGAACATTTGCAGCGCGCACCACATGGCTTTTCCTGAAAGAGCGATTAAGCTGCCAGGCTTCAACGCAGTATGAGTTTTAATAACTAAGTTCAAGCCCCCTGAAAACTGTGTTTTATAAATGAAAAGCTGACAATCTGTGAGCTGCATTGGCATAGGTAACAATATAATGACTGTATAAGTGCCTAAAATGAAATCTGCCCTTAGTGGCACATTCTCTTCTTTTTCGGTTTCTGCCTGTGTTTTCAAATAGCATCTGTAATTTAAACCCAACATTTCTCGTTTGCAGCCACTAGGTGGAAACAGCGATTCGTGGAAGTAGAGTTGAGAGGCATTTCTTTTGAAAAGCTGCATCACATTTAATTCTACTTAATGTTATTTTATTTCTTTTTTTATTTCAGACAGCCCTAACATAATTGCTTTCCCCCCCCAGATGTCTCACGAAGAAGTAAAATAGAACTCCTTGTGCCCCAGATAGCTGTCAAATCTCTCTTTTTCAAGCATGCGTGCAAAGGACAAGGCAAGGCTAAAAACAAAGTGACATACTTTTTGACCCCATAATCAATAGGTATGCTATGACTCTCTGTGATTATAAAGAAGCAAAGGAAACACTAGCTATATAGTTTCATCTGAAGTTATCTGGACTGCTGTGATTTTGACTGTTTTCTATCCCTTGTTTATATTTTGCAATGTTTTACTGACTGCTCTGATCTCCCTGGTGCAGTAAAGTGGGATATATATTTGATTTTAAATAAATAAATATTACCCAACATTTTACCACTTCTGACTAAATATGGACAAATCTCAGTGCTTATTGTATGCTGTTGAACTTTGTAAGTAAATTGTGGAGGGGCATTCTAATTATAGTACAATCCCATGCATGTACTTTACAGTAAGTCCCACTGTGTTCAGTGGGTCTTGCTCTCAGGACAGTTTGCATAGGAATGATGCCTTACAGTGGTGCCCCGCAAGACGAATGCCTCGCAAGACGGAAAACTCGCTAGACGAAAGAGTTTTCCGTTTTGGAGGTGCTTCGCAAAACAAATTTCCTATGGGCTTGCTTCGCAAGACGACAATGTCTTGCGAGTTCCTGCTGGGTTCCCCCCCCCCTTTTTCTAAGCCGCTAAGCCGCTTATCAGCTGATCCGATCAACAGGTAAGCCGCTAAAAGCCGCTAATAGCGCTAATCCGCTAATCCGTCAATGGGCTTGCTTCACAAGACGAATAAACCGCTAGACGAAGAGAATCACAGAACGGATTATTTTCGTCTTGCGAGGCACCACTGTATTTCTATTTCCGCTTAATTGTTTGCGGCAATCTACGCAATTATGCAAAAATGGGGCCACAAAGGGTGTTCACTATGAACTGCCCTAAACTTTCACGAGCATTAAGGGCTGCTAACTCATGAGTAGAAATTATTATACTTAAATATGAGTCCCTGCTGAATAATTATAACTTTATCAGAAAAGCAAAGAAATCTGTAAGGGTAAATTTACTAAGATCCTGAAGGATTGCAATATTTCAAATCATGACAATTAGAGCTATATTAGAGTATATTTATTTCTGCTTTTAACTGTATTTTTAATGTAATGGAAACTAAGGTGTTGGTTTGCTATAGCCTGCCCATAATGTATATATCACAGCTGGGCCACAAAGCATGTTAGCAAAAGGCAGACTACTCAATCGCATTAAAGAATTCTACAAAAATCAGAAGCAATTTGTCCATCCAGGAAGTGTGGAAATCACAGAAGGACCCAGTATAGATTGCATGCCACCCTTCCGATCTAATAACATATTTTTATTTTACAATATTGTTGTATGAAGTGAGCAATTACCCTTCAGTCATTGGGAAGGAGGTTAATCACTCACTGACTGGAATGGCTCTATATATTCTGAGATGCTGCAGCCTCAACTGTGGGTTGCTCTTGGAAAACGATGTTATATATCGGAGAACAACTTACAAATGATATGGAAGGGACAACAGAAATATTGTGGTCTTCTCAATATTGCTTCATAGGACATATAACTCCATAGCTGTGAAAATGCATTTCTCTAGAATTTTCTAATCTTGCAAACCCTTACCCACAAAGCTTAGTAGTCCTTCCTCCCACTTGCTAAGGGTTCAGCTAGGAGTGGGAAAAGGGCCCACAGCCACCCAATGCCCAAAATACAACTCTTAAGTAGTAGAAATGATGGAACTGACCCTGACTGAAAACTGAGAGGAAAGAAACAGGGTTGCAATTTATGTTATCTTCAAGCTGAAGAACAATTAAACAACAGACAGCCTGGGCAACTGTGGGAAAGGGAAAGTTTCAGAGGAAAGGCAGCTTGGCACAGAAACATAGGATTGTAGAATTGGAAGGGACCCTGAGTGTCATCTTGTCTAACCCCCCTGCAATGCAAGAATTCTGCCCACAGCCATCCCTGGGTGGACTCAAACCACCAACCTTCTGGTTAACAGCCAGACACACTGACCCATTGCACCATGATGAGTGTAGGTAGGAAAACAGGTAGCGGTTCAAAAAAACAGGAGGATGTCACAATGCAGTCTTGTGCACGGGCAGCTAGGGTTTGGGGCAAGTTGTTTAGAGCTACAACACAGAAACAGGTGGCACAAGGTGGGGGCTTGTTTCTTGTGTCATTTGGCCCTTTCTTCAGCACCTTCAGCTTCCCTTGTAGCCCCTGAGCAGCTTCTTTGTCCTTTCTGCCAACTCGGCGGCATGAAACAAACACCCTTCCACACTTGGGTTCAATTGCCATGATGCTTCAAAGGAAATCTCAGTGTATAATGCCTTAGTGAAGACATTTTCTCTCTCTCCTTTTGTCAAAACATTCAAACAAGGGAAGGCCTGTGTTTCAGTACAAGCTTTGCATGCAGAAGGTCTCAGCATGTTCAGCGGGTAGTATTGGGAGAAACCTCTGCTGAAGCCCTGGAGGGCTGCTTCCAGTCAGTGTAGACAAGACCAAAGTAGAAGGCAGGTTTCTATGTTTCTAAAGTACTATTTTTTCTTCCCATTTTCTAAAGGAGTTGTGGTTTGTAGATTGAATTCAACAAACAAGAGACAAAAGAGTTAAAGGAATGGAGCTTTTTTAAAACTTAAAATTAAAGCTGACCTTTTCTATCTTCTATCAAGTAACAATTACATTGTCTTAAATCTCATAATGAAATAAAATGAAGTGCAATATGTAATCTGAGCATGATATTCTACGTAATAATTACCTTGGTGAACACCAGCCCAAATCAGCATGCTTCTAATAAACAGGTAGGGGGGGAATAGCAGATTTGCATACTATTACTGACAAGGACAAATAATGTTTTTCTCAGACATTTTCTTCAAGAATATTGTGGCCCATTTGCATTATTTATCTTTGGTAGAAATAGACTACCATTATCAAAGCAGGACCTGCCCCCTTCCTCTCTTCAGTTCTTTGAATCCTGCCCCTCTTACCAGCACTATACCAGACCTCTGTTAGATTTTTTAAAAAGCTGCTACAACAGACTGTATCTCCACTGCACAGGTATTTCCTCTGTGGACTATCTTTTAGCAACAATGTGTAGTACTACTAATACTCAGTAAAAAAAAATGTAAAAAATTTGGTGATGGTACTTACATCTTGAGAACTTGTAAAATGTTTCTCCTACCCTGCTCTCCATATTCCTGTGCCCTCTCCTTCATTTCATACGCTCCAACATTTATCTGATGAAAACAGGGACGTCCCATTCCATAATGGTAATTTTAATATTTATAGACATCTTACTGGGTTGCCCCAGCCACTCTGGGCAGCTTTCAACATATATAAAAACATAATGAAACATGAAACATGAAAAAAAAACTTCCCTATACCAGATTGTCTTCAGACAGGTCAGGGATTGGATAACTCCATACTCTCCGACATGCATCCAATGAAAATAGAGACATCCTAAGAAAAAGTGGGACATTCCAGGATCAAATCAGAAACTGGGATGGCTTCTCTAAATCAGGGATGTCTCTGGAAAATAAGGACACTTGGAGGGCCTGTCATTCTCTGTTGAGTTTATGATGACCTTTTAATTATAAAGTTGATAATAAAAATAAAAACACAATAAAAATGGAATTGTTTAACATTTTATAAATGATGTTTATTAAATTTGAGTTTCAAAGACTTTAAAAATTAAGACTGGTGCCAGTCCCTTTCACAAAATGGCTACTGTGGGATGTGTTGCATAGCAAAAAAATGTCTGCTGTAGGGGTGTGGCCTAGCACAAAATCAGAAAGAGCAGAATCATTGGTGCTTGCACTTGCTTTCCCTTCCTCAGGTTTATCAAGGAAAATCAACACTATGTCCTGCTGGTCCTGTTTGTAGCAATCACACCAAAATGATTTTTCCATATACTTATAATGATAGTTTTCTTATCTAATAACAGCAGGGTATCAGGGAAAGTATACAATAGGGCCATCCCCATGCTGTCTCTCGCATGCGAAGAACCCATGCAAACATTCACAATACATATACAGACACACATGCATCTCCCTGTCTCTCTCATTCACTCATTCACCTCAAATACGTACAATCACACATTTATGTATCCCTCCCCCCCACCACATTTATACATACCTCCCCCTTTTTCTCTCTCTCATACAAAACACCTAAGAACCTAAGAATCAAGCCAGTGGTCCGTCTAGTCCAGCATCCTGTTCTCACTGTGCCCAAATAGATGCCTTGGGGAAGCCTGCAAACAGGACATATACACCACACATTTTGTCGTTTAGTCGTTTAGTCGTGTCCGACTCTTTGTGACCCCATGGACCACACATAGATATCTCCTTCTCTGTCCAAGTGCAACTCTCCCCTCCCCTCACAATACATACATTGTTTTCTCTCACATGCAGATAGACAACATATAGATCTCTTCCTCCCTCCTGGCATGCCTGAGCATGTGGGGATACCCCACACGCTGCTCCTTCTTTCCCTCCCCAAACTATTTTTTAAAAGCAAGCCCTAGCACAGGATTGTCCTAGCAGAACTCCCAGCTTGGTTTTTGCCACATATTTTAATGTGTCCTTCTCATTTGTTTGTGGGGAGGTTAGGGTGATATTTCATTGATTTGTTTAGGTTCGTCCTACTTGTGGTTGACATGCTAAGCCAAACCATGACTTGCATGTTTGCAATAAGACCTGTTTTGGTTTAGCATTGGGTATGAACAAGGGCAATGGGGGCACTTCTTTCCAACCCTGAACTTTCCAACGTCAGAGCTGTGACAGGGCTGCCTTAGTCAAACTCTATACCCTACCAATTCACCAAGCCATATCAAAGTTCCATGAAATGTGAGTGCGTGTTCGATTTGGCCTTATCTTGAACCCAATGGGATTCACTTTCTTCCCTCTGTCTTTTTTGAGCTTGAGAGATTAGACATCTTCAGTGGAGTGGAGTCTATCCAAACCAAATCACAACCAAATATACAAAACTATGCAAACATTGCCAGGGTCTCTAAAACATATAAAATACAGCCAAGCAGTTATATGCTGTAGTCTTGGAAATATATACATTTACATAAGTTTTTGTCATACTTAGGCAAAGGCAGTTTGACATGGAGAATCATAAAGGAAGATCCTCTCAGGTGGCTGATTGACTTTAAGAAATAAAAGTGAGTAAACTAAAACCGGTATTTTTTGCACCAACACTCACTTTTTTCCTCCTAGAAAGTAAGGGGAAATGTCTGTGCGTGTTATGGAGGAAATGCCTATGGGTGGCATGCCTACGGATTTTCCTCCTCTAAAAACTACGTGCGTGTTATGGTCGGGTGCGTGTTATAGAGCGAAAAATACGGTAATTTACATATTTATGTTACTTCATAGATGGTAACAGTACATACTAAAGTAACAGAACAAAGTAATAGCCGCATATATTTTTTTCTTTTGGTAAGCAAGCGGGTAGCATTTTGTCACACACAAATTCTGCAGACACACAAGTCCTGCAGATCTGAAATTCTCTCGCTTGCTGTCAGTCTGCCATTCTCAATAAGGAAGTGAAGACCTAGGCATGTCATGCACATTAGGTGAAGCTAACAGCCTCCGGGGACAGGTGCTTCCCACACAGTTTAAAGAAATACTAAACTAGCCGAACAAATGAATATTAGTCACTGTTCTTCCGCATGCAGTCCGAACTGGGATGCAATTCTGATGTTTTCTTAAGAATAATGAAACTGAGCACCATATTAGACACATTGCTTCCTTATGGGTGTATAACTGTTATTTTAACTATGTTTCTAAAGAAGTAAACACCTCAGAGGTTTTAAAATATGTTACTGAAAATAAGAAGACCTATTTATTTATTTTTAGTTTGCCCCACGTTTTTAGGCAGTACAGCAGAGATAGATGATAGATAGATAGATAGATAGATAGATAGATAGATAGATAGATAGATAGATAGATATAGATAGAAAGATAGAAAGAAAGAAAGAAAGAAAGAAAGAAAGAAAGAAAGAAAGCATTTCCCCTCAAAAAAGCATCATACAGGATTATAGAGATACTGGCTCGGTGCTGATATAGTACATACTTGGGATGTAGAAAGTCTCCAGGAAGTGCTGATACCCTGGAGAGCTACTGCCAATTCAATGTAGTCCATACAGAGCTAAATGAACCAATGATCTGACTTGGTATAAGGTAGCTTCCTGTGTTCCTAAAGCCCTTCTAAGTTAGGAATTTAGGAACTTATAATCCAGGTCCAGCAGTGAGTCACAGTCAAAGTAAAGTAGTGAGGGGCACCATGTCAAAATTACCTGGCAATCAGTGTACAAGATCCAAGCAAGTCACTATAGGAAAGGCAAAATCTCCCACAGCCCCTCTACTTGCATTCAGGTATACAAGTCTCCTATCTCATTTGCAGTTTCTCCCTATGACTGGAATGAAGATTAAAGGTACTTTCATTAAAGGTAATTTTAGAAGTTTTTTTGCTGGATTTTTTCATCTGCATTTAACATCACACCAATCTTTGGGTAGCATATTCAAATGTAAATCATATTCCACTTAGAAATACTGTCTTGGTGCAGGAAATAAAATGTTTCCTAGCGGAGGTGAATGATAGATAGATAGATAGATAGATAGATAGATAGATATAGATATAGATGATATAGATATAGATATAGATATAGAGATATAGATATAGAGATATATAGATATAGAGATAGATGATAGATAGATAGATAGTTTGTTACTATACCGTCCTTCATCCAAAGATCACAGGGCAGTTCAACATAAAAATGCAAAATGAGAAAACAAAATTCATTTTTAAAAGCCAATAATCCCCCTCACACAAACACATTTTAAAAGCCACAGAACCTTTAATCATCCTGGTTACAGAGAAAGGATTTTGCTTGGTGCCTACGGATATATAGTGATGATGCCAGGCAAGCCTCCCTGGGGAGAACATTCTACAAGTGGGGAGCCACCACAGAAAAGACCCATTCTCATGTTGCCACTCATCCCACTTAACCAAAGGTGTTTCCTTTGAGCTCAGTTTTGCTTTTTGCAAAACCAAACCAAACCAAACCTTTGCAGTGCTTTTTTATGATCACATTGTCAGAGCACCACCAAGCTTTTCCCCCCTGCAGGGTGGGAGGCTGGTTTGAGGCTGGGGAAAGAACTACATTGTGGGAAAGAACTACATGTATATGTTTTGGATAACAGAGAATTATTTCTTAAACAGAACATCCTAAATGATGTAGAGAGGATAATCTGAATACAAGGTAGCAAAATGATTTAAGATATATTAGCAGAGTCACTATCGCTAAAACTAGCGACAGCACTGATAAGACACCAAAGTGAACATTTACATTCTGAGTACCATGTTCAATAAGGAGATCGACATATGGAGGAGATTCAAAGGAGTTAAACCACAAAACTGAATGAAGAAAGTAGCTTCAGTATAGATAAAAGATGACAGAGCCTATTTAAATGTTTGAATCCTTACATGGAGTCTGCTTCACATTATTCTACACGGTAGCAGTAACACGTAAAGAAGCCCTAAAGGGGGACACAGTTAGTTCTAAATGTTTAAAAGGGATGCCAAAAAACAGAGAAGGAATAGTTGTTCACACAATCCACTAAATTGAACCCCAGGAGAAAGTAGGATTTAGGTCATTATTTTAAATGCACAGCTTCTGAGGCATAAAGCAGTTAAATAAATGTGCAAAGCTGGGAGAGATGTATGTTCCAGAGCCTTTCGTAAGCACACGGTTTTTATAATGGGTGAGAAGATTCAGAACCTGTACACATCAAATGATGTCCCAGTTGGCTTTTGGATTTCACCATATTAACAAGGAAAGCTTTCTTATTACAGTAACAGGAGAAGTTGCCCAAAAGTTGCCCGTGAGAACTAAACAAGGTTTTTTTTTGGGGGGGGGGAGGGGTTTACGTACTATACATTCCAATTCAGACACTAGAATCTACATCTAGGATAGCAGCCCTTCCTGGTAAGAAAGATCAGCTTTTGACCTTACCAGTTAGAGTAGGAGACCACATCTGCAATGAGAAACAAACAACGGGTTGTATCCAGCAAAGTCATTGTGTGAGCAAGATGATTTCCTCTTGCACAAGAGAATTCACCATCCTTTTCCCTGCCCCAGGCACCCCTGTATCCCCTAACTCTGCTTTGGGGGTTCCCCCAACTTTATGAAGCATATTTTGAAGGTGTGAGTTACATACAGGGGGAAGAGAGGGAAAGGAAGTTATTTATTTATTTTTTTAATAATTTATTTATATGAGTTTTTATAACAGCATTAAATAACAATAGAACAAAGAGCAGTCATACAATTTATATAAGTATCAACTACATATTTCATTGGTCCAATCATGTAGAAGAATAAAATTAAAGTGCCATCTATGCTATAAATAAGTTATAAGATCATTAAAAAAAATAAATATAGTATACATTTTAATCCCAGATCTTTCTGTAATATTCTCTATGTTAAGTATGGACTCCAGCTGAGTTCTCTCTAGGGTAATCATGAGATAAAGCTAAACCAGTGTTTATGAAATATTATCTAGTATTTCTGTTTTCCTCTTTCCAGTCTGCTTTGTCAGTTTTTCCATTAGGCTATGGACCATACCTACAGTAGCTGTACCACTCATTCATCATGCTCAAGCTTGTAATTATCCAGTGTTCTGCAGTTTCAATTCTTGTTGCCAGAATAAAGGAAGTCAACAGGTTCCTTCCATGCACATCAGATTCTTCTCCATCAAATATAATCGGGAGCAGCTTCAAGGGATTACGTGGTACTAGCTGGCTTGTTATTAGGCCAACTAAAGTGCCCAGAAATCCTGGGCCACTGGCAGGGACTAGCAGGGCTCCAAAGAGTGTGTGGCAGAGGCTCAGGAGAGGGAACCATTGATTTATGGGGTGTCACACCACCCACAAAGCAGGACCCAGGAGAAGGAGGAGAGTCAGGGCAGCCAAAGCAGAGGAAGGCAAGGAGGATGTGACAGAGGAAGAAGTGACAATCCAGTGAGGGATAGGTCAGTTGGTTGATTCCTTACCTTTCCCTGCTCCACTGTCTCCTAGAACCAGGAGGGACTCAAAAAGGGAAAAGCAGTGACAACTTCTGTGCAGGACAAGTCTCAGGTTGCAGGCATGCAACCCATTAGAGGAGGGGATATAAGCTGGTTGAGGGGAGGGGCACCACTGTTGCTGCAGCTGAGCCATAGGGCCGAGACCTGTGGACAGTTGCCTAGAGGCTAGAGGTGTGTGTGTGCATACCCATGCACACCCATTCAGAGCACCGTGGAAGGTGCTGTTAGTGTTTCACTTGCCAATAAAGAGTTAACTGTCAGACATGTGCCTTCCTTATCTGGGCTGAGCTGTGACAGCCACTGGGAAGTCCACCACATGTGGTAGAAGGTACCCGACCCCACACATTGTATCCAGCATAGAGGACAGGTAGTTTTTTGTGATTCTGCTAAGTGCGTAGGGAAGCCATGGATCAGTTTGAAAGAGTTCTCCTTCAACCTGGCTGATACTGAACAAAATGGCGCCCTGCCCCACCCTCCACTCGATTTAGCTGAATCAATAGTTATGTTTAGGGCATGTTTCCAGGTTTATTTAAGACTGTCCAAGAACTACAATGTACAATGATTTAGTTTGATTCACCCAATTGTAAATAAGAACTTTCCTTACTTTCTCAGAAGTTACAGAGGCTAGTTTGTGTATCTGAAATATAGAAAGAACCATCTTCAGAGTTCCCTTTAGAAGAAAGTACCACTGGAAAAGTGGACAAAGCATATTTGGTACTTGTAGAATGACTCCAAAATACAAAATAACTGCTACTCTTTGAGCTTGTGTTCTGTTTTCTGAGCCTCTTATCTTTATGCTGGATCCCTGACAATTAGGTGGGGATGCAAACTAGATCTGCACCCCAATATTCTAGCCAGAGAGATCCAAATGAAGCTGGTAGTGGATCAAGTTCTGTTTTCTAGTGTCTAGGGAAAGTATCACAGCAAGTTGAGTATAAGAAATATTTTTCTAACCCCATCCTTTATGAACTTGGATGTCTCTGGTTTTGAAGAAGTGAGATCTCCACCTGAAGGTAATGTTATTGTTATTCCTCACAATGCCAAGGTATCCAGGACAAGACAGACTGGTGAAAAGCTATTCATGTTAGCTCATAAAGGATAGTAAAGGTAAAGGTAAAGGGACCCCTGACCATTAGGTCCAGTCGTGACCGACTCTGGGGTTGCGGCGCTCATCTCGCTTTATTGGCCACAGGAGCCGGCGTACAGCTTTCGGGTCATGTGGCCAGCATGACTAAGCTGCTTCTGGCGAACCAGAAGCCGTTTACCTTCCCTACTTGCACTTTGACATGCTTTTGAACTGCTAGGTTGGCAGGAGCAGGGACCAAGCAACGGGAGCTCACCCCGTTGCGGGGATTCGAACCACCAACCTTCTGATCAGCAAGGCCTAGGCTCTGTGATAGTAGCACTCCATAAATTATGAGTTGCTGCTACAGTTATCCCAATTTATACCAAGGACAAATATGCATAAAACCCTATTTTTCCTGGTATTCAGATCACTACCTCAACTTACAGGAACTGAAAATCAAAATTGCCACTTGTTAACTGACAGAACTCTCAATCCTTAATCTTGCTAGCAGAAGTAATTTGGATGAAGGGACAGAAACTATTTTTTTTTTTAATGAGGTGGCCACTACAATTCTAAAGAGGGTCATAGATTTTGAGATGCAAGCTTTTCAGAATCAGTGGAACACTGGGAAATCTGTTTCAAATATACATCTGTGTGATAGGGATAAGATTTCCAGTCTGAGATATTTTAATAAAATCATTAATGCTTATAAAGCTGCTTTGCAGCATACTGACTCGCCTCAAAAATATATTTATTTAACAGGAGCCAAACAAAATGATATCTGTGGGTGTATGTGTAAAATTTAGACCCTGAGAGAATTAAATAAAATTAGTAACCTACCTTTTATATTTTTATTACATGGATCTAAAAGATAAGAAGTTGCTGGAAAATTAACAGGAACATTCTTTTGTTTCATTTTATACAGCACTGGAGCCTTCAGAATTAATTGCAGCCTTCTAATAAACACAATGATGTAATGACGTATTTAACATTACTGGTTTTTGTCTGATTCCAAATAAATTGCAGATTTTTTTTGGTGTGATACTAAAACAATTACCATTTTGAAAAAGGATAATTAATCTGGAATTTTTTCACATTAGATCATATGTCTCTAAAGAGGGCCCGCAGATTTGATAGTCTTCAGCTGCTGTGTATTTATTTTTCATTTTTTTCCTAGTGATGTACCGCCCCATCAGTGCTGACATTTAAATGAGTGAGTATTCAACACAAATGTGATCATTTGTACAGCACCCAATGCAGCCCCATACTGTGATGATTGCTTCTTGGAGCCATCTATGGGTTCTCGAATAGAGGGGAAAAGCCAGGCAAAATTTTATCAATTTACATTTTTCTGTGATTAATTTTTATGCAAATAAGGGCCCGACCGTGCTCCCATCTCACCTGAATCATGCGGATCATCAAAGACAAATTGAGCATCACTTATTTAAAAAATAGGCTTTAAACTACTCTACAGCTGTGTTGGAAAATGCTAAGAGCAGGGCATGAACTTTTCTAATGTAACAGGGATAGATAAGAAAATGCCTCTTTCTGCTTTTTGTTACCCGCAGTCTCACAAATGTAAATCATAACAAAATCCTAAAAAATCTCTTTGGTTTGTAGCTTCTATCTCTTTGTAAATATTTGGCAGCCAAAAAAACAAACAAAAAACAGTGGGAGGAGATTTCTGCCCAATACTTAAATCAGAAGGTTCTGCATACAAACAAAATAGTCTAACTACTGGTGATACTAAAACTGTATATCTGGAAAATGTTATTTTATCATATGTATAAAGAAGAAGAATTTGGTTCCGTTATTAGAAAAATGTGCTCTATGCAAACATAAAATTGTATTGAATTAACCACATATATGCATAAACTACGGTATATGTATTATATCATTTTTTAAAATAGAATTTAGTAGTGTGCATCTAAAAATACAATCAATTAGTGTTTCCTTCTGAATGGAAATAATGAGAAAAAGCCCGCCTACACAGCTGTACATCCCACTCTTAAGCGCATGTTCTTGTAAGCAAGCTGTATTTATGTCTTTAGGTGAATTACATATGCAGATTAAAGAAACAAGTTCTGAGAACTTTGCATTCTTCAAGAATGGAAACTAAGATGAAATATTTCCTTTTAAAAAATTAGTTCACCCCTTACCAACCAGAAGATGATGCAAAAATCTAAAGTAGGTCCCTTAATGGTCAGTGTAAAAAAACTTGCTAATTAGAGGTGTGCAGTGAACTTAGGGATTCTTGAATAATTCATTTTTTGCAGATTCCTGTTCAAGATGACTTGAGCTGCACCTCTCAGACTAAATTTAAATGTAGAAAAATCCACATTTGAATAAGACTCTTGTAAGAAAAATGATTTAAGAAATATCTCGAAACAGTTTTCTTTGTAGGTATGTTGAGAAAAAAAAGGCTTAAATATGTATTAGAATATGCATTTAAATAGCATTCTGGGAGGATTTAAAAAATGCAGGTTAAAGTGGGAATGGAATGGAATGCTGGGTAAAACATGTCCAAGTAAAATTGACCAGAAATAAACAAGTTAGCCAATTTCTCACTAAAATGCTGATTTAAACTTTGACAGAACCATTTCCTGTTCCCGGGGAGATGTCGTTGCGGGCTGGGAGCAAGCCCTCCCCACACGAACAGGGCGGGATTGCCCCTGCGCCATTGAATGGTCCTCAGCCACATCACCCTTAGGCCGTCTAATTTTAAACTGCCCACGACTGAGGACTTGCCCCTGTTTTTCTCCCTGCTTGGCCATTTCTCCTGCCCTCCCTCCCTTAGGTTAGGCTCTTTTATTTCTTGAACTTGCTATGGACCTCAGTTGGTCGCCTTGGTTGTCCAGGGGACCTGGTAGGAATTTTTCCACTTGGCAAATTGGAACCGGACATTTGGTTTTTCACCTACCTCATAGCAAATTGTCACAACTTTGTAAGGTTTGGCGGTTAGGCATTGGAATATTAGGTTGAAGGTGAGGGGAGGTAGTGGCCATCACCTACCCCTCCTAATTCAAGGGTATTCCGTTAAAGGAATCTGGGGGGCGTGGTCTCCGTCCGAAGCCCCAGACAGGGGGGCTAGGGCAATGGCACGCCCCCTAGCTGTAACCCTGGGGGAGTTCCTAGTTGATGTGCATTAGCAGGGCTCTCCCTACTGGTGGTTAACCCTTCCAAGATTCCTGCAGACAGGCAGGAGTCAGATATAGCCGTGTGGTTTCCAATGCCTAAGCCAATACCACTCACATTCTGTAACCAGCATAGTTGTGGCTTTTTTCACCCATTAACCTAAAATACTGTTTCATGTGTCTTTATTCCACTCCCTGGGAAGGTTTGGGACCTTGCCACACAATTAGCTCTGAAGTCAAATAAGTAAGCAGACCTACCTTATTTGAACCCAGGACTGAAAGCCATAGTGTTTATTTACATGCCATCAAAGGCTATTATGGTTTATGCTGTTAACATTGATTGATTGATTGATTGATTGATTGAATTCATACACTGCCCTATACCATGCGAGTGATCAGTTACTCAAGGTGTAATGCGGTTCCACCTAGTCTTATCAAGCTTCAGACTGAACTGCTTCCAGAATGCACACTGCCACCTACCTACTTGAAGATCCATATTCTGGACTGTTCACATGTCCAGTACTCATTTATTTACCAGCCTGCCAGCCTTCAGAGTGGTTTCAGGCCGCAGTCTTAGGCACTTTGCTTGGAAGGGTGTTTTAGTTAAACCAAGTATGTGTGCTTACAGATGCAGCTTTACACCTCAAGCTGAAACCCACCGCCCAAAGACTCACAGAACAAACGAGTCTTCATCATCTTCACCACCACCACCACCACCATCATCAGTAGTTATAGGAGTACAGTGGTACCTTGGTTTATGAACTTTATCCGTTCCAAAAGTCCGTTCTTAAACCAAAAAGCGTTCTAAAACCAAGGTGTGTTTTCCCATGGCAGCGGGGGACTCAGTTTACAAATGGAACACACTCGACAGAAAGCGAAACATGTTCTGCTCCCAAGGCAAAGTTCACAAACCAAAACACCTACATCCGGGTTTGCAGCGTTCTTAATCCAAGTTGTTCATAAACTAAGTTGTTCTTAAACCAAGGTACCACTGTACAGGTTACAGATGCTTTAGGTTACAGACGCTTCAGGTTACAGACTCCGCTAACCCAGAAATAGTACCTCAGGATGACAACAGAAATTGTGCGGTGGTGGCGCGGCGGCAATGGGAGGCCCCATTAGCTAAAGTGGTACCTCAGGTTAAGAACAGTTTCAGGTTAAGAATGGACCTCCAGAACGAATTAAGTTCTTAACCTGAGGTACCACTGTAGTAGTAATTTTCATACCCTTTATTTTAGGAGCTCACTGTCACCTCCATGGTTTTCCTCCTTCCCATTGTTATACTCACAACAACCCTGTGAGGTAGGTTGCACAGAGTGACAATAAGAGCTGTTTGACAGTGAAGCAGACTCCCTCAGAAGGTGGTAGAATCTCTGTCCTTGAAGCGTTTTAAGCAGAGGTTGGATGGCCATCTGTCATGGATGAATTAGTTGAGTCCTGGCATTGCAGAGGGTTAGAATCATAGAATCATAGAGTTGGAATAGACCACAAGGGCCATCGAGTCCAACCCCCTGCCAAGCAGGAAACACCATCAGAGCACTCCTGACATATGGTTGTCAAGCCTCTGCTTAAAGACCTCCAAAGTAGGAGACTCCACCACACTCCTTGGCAGCAAATTCCACTGTCAAACAGCTCTTACTGTCAGGAAGCTCTTCCTAATGTTCAGGTGGAATCTTCTTTCTTGTAGTTTGGATCCATTGCTCCGTGTCCGCTTCTCTGGAGCAGCAGAAAACAACCTTTCTCCCTCCTCTATATGACATCCTTTTATATATTTGAACATGGCTATCATATCACCCCTTAACCTCCTCTTCTCCAGGCTAAACATGCCCAGCTCCCTTAGCCATTCCTCATAAGGCATCGTTTCCAGACCTTTGACCATTTTGGTTACCCTCCTCTGGACACTTTCCAGTTTGTCAGTGTCCCTCTTGAACTGTGGTGCCCAGAACTGGACACAGTACTCCAGGTGAGGTCTGACCCGAGCAGAATACAGTGCCACTACTACTTCCCTTGATCTAGATGCTATACTCCTATTGATGCAGCCCAGAATTGCATTGGCTTTTTTAGCTGCCGCATCACACTGTTGGCTCATGTCAAGTTTGTGGTCAACCAAGACTCCTAGATCCTTTTCACATGTACTGCTCTCAAGCCAGGTGTCCCCCATCTTGTATTTGTGCCTCTCATTTTTTTTGCCCAAGTGCAATACTTTACATTTTTCCCTGTTAAAATTCATCTTGTTTGTTTTGGCCCAGTTCTCTAATCTGTCAAGGTCGTTTTGGAGTGTGATCCTGTCCTCTGGGATGTTAGCCACCCCACCCCACCCCCAGTTTGGTGTCATCTGCAAATTTGATCAGGATGCCCTTGACTAGGGTTGGACTAGATGACCCTTGGGTTCCTTTCTGACTCTAAAAATTTATTATTCTATGATCTGATAGTCAATATCTTCCTCTGTGATGGCTGCAGAAACATGCCTGACCATTCCAGAAACCAGGTGTGTCCAGTTTCCCCAGGTCAGGACTGATTCTGCAGCATATGAGGTCTCTCATGTGTCGCACTGTTTCTCATCTTAAAGGATCCAATTGCAAAAGAGAAGTAGGAGAGGTTTTCAATGTTCAGTCTCTTTCCCTGTGCTTAGGATTTTCCTGTTTTTATGGATAAACTCTTAATAGTAAGAACTGTGCAGTGAAATAAACTATTAGATTATACAGTAGCACCATATAAACTGCTGTTTCTGAGGAACCACGTTCAAAAGAAGGCATCTGTAAGCAAATAGGTCTTTAGACCCCACCTGAATGTCTGCAATTATTACATATTTTGACTGGAACAGGGTTCTACAGGCATGAGGCCACAGATGAAAAGACCCTATCCCTCTGTAGAACACTCATTATCAATTCAATATATGGCATATGGCCCCTTTAAGAGAAACTGCTATGACCTAGGAGACCAGATCCTGGAGAGCTGATGAAGAGTTGTGGGCTGGCTGGAAACGTGTTGTTTCCCAGGCCTGATCAGAAATAAAGTCTTTTAACCTTTAACTCATCTTGTAATGAAATTCTACACAAATCTGATAGCTGGTGGGCACACAAGCAGGGCTTTTGAGGTGATCTCAAAGGGCAGGCAGGCTTATACAGTGAAGGCAATCCTCCAGGCAGCCTTGTCTTAAAACTTTTAGGGTTTTAAGGTCAAAACCAGCACTTTACATTGAGGCTAGAAACACACCAGGGCAAATATAATAATATAGCGGTCACAAATTTAGCAGAGAGTCCAGGCAATTATGTAGGATTTATTAGTTAATGCATGCCATTCCATCAGTCTGACAAAGTTGCATTATTGATCCCAGATACCTTTGCCTATCATCATAAATGCAATGATCTGAACATTTTCTAGCTAGGCAAAAATATCTATCTCAAAGTAAAATGGCTTCTATGCCAATGGAAGTAAAGTGGTGTGCATTTCTGTGTGATATATCATGTTTAGATGGTGGGGTGGGGCGAGGAGCATAGGCTAGGCAGTAGGTGATGCAGGCCATAATGAGCATAAAAGCATGGGATTGCTCAGGCAACAGAAAGTCTGAAGTTGCAACTCTTTCCTACCCAATAATTGTGTGCAGGATAAATGCAGAAAGATCACACTACTAAATATTTGTGTTTACTATCAGAATGAAATATATATATATATATATATATATTTGCTTTCGTAGATTTTCACGGGTACAGGAATGCAGGTTTTGGTGTCTTCGGGTGTCTTCCCGTGTAAGAGTCGGGGTGTCTGGGCGACGTTTCGACGAGGTCTCACTCGTCATCTTCAGGCTGGAGCTTTCGGCTTCTTGTTACTGGAACAGAGCAGAATCTGGTGTTTGAGTTCCTATAAATACTGTTGAGGGGTGTGGTGTATAGCCTCCAACGTTCTGGGCAGAGAGGAAGTTCCTAGATTAGTGTGCCTTTTCTTCTTTTGTTCCTTAATTACTTGAGGGATATCTTGAGTGATTTCATGAGTGATATTCTGAATACCACTGGGTGGGTCATTAAGTGTAGATTAGTGGTAAAGCTTTCGTGTCTTGACCTCTTGAGCTTGTGAAGAGTTTTTCTGAGAAGATGGCTGTGCTGCATTTAGTTGTGCTCTGGCTTGGCTTCGTGTATAGGGGCGAGCTGTAATTTTGTGCCTTGTGCCAGCCAGATCTGTGTAGGGATTGCAGGGGGGTGCAGCATCAGGAGGTGCCACTATAGTTTGGCTACTGGATGGAGTCTGTAATATGTCTGTGGAGAGGGTCTGGGTTTGGGTCTGGTGTGGTTGATTGGTGACGGCGTTCTGTGTGCCTCTGGTTCTGGTGTCGGTTTTTGTGGGGAGGGCTAATTTCCAGATGTCAGGCAGGCGGGACGTGTCGTCACGCTTGTTCATGTTGTGAGGGTGTTTCTCTATCTCGATGGCTTCCATGATTATTCTCTTGTGGTGATGTTCCATGTTAAAGAGCAATTTGGAATCTGCAAAATTAATTTCGTGTCCTGTTTCTTTCATGTGTTGGAAAAGAGAGGAAGTTTTTTCTTCTTTTTTGACGGCATTCTTGTGTTCTGCGATACGTGCATTTATTCGTCTGTTTGTTTGTCCAATGTACGTGGCTGGGCAGACTTTGCAGGGTATTTCATAGACCCCTTGGTTTTCGAGCTGGATTTTGTCTTTTGGGTTTCTGAGGATATTGGCTATTTTTTGGTTGGTGCAGAAGGCTGTTTTGATATTGTGTTTATGGAGGATTTTGCTAATTTTGTCTGTAGTGCCCTTGATATAAGGAAGGAGGGCCATGCCATTGTTTTCTTCTGTGTCTTGGTTTTTGGGGGGTGTTTCTTTTTGGATTAGCTTCGTAACCTTGTTTTTCTGGTATCCATTGGCGATTAACACATTTGAGAGATTCTGTAACTCAGTTGTCAAGTGGTCTTTGTCAGCCAGGCGTTTGGTTCTGGAGATGAGAGTCTTGGCTACGGAGTTTATTTGTGCCAGAACGTTCCTCTCTGCCCAGAACGTTGGAGGCTATACACCACACCCCTCAACAGTATTTATAGGAACTCAAACACCAGATTCTGCTCTGTTCCAGTAACAAGAAGCCGAAAGCTCCAGCCTGAAGATGACGAGTGAGACCTCGTCGAAACGTCGCCCAGACACCCCGACTCTTACACGGGAAGACACCCGAAGACACCAAAACCTGCATTCCTGTACCCGTGAAAATCTACGAAAGCAAATATATATATATATATATATTTAATCATATTTATTAAAATTTCCAATAATAACAGAATAGAAAAGATAGAAAAGATAAAGAAAAGAAAGAAATAAAGAGGCCAACTTTAAACCCTTGTTTTCATAACCTTCTTTCTGGGACTCCCTCCTTCCCCTCCCGACTGTATTCCCCTTTCCCTAAGTTGGTTCCACAAGCTCTCATTCCCAATTTAAACCTAATATGTTATACCTATTAGCCAATTTAAATTACAATCTTAGCATCACTTAACAAAATAAAAAAAGAAAAAAGATTTCCCCCCCCAAGATCTACCCCGTTTCCTTCCACGAATTCCCCCTTTTTTTCCAAAACACGTTAAATCAAAATACCAAAGTTATATAGAAAGATAAAAGATAAAAGATAGAAGAAAATTCAAAAAGTTGGTTACATAGCCTTTGGATTCTAGAATTCCCCCTCCCTTCCCCAGTTTAGATTCCCCATGTCCATCAGTCTATATGTTGTCGGCCTGGAGGTCTCAAGTCCACAGCCAAATTTTTCTCAATCCATCTTGCCGGTTTTCTTTAAATTTGCTGTTTTAATGATGTTTAACTTCAAAAATCCAGTCTAATAGAGGCCTTTAGTTTTCCTTGGTCCTTGTTGCTCCTCCCATTGTTCTTCGTGACGTAGTTGGTCCTTTGCTCTTTTGTTTCTTACTTTCTCAGGTTTCTGTCTTGTTCAGCTGCAAAACCATTCTTATTCCGAAATCTAGTATCTCTACAGAGGTTTGTTATTCAGGAACAAAAACTTACGTCTAGTTCCTTCCTTGCTTCAATAGAAAAATTCTATTGTATTATGAACACCTCTGTAGACAAAATAATATTTCAGTTTTGCTGCTTTCCCAGGAGATAAGACCTGTGCACATCCCGGAGTAGTTTTCCACATACGCCACTTCTAATGTCACGAAACCCCTCTAGGGGGGTTGCAGTAACTTTGTGTCCTCTAATCCAAAAGTCAAGTTGTTGTTTCTTTCCCTCCCCCGACATTTTGTATCCATATTTGTGTCCGATTGTAACAGAATTAACCAGCAAAATACTTGTAACAAAGTCCTCTTTATATTCTCAAGCTTGACAGCTACTTTGACAGCTGTCAAATTCTCCGTCTCTCCCACCAGGTTCTCCGAATCGCCCCGGTTCCCAGGGGGGGGGTTGCCTTTTCCCTCTCGCCCTCGACTTTTCTCCTCCAGCACAATTCTTATAGTATCCCATCATGGAATTGATCATTTTTGTCAGCAATAAACTTCTGAAACGATCTTGGTATCCCAGTCCTTGTTTTAGCGTGTTTACAATCAGGGAGGGGACTGACTTCCTTTTTAGATCCCCCCCGCTCGTGCCGAATCCGAAGAAAAAAATTCTTTTTTTCCTCCTTTTATGCCCGGTTACCCAATTACTCATGGGTTGTTGTTAAATGTCCGAATTTCCAATGGAAGAAGCCAGCGCTCTCCGATGAATGGCATGCGGCTGCGCTCGGCAGGGGAAGCGATAGACTCACAGTACCACGCCACTCCCCGGCACCCGATCCGTAGCCTTTAAAAAGGCTCCTTCACGAGTCGGGAGGGCGCTAACGGTACCAGCCGAGTCCCCATGTCCACGGGCTCCGTGCCCGTGGTTTTTAAGGGTCCCCGCGTCGCCGGCGCGGTAGGACCCAGCCCCTGCCGAGCAGACTCCCTCCGGAGCTCGGAGGGAGTCTGCCATTCGGCGATGGCACCAACCCGGAAGTCCCAGAATGAAAAATATATAAAGTTCACTGAGAGAAGAGTGGCTCATCATTTAACAGACCCAAAACATCTAAAAGCTGAATTGACAGCAATGATAATAATAAAAACTCAGTTACTGAATTCTGTCTTTTATAATTGACATTGTGGATGAAACCGACTACGATGATCGAAACCCAACAGCTCTGAATACAATAATCGTAATATTGTATGCCTATCGCAACAGAAATAATTTAAGAAATAGTACTGGCATCACTAATGCTGCCAACTGACAGGGCCTTCAGCTGGTACAGCTGTTCCTTAGAAAGTCAAGGACAGTTGCCAGTGAGTTGAGAAAAGTCAGTCTTCTCTTTCACAGTAATAAATTGGCAGCTCCTAGCTGACAGGAGGTGCTGTCCCCATGAAACTTAAGAGTTCAAGGAAGCAGCAAGAGGAAGAATTCAAGAGAAGACACATGTGCTGCATAAAAATGTAATACATTCGGGGGGGGAATAACAATGGATAAAAGCAAATTACAAGACTTCTGTGTGTGACATCATGTCGCATAGTTATTGTTTTTCTTCCGTTGAGGTACTGACCTTTCGCATTAGGCCAGTGCATTTAAAACTGAATGCTCAAAGGGAAAAATTGCATAAAGACCACATCCTTTTGTTGCTGAATGTGAATGCAGTGACCCAGAAGGAAAGGACATACTGAAATGTCCTTAAAATATCTTTTATTTAAAAGTACGTACTGGCTGCACTGTGGTTTTCCATCAAAATTATATAAGGAAAAGCTTCTGGGACTCTAAACTTAACCTTAAAATAAAAAGGAGCCTGGTAGCTATGAACCTTAAGTAAATTTAAGGTGTGTGCGAGGTTATATGCATGAAGTGAAGTAGTAAAGTCTTCTGCTATTCTATGCATTTTGCTGAAATGTGTGTGCAATTACTTTTTAAAATTAGTTACTTAAATTTATACCCCACCTTTCTACAGTCAGCATCCAAGTGGGCTCAACACAAAGATAAGGTCCACAATAAGAATGTATCTGATAGGTTTTACTCTCTTTATTGTTAATTTTTTTTTAATTTTTAATTTTATTTTTTGCAAAAAAACCCAAAACCCTGCTTTTTTGCTGACATCTTTAATGTTTCTTTGGCAGAGCTTCTCAAACTTGGGTCTCCAAGTGAGGAAGCTGACTGATTTGAAGAGGGTGATATTGTCAGTTTGCATTTCTTAGTGGAGAAAGTTTTGATCTGATGTGTAGAGATCTTTCCTATTCTACTTAATTCAAGAGGGTTCTGGAAGCTTCTCTGTGTGACAGAAACTTCATGAAGTTTGGGTTATTCCTTCAGAGAAGCTGAGTACAGCTGGTTTATCTGTTATCTCTTTCTGTGAAGGTCATGCTGACTTTAATAAGAGGCCAGAAGGAGCCCGAGTTTCACACTTTCTTTTTCTATCTCTCGTCCGTCTGATGTGGTGTTCTGTATAAAGTGTTAAGGTTTATACTTATAAGTTATTGTAAGTTTAAGTCTGCTGCAACTGGATTTCTTATGGACAGTGCCAATCCTGGACGTATTGGATTTGTGACCATTATGCTCATTTGCCATCAGTAGCAGTAAAGCTTTGCTAGATGAAATAAAATTGCCTCTGGTCTAATTTTTGGGAATCCTCCTACATGTTTAAGTTGTTACACTGCTAACTATATGTTGGATCTGGATCTGAGTAGAATGCCACAACAGATATGACTGATCTAGGATGAAGTTGCATTCTCTCTAAAGGATCAAGTTAGTAGCTTTGGGGACCTCCTGTGGAAGCACAGCTTGCCTCTGTGTCCAGGAGTGTTTCCTGCCATCTTATGCTGCAGTGCCAAATGCAACTGTGTCTAGAAAGATCAGATCTTGCTTTAGTAATCATGCACTCATCACATCCTGGTTTGATTGCTGTGAGTCTGCATTTGAAGGCAGTTCAAAAACTCCCACGTATTAGAAAACCAGGGAAGACAATTCTGATTTTGAGGAGTTTAGGTGACTATTTATCATTCTGGACCTGGGTCCTTTAAGTGGTTAATTCTGTTTCCCCCTCCCTTCTTAGTCTATGAAATATTCAGTTATAGGCTGAGATGGTACAGCTTGGGAATTTCAATCTTTAAGACAAGCCCTTAGCAGAATCCCACAGGACCAGCTAATACAAGAGTATATGGGTAGTTATCTGTGTTGGCTACATGCCATATATAAAGCTATCCTCTGATCTTATAAGAAAATATAAACATTGTCAAGGCCCATGAAGTATAACCCAAATAGCAGATGTGATTAATGTGAGCGTTAACTGTAGGTAAGTCATGAGAACACCACTGAACCTCAGTGTGGACCGAAAGACCACAGAAAGGTGCTGTGTACTGGCCAGCTCCAGAGATCCAATCACTTGTTCTCAGAGGGGTTTCCAACAGCAGAAGGGATGTAAGGTAATTGTAATGCTCTGTAGTTTTCTCTCGGTTCATCTTGTTCTGTAGTTTTCTCTCAACTGTTAATAAAATATTTAGCCTTCACCCCATCTGTGGGAATCAATTTGGAGTGACTCCAAATTTTAAAAGAACATCTGCCTTTGGCAGAACAATTGGTGTGGTCAGCAGGATTTGGAGGTGACGCCATTTTGGGGGGAAGAAAACTGCAGACAAAGCAGTGGGAGAGCAGGTCAGAGGCACAAAGCTGGGGGGGTTCCTGAGAAAGCATGGGCACCTGTGGCTCAGTTTCTGAACTGGGAGACTTCACTGGTGTCTTGGGAACCTGAGTCGGTTGAGATTGGGGGTCCCACGTGTAGTTCTATGCTTTAGATGCTTGCAGATACTGTATCGGGTGTCGGGGAGAAATTAGAAGCCACTCACGAAGTAAGTACAACAGGAAAAGGCTTTTTCTTTTCCCAAGGAACAGCAGGATGCCTTATCTGAGGAGTTGCAGGCAGGAGCACAAAATGAAACCAGTGTTCTGAAGGAGCAGATTGTGTTGCTCAAGGAGTTCTGAAGTACAGGAGTGATGTACAATCCCAGGCAACAGCTTCCTAAGGGACAGCACTGGACTCCCTCAGGCATGGGCAGAACACACACTCCCGTCAAACAGCAGCAGAGTCCTAAGTAGTAGCTTCTGTTATCATTTCAGCCAGAAGGAACTCAGGCCAGCTTCACACATCATAAGCCAGTTCACCCATAATACTAAACCATAGCTGTTGCTAAACAAGCCAGCTTCAGACCATGGGTTATAAAGCAAGTGTCTTGTTTGTTTGTTTTAAAACAGGAACACTTGTTCATACGTAACGCTAAGCTGAGACTGTCTGAAAGTGACACTAAACACAGCAGAAGTCCACCTCTTGACCACAAGGGAAGAAGAAATAGGAAGAAGAAGTACACTAGCTTTGCTTTGGTTGTTCCAGCCATAGTGGAGCCCAATATAGAAACCAAGGTGGAGGGGAGCAAGAAAACTGCTAGCCTGTCCATTCATTTTAGGCACATGTTTTATTTCAATCACAGAAATAAATATCTGCCTAACAAACATAGAGTAGAAAAACCATTATTGACAAGGTTGCCTCATTATAGGCCACAAATGTGAATCATCCATAAATACATGCATACCATATCATACTGATATAAGAATTAGAGACCCCAGGTGTATATTTTTATTATTTTAATAATGTTTCAACGTTTAATTGCATTTAGCCTTTTAGAATGTATTAGGCGTGATTTTTGTTTGTTCTGCATTTGTAAGTCTCCCCCTCCTACACTGTATTGCATTGCTCCTTATCTACCCCTGAAAGTGGTACAAATGGCAGGATGTTTTAGCACTAGAGTGTAAATCAGCTATCCTTGAAGCTATCTGAGACCCAGGAAGAGGATTTTATGATGTTCTTCCCTCACGGAAGGCTAGGTTGCCAGGGTAACACTGGGCATCCGAGACATAAAATGCTCTAATGGCCTGGGCACATCGGGGCCACTCCAAGGTGATGCGGGGGTGAAGATAGCAGTATGGAGCCATGTGTGCTTTCCATCTCATGACCTGTATGTGAAGATGTTTTATGCCTCTTTGTTTGCTGTGTTCAAACTGTAATATAATAAGCTTTTATTCTGAAGTGCCTTGGGGCAGACCTTCTCAACTGGCAGGTTGAGTTGAGCGAGCTCTGTCCTTTTGCACTAGCTATAATAAATGCTGGGTCCCTAAATCTGGATGCAGGACTTGGAAATAGCTTCCTTGGTTCTGTGGTTTATTCAAAAGGTGGTTGTTCCTCACCTGGGTAACAAACAAGTTGAGGTGAATTCTTCCCACAATCCTCACTCAGGATCTACACTATGGCTATTGCTATTATGGCTGAGGTATACGAAGGGGAGGGGGTCGATTCATGAAGATGGGTTAATCATAGATCACAGAGGCGCACACAGCAGCTTTCAGGCAACAGCTGCAGTTTTGTTGTCATGGGGTGATCATGGAAATATCTGTGATTATATTTTAATTAGTATTAGCAGTGTATATTGCACCAAAAATGGTATTTCCTTCTTCATATCATGCAAGGAACTTTTTAAAAGGCTTCCAACATACATACTGCGTTTGTAAAAGAGTGTTCCAGGCAAAACGGGCATACAGAATATGAAACGGAGGTTTCAGCCTCTCCTTTACAAACTAGGGTCATCAAACAAGGTTTTTTTATGCAAAACTATTTAATGCAGTCCCCCCCCCCCAATAATCAATAGCATGAAAAAGGAAGAAATAAGCTAAAGTGAAAGATTATTGGTCAAGGCTTAGGTGGTACAGGAGACTGAGGTCTCTGCTGCTCTGCTGGCCAAAACCAGGCATCTTCTGCAATTACTGGGAAAATAACCAGCTCTGCAGGCTATGCCATCTAAGTGTTTCTCTATTGTTCAAAAAAAATTCCCACAGCCTCAAACAAGACTGGAGAGATGCCTTACAGCAGGCATGAGAAACCTCTAGTCTGTGGGCCAGATTAGAACTGCTGGGGTCCTAATATGCCCTACAAAGTTGGTTTCCCCAAGCCACACCCACCTGCCCACCCACAACTTCGTGCGATGTCAGGTGTGGAGCCGGTATAGGGCAAGCAGTGACTTTTAAAGTGGATGCCAAATGCAAGCCCTATTGGGATTGGTTCGTCTCAACCAGCAATAGTCCTGCTATAGACCAGTGTTTCCCAACCTTTTTTGGGCAAAGGCACACTTGTTTGATGAAAAAAATCTCGCGGCACACCACCATTACAGCCCCGTGACGTCAGCGCGCAGCGTCACGCTGGGAGGGACGCACGAAAGTGAAAGTTTTCAATTTTTTCCCCTCCCCCTTGCCGGGGAACCTCCAAGCTTTGGGGGTGGGGGGAGGAGGCAGCAAAGCGAGGGACTGAGGGACCCTAACCCTAACCCTAACCCTCACCGATCACCCGGGAAAGCATGCGAACGAGGAGCCCCCGTGTCCTGCTCCCGGCAGCGGACGGCACAAAGCGAGGAGGCCTGAACAAGGCAGCACGCTCCCCGCTCTCGCTGCATTGGGGCTTTTCTCCTCCAGGCCGCTTTCGAAGTCCCCTTCTCCGCTCCCAAGAGCCGGAGCCGCTGCTTCCAGGCCCTGTCCGAGCCCCGACTTGTGGCCTCACTTCGAGGAGCGCCTGTTGCTGGGGACGGGGCTGCATCCCCCTCAGCCGCCGCCTCGCTTCCTTCCAGGAGACCCAACAGCTCCCCCTCCCGCTCGCCCTCCTGCGCCCGCAGCAGACCGAGACCTCCCCGCCCCCGCCCGGCCCTACCTGGGCGCCTCCAAGCCCGGCCGGCTCCGCGTCGCGCTCCACGCCGGGCAGCTGCAGCGGGGGCGCGCGGCGGCCTGGCTGAGCGCACCCCGGAGCCGCCGCGCCATCGCTCGCGAGTCCCTCCGAGAGCCCTCGGGACTGACTCCGGAGTCGCGAGGCGGCACGTCGCCCAGGGAAGGGGCGGCTTCCCACAAGTCCTCCGGGAAGCAAATGCCCTCGCCCGCCTCCCTCCAGGCAACATCTCGCGGCACACTTGTGTGCCGCGGAACACCGGTTGGGAAACACTGCTATAGACATCTACACCCACTCTGAGCTAATGACGACCTGCAAATAAATAAAGCTCCCCTGGCTATGGCAAAATTCTTGCTAGCCAAATCTCCTGGCTTCTCCAGCAGTGTATCAGAAAAGAGTTGGGTGTGGATGGGTGGGTGGGTGGGTGTGTCTAAGGTCGTTATCTACCTCCCAGCCATAAATAATGCTGCTACTGCTATCTGCTTCCAGAATCGAGTACTCATCAACATAGGCACAGCCAGGATTTATTTTAGGGGGGCAGGCTTTATGTTAGGGGGGCAGAACTGAGTTATCTGTGGTACAATTGGTCAGTTAGTTAAGTATTTTTATTTATTTACAGTGGTACCTGTTCGGAGAATGCTCCGGGCTATCTGCAGCCCCCCCCCCCGGATCTCCGAGTGTCCTCCGGTGAGCATAGCTCTGAAAAAAGCATCCCCTTCTTTTCCAGGGAGCTCCAGCAACATAAACCAACTTGATTTATGCACATTAGCCTTCTTTCTTGACACAGCAAAAGAAAGAGGCATTGTAGTTCTAAACTACAGTGGTACCTCGGGTTACATATGCTTCAGGTTACATACGCTTCAGGTTACAGACTCCACTAACCCAGAAATAGTACCTCGGGTTAAGAACTTTGCTTCAGGATGAGAACAGAAATCGTGCTTTGGTGTCGCGGCAGCAGCAGGAGGCCCCATTAGCTAAAGTGGTCTTCAGGTTAAGAACAGTTTCAGGTTAAGAACGGACCTCCGGAACGAATTAAGTACTTAACCCAAGGTACCACTGTACTATTAATTTACAGAATATTTACAGACAACAGCGTTATGGTGCCTGTTCTTTCCAGCTCCGAGAACAAACAGAACAGCATAAAAGTGAAAGTACAGTTTCACAGTCTTACAACGGAAGAGCGATAATACAGACTTCCTTTCTCATGCTCTACTCAGACAGGCTTGGGAATTATACCAATCATAAAAAACAGCACCGGGGAGCATGAAATCCTAACATCACCTTGGTTTGCATACTTACTACTGTACTTGATTCAGGGGGCAGCTACCCCTCCTGCACTCCCCTGGCTACGCCCATGCTCACCAGTCTGGACTGCAAACCAGCATCCATATTCCCTTCCCAGACTACAATGACCACAGAGGTTTAACAATCAACTACTTTTCATAGGGAACTCTGGGAAGTGTAGCCCCAGAAGTAGAATAGAGGTCTTCTAACAACCCTCAGCACCATTAACAACCTACAGCTCCCATTATTCTTTGGGAGAAGCCATAACTGCTTTAAGTGGTATCAGAGTGCTTCAAACGTCTGTTGTGATTGTGGCCCCACACTACCACAATCACATATAATTGGGGGGGGGGATTATAGCAGCAAAGTTGAAGCATGGATGTGGGGAACTCAGTGTTCTCCCTCACACTTTTCACCACCTTGCCACCCCCGCAAACCTCATGCACTATTCTCCCAACCTAGCTTCTGATATTGAAGCCTGGGAAGAAAACACTGTCCTGGTCATAGACTGGTAGAAGTTAAGCTATGGCAGGTAGACACTGTGCTGTATTACGATTGCCATATTCCCAAAATTGAAAATCGAGACAAAGTTGTTGAAAGTCCCCCCCCCCCCCAGTTACCATACATCTGAGTTTTCCCTGACATTTTGCTGATTCACCGAAAAACCGCCTGGGCGCCATTTTGACAGTCCGATTCCCAAACGTGTCCGTGAACACTAGGATGTACTGCAGCCCTAGCTGTATCCCACAAAGCAAGGCCTCACACAATGGAACGTTCCCTCCCTCTCTTCCCCCTTCATTACCTGCCCCCCAATCTGCTCTGGTGCTTTTCCTCACCACACAGAGCAGATGGGGGGTGGAATCAGGGGGAGGGGAGGAGAGGGAAGGAGAGGAGAGGAAGTTGTATTGCATAAGCGACAATCCTTGCATGAACAGGACAGCTTCGTGAGAGAAAACGCAAAAGCTCTTGGGATCCCCTGCCCCCTACAGGGTTAATGGGTTTTGCCCTGTAATTCAACATCAAATTTTTAGCCTTTGGCAGGATAAAGTCTAAAAACTTTTGGGGAGGGAAGGAATCCAATGCAGTAAAATGTAAAAAGGGGATTGGCATTCCACATTTTGTATTTCAGCTAACAATTAATAATCATACTTAATTATAGCTGTGCAAAAGATCTTACTTGCACCCCAGTGAAACTTGACAGGAGCACTTCACACATTTACCTTGCAATAAGAAAATATTTAGTCCTGAACAGGAAGAACAACAAACACTAACAAAGTCTTCCCGAACCTCCTGTCTTTGTGCATTACTCTTTCGCAGCACAAAATCTCTGTTTTGCTCTGTACACAAGACTGCAGCTAATTACAAGAAGAGACAGATGCTGTGTGGCCTAGAGGCTTTCCCTGCCACCATAGTGAGTCTATGCTGCAGTCAACAAGCAGGTAGTGAGTGAACTCAAATCCTATCTGACAAGGCAGCAGATCTCATCACCTAGGGTTAGAAAACAGACAAGCCACTCCATGTTTTAAAGTAAAGACAGAAAAATTTCAAGCAGATTGTTTGTGACAGAAATCATATCACAGCCGCACTTTCTGACAAAGTCTGCGTGAATGAAACTATACACTTTCTGTTTCCCATCTTCCCCTTTAAGAAAAAGTCGGTGTTTCAAAGGTACATTGAAGGTGACAGCTCAATGCACAATGGTTAGCAAGTTCTTATAAGCTTGTTTTGCCTTCGGAGGTATTAAAGAAACAGTTACATTCCAACTATCTAGTTGCAGCAGGTTGTTCCATTTTTACATCTCGGAACTCTGCTTTTCCAAATGTAGAACTCTTCCGTGTACATTGGTGAATCTGTTGTGTACGTACAGATTGGTTTCCCAGTTCAAAAGTACAAGTTCTCATTTTAATAAATGTATGGTATATTTTTAAAAGAAAATTTCAAAATGAAAAAATCTAGTAATGTCTCATCTTGCTGAGTTCATTATAAAGCAAAACAGTGGCTTCTTGCAATTGTCCATACTACATTTTACAGCAGAATTCCTGAAACTTTGAGAATAATTCTGTCTCACATTGTCTACCTTCACACACATTGTCCAGGAGCATCAAGTAAAAGGAAATAAATATGCATGTAAATCACTCTCTGTAATAGGTTTGAAAGCACTTTGTGTTCCACACTTTCAATTTACTTTTAATAGCATTCCCTCCAACCTGTCAAAGTTGACCCTAGGAGTATGAGAGGTAAGGATCAGGCATGCTAGCCAAGTACAGTTCCCAACCTGTTTTCAAATAAGATGGGGTAACATATGTTGTATCAAAACCTCTATTGACAAAAGTCTCTTTGATCTACTGGCTTTCCACAAGCACAGAAAAGATCAAGGATTTTTTTTTCTGACCACAGTTCCCCCAGTAGCCTTTTGTGCTCCTCCATCTGCTCTGGAGGACTGAGAGACCTTTTTGAACATCATGGGAGCTGATGCAGGGAGCTGTAGAGAATTGAAAACAATCAACTTGATCCCTTTTCTGCTGGAAAAATCAAAGAGCTAGATCAAAATATCTTCTCTCACTGGAGGAGAAACCAGCTACATACTATCCATAGACAGATATGGTTCTTCGTCCTCAGTTTTTAAATATGTATTCCAAAGCGGAATCATTGCAAAAAGCACTTCCGATCCTCAGGTACTGGTTTCCCATACTTAGTAAAATGTTCAGATACAACCTGTTGATTAGATCTGAAAATGTATTAATACAATGGTGACAAATGTGTATGTATTTTCATTGTTAACTATGTTTATATAGGAAATGATGGAAAAAATAAAAGGGCTAATTTTTAGGGGGTTCAGAAATGTATCTTTCTTCTTCACATACCTTTAAAAATCATACAAAGTAGTAATAAAGCCCCGAGGGAAGTATTTTTTCACTCTTACTTGGCCAAAAATGACAAAGACTTTTGTTGTACCTTAAAAATTACCAGATTTCCCTTCCTGCAATGTATTGGTGTCAAAGTGTCACATGAGCTATGAAAGCTTACTGCAATGAATCTATTAGTCTTTAAGGTGTCACATGATTCTGTTTTAAAGTTGTTTTAATAAACTATTAACACTAAGCAACATCTAAATCAGGAGAGGCTGAATCAGTGTTTGAATGAAGTGGTAGACTGAATGAGGACCCATAAACTGTGCTTGAATCCTGGGAAGAAGAATTTCATTGGGTGGGTGGTTTCTGTGTCTGGGAGACAGGAAAACTACCCATTCTGGGATTCTTCTGAAGGAGAATTCTCGCTGTGTAATACCATGGCTTTCCTAGCATGTACATGTAAGCAACATGTGATGAGAAGCATGAGCAAGTATGGTTATGAGATGCATTTTTAAATGCCAGATGGCTGTCAGAAATGTAAGACCACAGGTTCCCACTCAGGCAGGTCAGAAATAGGATTGAAGCCACGTATATAATGAAGCTTTATTTTCAAACTTTTCCTTTTTTCAAAATGGAAATGTTTTAGGAATAGTGTAACACAAAGTGTTTAGTGTCTGAAAGGAGAAAAAAAATATTGGTGGGTTTCCTTCCCTGCAATGAAGACTAATACAAGAGATTCAATGGGGAATGTAGCAACCCTCTCCATTTTTTTTATTCTGATAGAATTCGACAACCTGATGCTTCTTATGAAAACTAGACTGTTAAGGACAGAGGACGGAAGAGAAAAAAATCATTTAAAAATGAGTCAGTCTAAGAGCTCTGTTATTAACACGAGAAACACACAGAGAGAGACAAACACGCACCAGCAGGAATAAAGTACAGGCAAAAGGGTGCAGAAACACAGCAGCTTGTTGACCTGCAAGGCATTCTGCATGCGTGCATCACTTGTCCCACATGCTATATGCCACAGAAGTAGGAGCTAATGCTGTAGAATGTTTAGACAAAATTATGATGAGCATGTAATTATCTGACAAATCTGTGGACAGGTAACCCAGATGAGCAAACTGCATGACCTTTGCCACTGTTTCATTGCTTCAATGGGATTCCAATATAAATGTGGAAGATGTTAAGCTTATTGAATCCGGGTCATATACATTCTAGACATGAATGAATTTGACCTGCCTTTTAAAGATCCAGAGACTATTTCTTTATCCAAGATCCACCCCCCTCCAGTTATCAGCAATCTGCCTACTTAAGCGGCTTTCCCCCTGAAATAATTTTTATTTTAGAGGACTAGAACAAAAATATATCCAAAGTGCCATAAATGTCTCCCTAAAACTCCAGTAGAAAATGCATAAGTAGCTTTGATAACGCAATAAGCCATATTTGATGTTAAACATGCTTTTAAAAAAGCCATATTTAGAAATTGTTTCTTGGTAATAACAGGTTTTCAGTGTAACTCTTCATGTTTCTTTTTCTCTCCTGCATCAGCTGCTACTCTGTTTCTCTTCTTGCTTCCAGCTGCTCATGTTATTATTTACTTAATTTTTCCTTTTCTCTGCCAATCTTCTCTCCCCTCCAGGTGTTTTTTATGTTAGATTCCAGCTCTTTTGCCCTCTGAGAAAACCATTTATATATTGGACATTCCTGGCAGATGATTAGCCTATCCTTTAAAGCTCCAACGCCCAGGTTCACAGAGTATCTATGGCTATCCGTTGTATAGTTGTTGCAAATTTTGGTAGAAATCTGCTTTCAGTATCATTCCCTCTATTTCAGTAGTTCAGTATGGGCCCTTACTGTAATGTGGTCAAGAAGGCACTATGTGTGTGAAACAAGGAAGTATCACCAGGTTTGGGGAACCCCAGATACAAAAGGTACCTGCAGAGGTACAAAAACTTAGGGGAGAAATGAAGGCCATGAACTCAAAAAGCAGCCCAGTGCAGACCATGTGTGTTCAGGGGTCAGGGAATGCTGACTGTTGGGTGGGAGACACTGAAAATTGGTTGGGAAGGAAATAGCATGGAGTGTCCTAGAGGTGGCCATGGCTGACTGGTTAAACAGGAACACGCCACACTGCAACAATTTATTGCACAGCCCTAGTATCTACCATAATTTCTACTGTTACCACCTAGACAATTTTCTGTAGGCCAAAAACAACCAATTCATTCAAGGCTTTTTAGCAGTTTCCCATCTCTGAAAATGTTATTCATAATCTTTTCTGAAGTTCTTTCTTTCTTTCTTTCTTTCTTTCTTTCTTTCTTTCTTTCTTTTTCCCTCCCTCCTTACTTCCTCTTTCTTTCTTTTGATATTGCTATACTGCCCATTATGATGAATTCACAGGGCAGTGCACAACATATTAAAACACATTCATACATATTTTTAAAACGTGCAGGTTTCCAGAGAGCAGCTCACAGTTGCTTTGCTCATCCCTGGTCTTCTTTTACCACTGCACCACGCTGAGGTATGCCAAGTTTAGACTCCATATCAGGGCTTGTGGTTTAGCTCACTAGCCATGAGCTGTAGCCAAGAACAAATCCAGGTTGAGATGATACGATAATACAAAGCTTGACTAAGCTGGGAGTAGCACAGGGGTAAAAAGAAAGAGGAGAAACCAAGCAACTTGTTTTTACAGTCCAGATAAGCCACAGTTCTTCTTAAAGGTTTATGTGAACCAGGTCACTGCATAGCCATACATTAAATTAAGCCGTATTAGTCAAGTCAAGGCTTACAAATCATCAACAAATATGGCACAATTAATATAATATATCAAAATTACACATTACTTTTTTAAAAACATCATGCACTTTTTGCAAACTCTTCTTCAACTTTCAGTCACTATTGAATGAATCCTGACCCATTACATTTTCTAGCCTCTTAAAATAAAAAAAAGCCCCACTGTTGATTTTTCTTGGTCTGTACATATTTGGTATGTTGTGTATTTCTAAATAAGTTGTACATAGCTTTGAAACTTTTATATTAGTAATCTATCAATTTCCACAAACAAACAAACAAACAAGGTACCTTCTATTCCAATTTTGCTTAGCTTGCTTGATCATTCAGATGACCTGTTACAAATTCCATACTTCAATCTTCTCCTCCAAACCACTAAGGGCCAGAAAATTTTCTAAGTATAATTTACTCGTGATGTCACTCATATGGGCTATGACGGAAGATTCTGATTTTTTCTCCCAAATGCTTAGAAATGTGTATCCTAGTAATTTATCATACACTGAAGCCAACCTATTTGGCTTCCAGTTCTCCCAGTTTTTAAAAATGTTGTTTGAACTGTCAATGAATACCTTCCCATGTCGCAGGAACCTCATTTCTATTATTATTATTATTTGGGGGGGGATAAGAACATGAAATGTTATCATTTATTACACTCAATTTTTGCACTCTTCCCCATCTAAAGAAACAGGCAACTCGTGCATACAGGCGTAAATTTCAATGATACATGTGCTGCAATATATGTCAATATATGTTTAGAGAATTCAATGTGCCAGCCAGGTGGTACACACGGATTTAAGCAGAAATTTTTGACTGTCTATTAAATACATTTTGGAGCCCCAGTGATTGCAAAATTTGATGCAGCTGAAATCAGCGAGCTCATGTTTTCCCACTGCGCATGCCACCAATGCATTTTTTATTCAGAAAATGTGCTAAATGTTGACTGCATTTAAACTGCTCTCAATATAACTGCTGCTACCAAAATTCTCTCATCTAATTATGCTTATTTCTTCAGACAAATTATTTGTCCATTTAATAAAACAAACTTGTTACATTTATATTCCATCTTTCTCCAAGGAGCCTAGACAACGTGAAGTAGTCTATACTGAGAGACAGTGACCTATGCAGTGCTATAGCTGGTGAATGTCAAAGCTTAGCAAGTGAGGGTTTGAATCAGATGTCCCACATTTAGTTACATAGAATGTTTTTTACCCCAGTTTTCTTCCCAGGTTCATACGCCACAGTATGTACCCTCCGAGTGTCCCGATTTTCCAAGGGCAGTCCCAGAATTACAAAAGCCATTGCAGCTTCTGATTTGATCCTGGAATGTGCCTATTTCCCCTGCCAGGGCCACCAGAACCGAGCTCAGGAAGGAGGATGAGCCGGCACTTGGTCCACACGGCAGAGGCAGCTGTGAGAGAGCATCCCATTGCCTCTCCATGGCCACTGCTGTCAGCCTCCTCCCTTGGGCAGCTCATAGTGACTGCTGGAGAGCAGGTGAGGAGGAGGAGGAGGTGGTGGTGGAGGAGGAGGTGGAGGAGAGGCTGCCATGGCTGAGGACCAGCCCTGCACAACACACCAGCTCTGAGGGGCGGGCAAAAGGCATGGTTACCTTGGAGGAAAGAAAAGGGGAGTGAAGCAGAGTGTAAGGAGCCTTCTTGTTGTTGTTTTTAAAAAAGTGCTCCCTCTCGGTGTGTGTCTAATCTTGTCCCTTTCTAAGATTTATTTATTGGTGTGTGTTTTTGTAAATCTACCAATGAATAAAATATCATTGGGATTAAGGAGCTTTCTCAGGATTGTGGAGGATGTGTGTGCTGTGTCCCATTGGGTGTTGTGGTGGCAGCAGTGGCACCCACCTTTCTTCTATTAGGAAATGATCTGTGGGGGGGTGACAAAAAGGGGTGTCAAGGAGGGTCATTTGGGTGAGAGTGAGAAATGTCCCAATTTTCATCTGAAGAATGTTGGAGGGTATGCACAGTAACTATGGCTCAGTAAGACTAGACAAGCATGTGGGCTCCCAAAGAGAAGCTCTTAGCCACTTTGCTCCTATCTGGTTGTTTGTACTGCTACACCGCACCAATGTTTGTTAGGTTGAGTGTGTCATTTGAACTGGGGCATGTGGTTAAGCTCTCTCCCCGCTAACCACAAGCTGTAGCCATAGTTTGTTCTTAGCTGTAACCAAGGTCTGTTGATAGTCACAATGGTCTTTTGAAATAATTCAGACTCACCAAAAACGAAAGTTCTCATCACTTGTTAATGGACTAGAATTCATTTTGCAAAGACTAAGCATCAGTTTAAAGAAAGAGCTTCCAATAGAGAAGAGGAACCTATTTCAGGAACCGATGCCTCTCAGACTCTTTGCGCATCAGACACATTCAAAAGGCACCGTGCATCTTTTACTGAAAAGGCATGTAATGATCATATATTTAACAAATTTAAATGGTTCAATTGGCTCAAAATCAAACGGTTCATCCTACTTGCTTCAGGAGAGATAAAAAGTATTAAACTTTATGAAGGGCTGAAACTCTTAGATATGTTTTTTAAAATCTTACGCATTACCAATAATTCTACCCTATTAACCAGTGCTCTATAGTTTCATAATGAAGATCAAATGCAGCAGAAACTATATAATAGGAGTACCTTTGTAGATCAAATTGAGTCTACTATAAGAGAAGTGATCACTGATCCTAAGATGTTATGGAATAATAAACTTAAGAAATTGTGCTGCTTTTCAAGTTTATGTGACTATGATTATTTAATTTTCTTTTGTGCGTGCTCAAGTATAGCTGTTATGTGACTACACATGAGAGAACCTGAAATTAATTTGTCTGTATAAGATCAGTGACTGTACAAATTCTTATGAAAACTAACATGCCATGACAATAGTAATTTTGATAAAATTACAGCAAGAACTGCAATTCTCTGCCATCTGGCTGTCTCATTTTAACTACTTTGATGTGCTTTTTATTACTTATTTACTTACTTCAACTACTTTCTCAGTTGTTATCAAGCTTATAAATATTCAGAGCAAAAGGCTACAATATCAGACAATGTATCTCTTCATCTTTAATATTTAAATTCTGTACAAAAAAACCCTCTTAATACTACAATCAGTGTCTTTTTAAAAACAGGGATATTTGCAAAATCCTCATTTAAGCATTAAAGTAAACACCAATTTTGGGGGCTTTCTACTATAAAGTATTTAGGACTTGAAACTCCCCATCAGCATCCCAAATTAAACCTTTACACACCCTTTTAATTAGATGTGAAAACTGAATCAGACATTTTTCTTAAACTGTAATCATAATTCTACAGTAATGAAGAACTTCAAGGATATCAACACACACATTCAGAAAAAAAGAAAGAATCTCATTTACTTGGGGTCATGGTATCAGGACTGTGCATTTCTAATTCAATCATATTTATTCTAAGGGAAATCAGCCCACTTTGATGACTTCTTATGAATACTAATGAGTCGTCATCATTTGTCTCCTATATAAGGGGCGGAGAATGGAGGAAAAGGTCAAATGCAGCCTGTATCTGCCTACTGAAAATCTGTTTGCCTGCGAAAGATGCAGATCTGAAAACTTAGAATTTGTCTTTAGGAAAGATACAGCACTATAGAGCACTATACCAAACTGTAATAGATGGCATTTTATTTTCTTAGTTCAAATTCAAAAAATCAAGACTCACAACTCAGATACTTTTGGGTCGCCTGTTTGCATGTATTATTTGTAAAAAAAAAAATTAGATCACAAAACAGCATAACCATAGAAGGTAAAGGTAAAGGTACCCCTGCCTGAACGGGCCAGTCTTGACAGACTCTGGGGTTTGTGCGCCCATCTCACATCTATAGGCCGGGGGCCAGCGCTGTCCGGAGACACTTCCGGGTCACATGGCCAGCGTGACAAAGCTGCATCTGGCGAGCCAGCGCAGCACACGGAACGCCGTTTACCTTCCCGCTGGTAAGCGGTACCTATTTATTTACTTGCACCCGGGGGTGCTTTCGAACTGCTAGGTTGGCAGGCGCTGGGACCGAGCAGCGGGAGCGCACCCCGCCGCGGGGATTCGAACCGCCGACCTTTCGATCGGCAAGCCCTAGGCGCTGAGGCTTTAACCCACAGCGCCACCCGCGTCCCTATAACCATAGAAAATAACACTCAAAAATGGTCAGTAAATGTGTTGACTTGAGAGATGTATCTAAAGAGACACATAATGCAAAGCTAATCATTTCGGTTTTAGTCTATTGTTGTTCTGCTGCATACTATTATTACCAACATATGCTTGGAAAATGGACTGTTGTAATTTTATGGGGGGGGGCAGGTTTATGTAACACATACCCAGATTGATTATGTTAGATGAGAATCATATATACAGCAGTGGTGCAGCTAGAGCTAGACCTGAGGGCCAAAGTACAGAGCCCTGCTTTCTGCGACTGCCCCACCATAACCACTCAGAAAGCAGCAAAGCTGGGGTAGCGGCAATCAGGCCTTCTATCAGCACCTGGACTAGTATGGTATGCCAAGCCCACTAAAGTTGATGCTGGTCCCCACAGCATACTTTCCTCCTGCTTATTCTGAGTCCAAGGTTGAAAACTGCTTAGCTGCAGTACTGATACATGGTTAAATACTAGCCTAAATTTGTGTATCCTTTGTGCAAGGCACCAGGTATTAGTACATCATTAACTCTAAAGACTGTGCTGGAGATTTTCCATGTACTTTTTAAAGCAGCAATTATAAGTTATAAAATTTATTAATATTTTATTGACATGGAAATGAGAACAGGGGCTTACTTCAGATGTCCATGCGGGGGGGGGGGGAGATTCTCAAGAAGATTCAAGAAGATGGCTCTTTCCCATCTTCAATATTATACTGGGAAACAACCATTGATTTTTATTGTGGTTATAATTTTATACAGTGGTGCCCCGCAAGACGAATGCCTCGCAAGACGAAAAACTCGCTAGACGAAAGGGTTTTGCGGTTTTTGAGCTGCTTTGCAAGACAAATTTCCCTATGGGCTTGCTTCGCAAGACGAAAACGTCTTGCGTTTTTTGCAAGTTTGTTTCCTTTTTCTTAACACTGTTAATACAGTTGTGACTTGACTTCGAGGAGCAACTCATAGAACGCGGTGTGGTAGCCTTTCTTGAGGTTTTTGGTGATTTTTGAAGCTTTTCCAAAACTTTTCCGACACCGTGCTTCGCAAGACGAAAAATTCACTAGACGAAAAAACTCACGGAACGAATTAATTTCGTCTTGCGAGGCACCACTGTACCTCATTATAACACTAGCTATATAGGTAAAAGTTTCACACACACACACAAAATAATGCTCTGAATTCCAGTGGTGTGTATGTCTCCCCCTCCCCTGTCTAAATCCCTCCCACAAGCCTACTTTGACCTTCTTCCAAGGAAAAATGTGCTTTTTGTATTTACCTTGGTTTTTCACAAAGCCATTCAGGTGACTGGTGTCCCCATCCCTACCTTTAGTATTTCAAGTGTTATTGCATGGTTATGAGTTTGTGGGTGCTAGACATTTCTAGATTCCTGGATACAGTAAATGCTAGAATTTAATCAAAGGCTGCTTCTAATCTTGGGATATTGCCAGACCACTGTGATCCCTGGATCTAGCTATGTGCCAGATGTCTCTAAAGCTTGGATCAAGAAGTGTTAAAAGCCAATTAAGCCAGGCTAGTTTCCTGATGAAGTAGTTGCCATGATGGACCATTTAGAAGACAAAGGATTAAAGAGACTCAGTGTGAAACGGCAAATAGGTAGGGCCCCTCCCTCAACAGATAAAGCCAGGGTTTAAAGTTGGAAACAATGTGAGTTAGAAGTTTAGGATAGGAAGGAATGATGTCACTGAGAAGGAAAGCAGAAGCTGGACAGAGAGAGGGAGAGCAATGTTAGAAAGCAGCGTCAAATCTCTGTTTGAATCCAAGGCTGCAGCCATGGGAGAAGCAAGGCCTTCTTGGGGTACTGATGCTGTGAACCCCTCCAGTTTAGGCTCAGGTTATATATTTGTAAATAAACCATATATCATAAAGACCAGTACAGTCTCTGCTGTGCCTCATTTCAAAAAGGAAACATGGGCCCTGGGGGAGTGCCTGAAACCCCTGGAATCTCACATCGCTTGGAGATTAGGGTGCTGTGCAACAGTATTATTATTTACTAGTGCTGTTGTCCTTTAAAACATTTAATGCCCTTTAAAACATTTATATAAAACAAAACTGTACTCTGGGTGAATGCTGAAACTTCTCGCTGCTTGGAAGTTGAGCACCTATGTGCAACAGTACATTATTTCAACAAGCAAGCAAAATATTCAGGCAAAGTAGGGGAAGGCAGGGCAGTGCATTATACTATGCTGGTTGGAATAATGACTGCATAGGTGGCGGGTTCCTAGTCCAATTGGAAAGAAATCTCCTAGCCTTAGATTCTTCTGCTTGCCTACAGACTGGTATTCCCAGGCCCAGAGTCAATCACCTTAGCACAGTGGTGCGTCACAAGACGAAATTAATCCGTTCCGCGAGTCTCTTCGTCTTGCGTTTTTTTCGTCTTGCGAAGCATGGCTATTAGCGGCTTAGCAGCTATTAACGGCTTAGCGGCTATTAGCGGCTTAGCGGCTATTAACGGCTTAGCGGCTATTAGCGGCTTAGCGGCTATTAACGGCTTAGCGGCTTTAAGAAAAAGGAAACAAACTCGCAAGAACTCGCAAGACGTTTCGTCTTGCGAAGCAAGCCCATAGGGAAATTCGTCTTGCGGAACGACTCAAAAAACAGAAAACTCTTTCGTCTTGCGCGTTTTTCATCTTGCGAGGCATTCGTCTTGCGAGGTACCACTGTATACACAATGTCACTACCGTTGGCTTTAATGTCCTGGTTCAATTAATAATAAGTATCCAAAGATTTCCAATTCAGTACCTTGGAGGGGAGGAGGGAGCCTCTTCTACAAAATTCATTGCTGATGAGACAAAATAGTTCCACTATAATTCACTTTGAGCTAATTTCAGTCATTGCTAATTCATGCTGAGGTGAAAATTAGTACCAAACAACAAAATGACATGAATTCTTAAAAACACAGGAAACCATGTTTACAGATATCACCTGCGTTCATATTTCCAGTATAAAAAATTCAGCTAGAGAAGCAGAGGCTGGCAAAAAAAGCTTTCTTTCATGTTATATTATTAGGAGCTTACTCCCACTACAATATTTCAGATTATAGAATTAATCAGTGCATGGTTGACTAGTTTCTATAACCCAAATCAACAATGGCTGTACATGTATACGTATTCAGACAGCTTCTTGTTACACCGAATGTCTGTGTGTGTATATAATACTACTATAATATTATTATTCTACTATAATAATTTAAACAAATAATATGCCCCCCTATTATTTCACCTCAACCATTAGGAAGAAATCTTACAGTCATCACTTGAGTGGCAAATATTGGGCAATACCCACTTGAATTTAATATACTATATATTTTGGAAAGGTGTTTGTTTGCAATGCATTTGGACACATCTTAAGATTAGTAACCAGATTTTGTATAATAGTTCCTAAGATCAAGGAATAAAGATGGCATTTTGAATAAAGATGGCAGAGGGAACCTTTCTAAAGTGCACCGATTTTAACCACTAATTTCAAAACTGCACTGATTTGGTAGGTTTCATATTTTATTCTTGAGCAACACTGAGTAGGGGGCTGCTAGTATACCAGATCCTTAATATTTAATCTTATGCATATATCTGTCTTTAAACTATTGTGCTAAACTTGGAATACCAGGTAGAGAGCATGGCTGAATTTGGCATGACAGCAATAAACTAAAAAATATGGCATGACAGAAATAAACTAGAAAGAAAGACATGTAATTATTTATTATATACAGTTCCTAATTATCATATTAATGAGAATCTTCTTCCTGAAGAAAGCTAAATTCTGATATTTTTCTAATGGAGATATATCAGTGTCACAGCTTTCTGTCTGAAAACTGCTAGGAAGTGTTCTGACTACTAAAACATCTGGTCTGATTCACTTTGAAAGTGGATAAATGGGGAAGGAGTCTAGAGCCTATACTGGGTTAAGAAACATCGAACATTGCACTACCTGAATACTTTACAATCTTCATTTGGACTGATTGCTAATACTGTCCTGTCTCTAGGTGTATTATGTGTGGAAGGATGTAAAATCCCAAGAGCACTGAAATAGAAAGGAAACAATCTATAATTCTGTAGAGCCTTTCTCATAGAAAGCATTCTATGTTACCCCAGATATTCCCCTAGAAAGACAAACTATTCAAATGCATTTTCAACAAATCTAAACAGTAGGCTAGATCCAAAGTTTGTGTGAGTGGCACGCAAGATCGGAGCAAGGAAAGACACCATTTTTGCCAATTCTTTCTTCTTTTTGCAGCCCCCTATGCCCCCTGAAATCCTGTTCCCAAGGGTTTGGGGGGTCCTCCAGAACAGCATAGGAACTGGTGCAGGTTGCTTTAGGGGAACTCAAGCTATGTCTTCTCCCCCTTCCTCTGCTGGATTCTCAGTCTCTGGGATACAATGAATGCTCCTGTTTTCAGAAGAAACACTCCGGATCCAATGTTATGTGCTTTTAAATCAGTAATTAATAGCTGGCTACAGGGTAAATAGGGACGCGGGTGGCGCTGTGGGTTAAACCACAGAGCCTAGGACTTGCCGATCAGAAGGTTGGCGGTTTGAATCCCCACGACGGGGTGAGCTCCCATTGCTCGGTCCCTGCACCTGCCAACCTAGCAGTTCAAAAGCACGTCAAAGTGCAAGTAGATAAATAGGTGCTGCTCCGGTGGGAAGGTAAACGGCATTTCCGTGCACTGCTCTGGTTCGCGAGAAGCGGCTTAGTCATGCTGGCCACATGACCCAGAAGCTGGCTCCTTCGGCCAATAAAGCGAGATGAGCGCCGCAACCCCAGAGTCGGCCACGACTGGACCTAATGGGCAGGCAGCGGCGTAGCGTGAGTTGTCAGCACCCGGGGCAACGCAAGTAATTTGCGCCCCCTAACCCGGGGCAAGGCACGTAATTTGCGCCCCCCCTAACCCCTAACCTTCGAGTTGCCGCTGGCGCTGCTGCCCAAACGACGACGCTTGCCCGGAGGAGGAGGGGGGCAGAGAGGCGAGGAAAATGCAATGGCCCAGCAGCTGCAGCAGCACCGGCGGAGGCGGGGCTGTGAGGAGGGGCTGCCTGGCGCGTCCTCCGCGGCGAGCGCTGAGAGCTGCTGCCTGCCGGGCGCCTTCAGCCAGGCGCCGCGAGACATGCGGCTCTGCTACAGCCTGCGCCCGAGGCTCTTCGGCGACTCCGGAGGCAGCGAGCGCGCCCCCCAGAAGTTGCGCCCGGTGTGGCCGGCACCCCTGGCACCCCCCACGCTACGCCACTGTGGGCAGGGGTCCCTTTACCTTTACCTTTACAGGGTAAATATTCACAGTTGGCAAATAATGTTCCAAACACAACAGCAAGACTAACAGTACAGCTAAATGATGTATTGTAGGAAAGAAATCTAACCTATTAGGGAATGATTCAGAAAACCAACAGTGATTTAAAATGTAATTCCTCCAACACAAAGAAACAGCAGCCGTTTTTTATAAAAAATCTGGGACAGTGCGATATGCTCATATTAGCAAGTCTCTCTCTCTCTCTCTCTCTCTCTCTCTTCATATTCCTGCATTGTGGGGGGTTGGACTAGATGACCCTTGTGGTTGGGGTCCCTTCCAACTCTACATTCTATCACACACACACACACACACACACACACACACACACACACTGTTAAGTAAGGATAATAGAAAGAAACACTCCTGATAGGCAAAAGAAGAGGGGACGAATAGTTAAAAGAGTTCTGAACCACAGGTGGTTATATTTACTGATCTAAAACAATTCCCTAAAAGGGTGACTACACAGCAGTTGAGAACATGAAGGGCATGTTTTCTTTAAATGTACCCATTCCTCTTGAATTCTGACATTTGCACAAATCTTGTCATGCCCAGTGACCACGGAAGGCTCACTTCCCCAATTCAGGAAGTGGATTTATTAGATTACTATATTAAAGCACAGAAATGCCAGAGAATTTTTATTTATTTTTTGCCACATTGATTTTACAAATAATATTCACAGACTTTCCCACTTGAGGGGAATCTGACAAAATGAGCCAACCTTCCTGAACACGTTCAATACGTCTTCATAAAGCACACTGGAAAACACAAAATCATCTACATTCTCCCATTATGCTGCTGTCTGAAATAAAACGACAGGAAATATGTTATTGTTGGCTCTCTCTTTTTGCTGGGGTTGGGGTGAGGAAACACATGCATTTTTACAAATACAAGGGCCAGCAAGTCGTGCCTGTGACTCATTTCTCTGACAATTTCAAACTGCTTGTCTTTCATAGGATTTCTTATGGCTATTTACATTTTCACTCAGTGAAAATCAATTACCTTCCTGCAATAAGCCTCATTTACTACCTTTGAGTATAATAGAAACACCATTAGGATGATGACATTACCCAAAAGAAGGGCACCACACAGTTGGTAGACATAAATTAGAACCCTTTCACATATGCATTAGAAATACTGCTGTGACTGAAATATGCATAAAATCCGTATCTATTAGAGCTATTAGTGTGTGGTGGTGATGATTTTGAAGGAGGAGGGGGAGATTGTGATCTACTACTTTGACAAAATTATGTATTTCTCTTCCCCCCCCCTCAGTATGTGCCACTGATGCAATAAGCACAGGCCCCCAGCTGAGCTGCATTTGGAAATGCCACTGAGCATGGTATGCGCGCTTCACTTCCCTTTGCCGAAGCAAGACACTGTCAGGAATAGAGTGCATGTGTGCCGCCAAGCCCGCTCCTCCTTCATCACCCTGACCTCCACTGTTAGCGGATGTCTGCCTCGGTGAAGCCACCGCTCATGTGGAAAACAGCTCACACAGATCAATTCATAGGATTTAGGGACATTTAACTTCCATCAAGCCCACATCATCGTATTGATATTTGAAGACTAACTTATTAGCAGACATTAATGGGACTAACATAAAGGACTAGATATTTACAAGGAAGAGAGAAAGAGACAGAGAGGCAATTTTTTTTTTACTAATCTAGAAATTTCCCCCCTCTGAGATTGCCAAGCTGAGGAAACTGCTCTAAATGTAGTTATTTTTACCTGGGTTCTTATAAGCTTAAGCAAAACAAAATTATAACTCAGTGTGAAAAAGGAGGTTCTGCTTAAAAAACCTTATGCATAAAATGTGTAAAGTATGCTGCTGCTCCCCTCCCACCAACGGATGGATTTGATAGCACAGCAAGCTCCGTATGAATTAAAAAAGTATTAGGACACAGTCTTTTTATGAAAAGGATTTGGATTCTAATCCACCTGTAATATTTATTACAGAGATAATGTTGAATTCATAATTAGAACTGCAAGTTTAGACAATTAATTTCTTATTCCTTGTTAGAGTTAGCAAGTTTGCGAAGCACAGGGTGTGGAAAACAAGGATTTCATTATATGGCAATGCTAAGCTTAATAACATTCAGTCAATCCCATAGAATTTCAGGATGACCGGGGGGGGGGGGGGAATGCAACATTACCTACAAATTAGGCTTTAGATATATTCTATGTGACGTTGATGCCAATGGAAGCTTTTTTAAAAAAGCCTTATTGCCATGTATAGGAAAATTTTGAGGAAGCAGAAGCTGCAGTTAGGAAGGGTTAAATCGCCCCTCCCCATCAGTAACTCCCCACCAAATACCCCCAGAGCAATCATATTTTTAAAAGTTTTCATTGATAAAAAGAGAGTGGGGAGTTGTTAGGAGGGGAGGGAGGGGAGGGGAAAGGAGAAGAAATGGGAAGAAGGGGGACAAAAAGAAATAAGGGGAAGAGGGATTGCTATGTAAATAAATATGTCATTAAGGATGCAATAAAGATAAGCCCCAATATAACTTTCTTCTGAGTAAACTTGAAAGGAATGTGCTACAAATTTATTTATTTTATGAAAACCCTGATGCATGTGACACACATGCTGCAGCCAAACTTCAAAGTTATTGGAAAACACTGCTTCTAAAAATAAAATAAAAACCATGAACTGTCTCCTCATAACTTTTCCCCAGTTTCAAATTAAGAGTTAAGAGCCTCATTAGAAACTATAGAAAGGATTGAGGAAACCATATATGGGAAAGATAGGTAACCTCCTTTGGTGACATAAAACAGCACAGCTTTTACTGGATCATCTTTTAAAACTTACATATATTGAAAAGCTCATCTCCACAGCTACTTTAAAGAACAACAACCCAACATTTCCAGGATTCTAACAATTTTCTTTGTTGCTTCTGGTTTATTTTTCTCTCTTGCACTAACTTTATTAATATTGTTTATGGTTCTAAACAATTACAGTTATTTTGAGTTAAGTAGTATGCATTACTCCAACAGGTTACAAGCGACAAAACTCCCAAGGACGGTAGACACCCAAGCAGGACTTTTGACTCCCTCTCCCACTTTTATTTTTTTTAAAAGCAGCAGCCTCTGAAGTTAAAACCCACACTATTGGGTAAGTCGCACACAATTCTCTGAATTGTCACCACATACTTGGAAAGTTAGACATATGGGATCTGTGGAAAAGGCTGTGGTCATAGATCCTGAAAGTATTAATAGAATGAAAGGTGTTAATTCCAGGGTCAGTGAATAAGTTAAAACTGGCTGGAGGTCACCATGAGGCAGTAGGAGGGGGGAGGCCGGGAGGGATGATTCCATTCTTTAGAGGAAAGCATGAACCAAAATGGCTTTGGTCTGACCTGTTCAGCCCACTTCTTCATCTTTGCATGTTCCCCACTTTCAGGGCCAGCATGCCTTCATTAGTAACATTCTTGCCTCTGGGGCAGAAGGTCATCTGCTGAAGGCCCACACAAGAGTCTAAGCACAAGGTTCAATGCTGACATTGCAACCATGCAGGACTATTAGGGGAAAGCGGTGGGGGGGGGATCCTGTCCTCTTTAGATGAGGCATTAAACTGATATCCCTCCTGGCAAAGTCAAAAAGAATGATTTTAAATGGGAAACAATAAGCTTTGGTGGTGGAATATGTGCTTTACGAAAAATAGCTGACTGGAAAAAAGAAAAGAGTTGAGAATGAATCCTACATTCTGGTAACTGGAACAAAACAGATTATTCTTCTCCTCCTCCTCCCCTATTTCTCTTAACCATCACTAGGGTCAAGAGAACCACCACAAAGTTTAGGAGTTAATGCAATGGTTAAAGACTACTGTTTTGAAATACTTGAATAGATCACAATGCTTTATATGTAAAAATATAGGCAGAGCTAGCCTTACCACTGGCAGAGTGAGGCAGCTGAGGGGCAGTGAGTGGACAGACCTTTATGTGCTGCATAGTCTGCCCTGCCCTGCCTAAACTAGCCTCCTACCCTCAGAAGCAGTAAAGGATGCTGTCCCCTGACAAGTGCCATAGTAAGATTAAACTGCCAGTTTGGTCAGCTTCTGTAGATGGAATGAGAGGATGGAGGAGGCTCAATCTTGTACAGCTCAGGCAGCAAAACATTTGGGGCTGGGCCTGCCTTGGCTCTAATGTTTCTTTTAGCACCTTCATTCCAACTTAGAGAGAACAGGGTTTAAAGTTATGGACTGAGCTATACAAGATGTTTAGCTTTTCTAATTGTGGAATATGTTAAAAATGGACATCAATAACTCATTTTCAACTTTCCTGAAGCTTTGTTGATTGCTGGTGTCAGGGGTTCAGGAGCAGAGGCGCAGGAAAGGGAGGAAACAGAGAGCGAGGGGGAGGAGTCCGAAGGAAAGATGAGTGATGATGACGACCCGAGATCTCCGAGTCTTTCCAGCGAATCGGAAGATTCACAGAAAGGAGCGCCAGTGGCCAGAGCAAGGGGGAAACCTAGGGGGACACCCCAGGAAGAAGGAACCAGAGGGGGTTCAGAGAGCAGTAGTTGGAAATCGGGGCCAGCGTCCCCAGCAGAGCGCAGTGGGGAGGAAGGGCGCCAGGCATCGGGATCCGGCGGCTCGCCGCAGGAGGGAGGGCATGAGTCAGGAGTGGCCACACCTCCATCGGGGAGCGAAGAAACGGTCAAGCGGAAAGTGGAAGGTTGGGGGCGCGCGCCAAGTTCAAATACACAGGAAGGAGGCACAGTAAGCAGCCCGGAAAGGGAGCCAGGTCCTAAAGCCCGCCGCAAGGAGGCAGAAGGGTCCGGGGGGTCAGCGTCGGAAGAGAGTAGGAAGGAGGAGACCCCGGGGGGCAGAGGGACCCAGAGGAGGAAGGAAAGACGTAAGAGGTGGAGCAAGGCTAGGGTATTAAGTTGGTGTACAGGAGGCGGGGAATCAGACGGAGCTTCGTCGGTCTAGCTTCTAAGACGTAGAGCTGCACGCTGCAGTTCGGAAATGGAATCTGTAGCTCAATAAAGACTTTTATAAAGTGAACGCTGGCTAGCGTGATCCTATGTGAGCTGGGATCTGGAAGCAGCTCTGACAGCTGGTATGACATTTCTATGCTTAAACCTGTACCTTTTACTTTTAAAGACAGGGTACAACAGTGAGAATTTTTAATTGAAAAGTGTATGGGTTTTCTAATTGTTTCTGTAATTTCCCCACAATAAAGCTGGGGTAACCAACGTGGTACCCTCCAGATGTTGCTGGACTACAACTCCCATCAACAATAACACCTAATGAAAATTAAGTATTCATGCATATGAGAATCACAGAGTAATTACATCATTAACCCTCTTGGACCCTGCTTTGCAGCAGTTTGGGGGACAAGTCCCTCCAAGAACATCTGAAGAGGAGGACAACCAAGACAATCAAGTGTCTGGAAACCAAGCCTTATGAGGAAATGGTTGAGGGATCTGGGTAGCCTGTAAAAAAGGAGACGGGGAGGAGATATGGTAGCCACCTTCACAAGGAAGATGGAGTAAGCTTGTTTTCCCATACTCTGGAGGGTGCCACATGCCACTTCTGCAACACTGTAGTCACTTCAGGTAGTCTGTAGCCGATTTAAATATTTATATATTTATTTATTTGTTTGTTTGTTTGTGAACTCCTCTCCCTATTCCAAAATCGGGAATATGGATTGTCATATGAACCACCCTTAAAAAGTAAACATGCATGCAGAAGGTGTTAGGTTTAATCCCAGGCTTGGGGTGTCATAGACCATGATTGTGGGCAATACTGAGGTAGATGGACGAGCAGTCTGACTCAGCATAAGGCAGCTTCCTGTGATCTTAAATTTAAAATCCTACTTATATACCTATCCAATAAGAGTTTATTCTCATCAAAGCAATCCACTTCCCCTCACACCCCAAACTGAGAAGAGCTTCTGTCATACCAAACCACAACAAACAGAGAACAACTAAGATGTTATCCATTCCTTCTTGGTCTAAGTGGGGACAAGAACGGTAACGGATCATATTCTAAGCCATCCCACAGCAAATGCGATTTCAACTTCTTGAAGATGCACAGTTAACTCTATATGCCTCCCTATCTCTTTTGCCACCTTTGTACAACTGCCTGGTTAATCACCCCCATTAAGTGATTAGCTTATAAAATAACCCTCCCTGACCCAATATTTGCAACATTAAATCAACTGAGAGCAGTTTATGTTTAAAATGTATTCATATGTAATGGATGGCCTAACACTGAAAAGAAATTTAAGTTGATTATCTATTAAGTGAAGTTGTTCCTGATTGGCCCATTCCAATTATAGTAACTCTCAGGACTAAGGAAACCTTACAGAACTGAATGGGTAAAAGGGGATCCTATCCAGCGATTGCCCCTGGAAGGGGCAGAGCTCCCTCTCAGTTCTACTCCTCATTTCAACATTCCCTCACAAATATGGGGAAAGGAGGATTGTAAAAGTATACCCAATGGAATAGTTATAAATAAGCAGCTCCTATTTCTTCTGAAGCAGCCCTGGGAAATCACACTAACAGTATGCAAACATCGGTCTGCAATCTGAGGAGTACGGAAAACTCATTCTGAGAGAAAAAGCAGAATCACATATCCATACAGGGCATTTGTCCTGGCAGTAAACTCCCTCTAGAAGCGCATGAAGAAAGTGTGTAGAGAAGACTACATGGCATCTCTGGACATGTCTGAGGGAACAGTTCTGAAGGCAGATGAAGAAACAGCTGCAACTCAGAAAGTGTGCCATCAGGAGACCCAAGGGCAGATTGCCTAGGAAGGTGTAGCAGAAAGACACACAACAGCTGTAGCTCTGAGAGCATGTGCCATCCACAAACCCACGGGCATGTTGCTGATAAGAGTACACCAGAAACATGTATGACACAGTTCAAGAGAGTATCTGTGAGGAAGCCGCAGCTTCCATTGGAAGAAAGGCAGAGCAGCCACTGGGTGCCTTGCAAAAAGGGCTGCATGGTTTTAGTGCAAGAGGCTTGAGAGGAAAAAATAGAGATAAACTAAAGTAATGCTATTTCAGAAGCACAAATGCTGACAGAAAGCCTTCAGATGAGGTCTAGGGTGCAAGTTATGTGGAAATGATGGAGAAACTTTGCTTTTCCTACACAAGGGCTGTGGGGAATACTGGATATTTGTCAAATACAGTGGTACCTCTGGTTACAAACTTAATTCGTTCTGGACGTCCATTCTTAACCTGAAACCGTTCTTAGCCTGAGGTACCACTCCAGCTAATGGGGCCTCCCACTGCCACCGCGCCACTGCCACACAATTTCTGTTCTCATCCTGGAGCAAAGTTCTTAACCTGAGGTACTACTTCCGGGTTAGCGGAGTCTGTAACCTGAAGTGTTTGCAACCCGAGGTGTTTATGGAATATACTGAGTGGAATGTTTGATCAGGTTACATGAGGTTCTCTACACTACTTTCCAATGTAAATCATAAGTGAGCATTTCAGATCAATGGTGAGTGCTTTTTTAAAAAATGGGAACTCTATTGTACCTGGTTCTGTACCCCCCACTATGCTGCTAATTTGCATCAAGTTCTGGAGCTGGAGGTGGGGCTACAGAACCAGATACAAAACAATGGATCAGAGGGCAGACCCAATTATCAATTGCATCCCATGACGCATTGTTGTTGTTTAGTCATTTAGTCGTATCTGACTCTTCGTGACCCCATGGACCAGAGCACATCAGGCACTTCTGTCTTCCACTGCCTCCCGCAGTTTGGTCAAACTCATGCTGGTAGCTTCAAGAACACTGTCCAACCATCTCGTCCTCTGTCGTCCCCTTCTCCTTGTGCCCTCCATCTTTCCCAACATCAGGGTCCTTTCCAGGGAGTCTTCTCTTCTCATGAGGTAGCCAAAGTATTGGAACCTCAGCTTCAGGATCTGTCCTTCCAGTGAGCACTCAGGGCTGATTTCATTCAGAATGGATAGGTCTGATCTTCTTGCAGTTCATGGGACTCTCAAGAGTCTCCTCCAGCACCATAATTCAAAAGCATCAATTCTTTGGTGATCAGCCTTCTTTATGGTCCAGCTCTCACTTCCATACATCACTACTGGGAAAACCATAGCTTTAACTATATGAACCATAGTCGGCAAGGTGATGTCTCTGCTTTTTAAGCTGCTGTCTAGGTTTGTCATCGCTTTTCTCCCAAGAAGTAGGCATCTTTTAATTTCATGACTGCTGTCGCCATCTGCTGTGATCATGGAGCCCAAGAAAGTAAAATCTCTTTCTGCCTCCATTTCTTCCCCTTCTATTTGCCAGGAGGTGATGGGACCAGTGGCCATGATCTTAGTTTCAGACCATATTTTGCACTCTCCTCTTTCACCCTCATTAAAAGGTTCTTTAATTCCTCCTCACTTTCTGCCATCAAAGTTGTGTCACCTGCATATCTGAAGTTGTTGATATTTCTTCCGGCAATCTTAATTCATCCAGCCTTTCGCATGATGAATTCTGCATATAAGTTAAATAAGCAGGGAGACAATATACAGCCTTGTCGTACTCCTTTCCCAATTTTGAACCAATCAGTTGTTCCATATCCAGCTCTAACTGTAGCTTCTAGTCCCACATAGAGATTTCTCAGGAGACAGATCAGGCACTCCCATTTCTTTAAGAACTTGCCATAGTTTGCTGTGGTTGACACAGTCAAAGGCTTTTGCGTAGTCAAGGAAGCAGAAGCAGATGTTTTTCTGGAACTCTCTAGCCCATGACTCATACCCTAGGTACAAATCTACAAGTACAAATGTACACCTCTGTTTGCTACAGATAGGGATTCTAACATGGTTTCTAAAAGTAGCCCTCACACTTGTGCAAAAACGTGCTCAACGGTAATTAATCAATACTCATATTTTACAGGTGAGGAACACTGAGCATGAAGGGGAAGTAAGTAACTGGCTTTAGGCTACCCATGGCAGATAATGCCTTTTACTTGCAATTTTACTTGCTGCATTGGGCAGAGGAGACCTTCTGATTTACTGCAAACCAGAGAGCAACTAGCAGATCCCAATATATCTTATGCCCACCCCCTGGTATAAAGGACAGTTTCCAGGCCACATGCAAACAGACACACATAACTCACAAATAAAAAGAACACAGGGGCATCCAGCCCAAAGGAGTAAACACAATGCCACCTTAAGTTCCGTAGGAGCCACGAGTCATGATCTTGCAGAATTTTCAGGCATACATATTTGTTTTTTAAAATATACATATATTATTTTCTCAAATACGCTTAGATTTATTTGTGTCATATATTTATCATACTTGTCTCTTCCTTGTGGGGCGGAGGGCGCTGCACACAAACCTGTACTGCTTTTGCTTTGCTGATAAATCCCCATGTCTTTACATCTCATTCACAAGCTTTCAGTAGATACCTTTCTCTTTAAACACATTTCTCAAAGCCTCCCTCAATGTTTAAAGATACTGTGAAAACATCCGAGTAGGTCACTTGCACAGCACTATTGTAATCGCAGTGACAAGAATGGGATTTCCCATCCGCATTGTAATGAAACGGGGGCAGACCTGCTGAAGAGATGACAGCCACTCTCCAGGATGCAATCCTGTTTGTGGGGGCTTAAGTCAGATAAGATGTGCACCGCAGAACGAGACAGAGGAAGGACAGGAAATGAAAAGCATCTACATTTACAAAGAGGCGTAAGCACTGTGAAATGACAGGGGAGTCTTGTGGAGTCAGATACCTGCTTTTTTCTTCAGGATTCTTTCCTTTGGGGTAGAATGTTATGGTTAGATGAATGTATCCACCTGGCAGTGCAGCCTCCACACACACAAAAAGACTATAAACTAAGGCTAGAAAGAAAAGAGAAAACCTTGCATAAACTCATAAATGCACAGTAATGGCTGACCATGTGGCTCTATCCCATCACAGTGGGGGAAGGGCATCTGACTACATAGGGCCTTTTTTGACCACCAGAGGCAACTTGTTAAATACAAGCATGGTACATATTGAATGTGATGATTAATTTCTTACATAGGCTCACGGCAGACATAATGGCTTAGTTCAGATGTTGCTGCCAAACCATGGTGCAGTTGCCAGATACATGCAATGCACCTTCTTCATATCGCCTCTCCCCCTCTGCTTCAGCAACAATTCCCCCTTCTACTGCCTGACATACAGTCACCATAGTCACCATACACATACAGTCACCATAGCGCCTAGGACTTGCCGAGCGCATGGTCGGCGGTTCGAATCCCCGCGGTGGGGTGCGCTCCCATCGTTCGGTCCCATTGCCTGCCAACCTAGCAGTTCAAAAGCACATCAAGTGCAAGTAGATAAATAGGGACTGCTTACCAGCGGGAAGGTAAACAGTGTTCTGTGTGCTGCGCTGGCTCGCCAGATGCAGCTTGTCACGCTGGCCACGTGACCCGGAAGTGTCTGCGGACAGCGCTGGCTCCCGGCCTATAGAGTGAGATGAGCGCACAACCCTAGAGTCTGGCAAGACTGGCCCGAACGGGCAGGGGTACCTTTACCTTACTGCCTGACATACAGTCACCATAGTTTGCTCCGCCACCTGAGTCAGGCAAATTATGGTTACCACTAGCCACAGTTCACGTCTGTACCAGAATCAGACATTTATGATTAGCACTTAACTCATTGCATTTATGCTATATAGTTAGAACTGAAAAAGGAAAGGATTATGCCAATAAACACTGAATGAATGAATGAATGAATGAATGAATGGGTGGATGAAAAAGGAAAGGGTGGGGAATCTGAATGGGGGAGAGGAAAGGGGAACACACAACCTCAAGGGAAAGGAGGAGAGGTGGAAAGGCATACAGTCCTGAGGAACTCCCAATTTTTAACCATGGTTAAGAGATTGAGGGAGAATGGGTTGCATTCAATATAGTGCTACGGCAAACATTCTACCAGTGCAAGCATTTTTCCTTGCACCACAGAACACTCTCCCCATCTCCTCTCCCTGCACCCCCCTAAATCTGTTCCTGGGTTTCCCTGCAACCCTCTTGAGCAGATTTGGGGAGGGCAAGGGGTGCACACATAGAGGTGGGGAGGGGGCATCCCATTGCACTAGTGCACCTCCTCTCCCACCATGGTCCTGATTCAGAACTCGGGGGTCATGCCACCTATTTGCATTGCAGAAAAACAACTACGTTCAGGACATCAGTGGACGCTTTCCTCCTCAAATACAAATAACACCCTTGAGCATGACTAATCCAGATTGGGATTCAAGTTACTCGTTTTAAAAAGCCTATCACACAATTACTTTGTAAATGGTGTCTCAGCTAGTTTGGCCCTCAGTCACTGATATAAGAGGGGTTATAAAACTTTCATAAAATTGCCATCTTTGAAAATGGATCATAATTTATTGTTCACATTGGTTGCTTTTTCTACTTATTTAAATTAGCATTTCCAATAACCTTCTTAAACTGTCATGAAATGCACTGCCCCAAATATCCAAGTTTGCAGAACAAAAATAATCATTTGTATATCATTTCTTTCATAGTAGCTCCAGATTTATTTTACTCAGTTCAGAAAGAAAAATCATTTGTTTTGCTTGAGAATGAATTATCATCAAGGAAGAGAAATTAAGATTGTTTCCAACTGTAAAAAATGGTGTTTCACTGAGCACATATGTGCACGAGGAACACTGCATAGAAAGTGGGGCATTTCTTTTTCTTTGCTGTGAGAGAATCTGCTTTTCAAAGTCAGGAGAGTTTTAAAAGCATTTTTCACACATGGAGGTAGAGGAATGGAGGCAAAGATAATGGTGCGGAGAAGGGAAAACAAGAAGCCCACTGTGAACATTTAATTTCCCCTCACGTATCTCTGGCTCATAAGCATTAAGTTTAAATAAGAATAAAAAAGGCAATCCTGGTCTAAACCATGAAAGGAAAACAGGCATATATGCAGTAATAATAATTATTACTACAATTGTTTACATAGGACTACTGTGACAGTAGTAGTAGCAATACTAATAGTAGTACTATAGTAGTTTTTAAATTATTAAAATGTTGATGTAAAAATTAATCATTTAAAATTGAGACGGTCTAAAGCCAAAATTATTACGTAGACAAGTTTTGAGACAAACACTTTTTAGAGTTAATGCAGAGTGTGGAAGTATGACCAAACGGATTGCAAAACTAACTGTGGCAGGATCCTAACTTCCCTCAAAATATCCAAAAAGGCTTAATACATCAATATGATTTGTACTTTATAATTAAATAAATGCCAAGTAAATCATTAAAAGAAATGTCAAGACCATCATTGGCAGCTGTTTTCCCTGCTAAAACAGGAGGGAAGTAGAGGAGCAGGGCAGCGAGCAAACCCCACAGCGGTCTGCAAAGTCACTAGTGGGAAAACAACAAAGGCCTTTCCATGCAACTAACACAGATGTGCCCATAGCCAAACTGTCAGAAGCAGTTAAGATGACAGCTACTCACAGTTCATTATTTCCTTCTCACAGGTCACTGGGTGACAAGCTGGGTCACCATGCTTTGTTGGCTGCTACAGTTCTCCCCCCCAAACAACTTCTATTCAATTTAAATAAAGGTAAGTTGCTCAATTTAATATAAGAATGCAAACAACCACAACCTCACACTGGCAGGTGAAAAACATGAAACACAGCATCTATATTACTTCTGCACCACGTTGAGTTAGGTTTGTATTGCTGTATCTAAAAAGAACAGAAAAAATGAATTTAAATTATCTAGCTCAAACAGAGAGCTGAGTAATTTTGTCAAGATTCAACTAAAGCATGTAATGAAAGCTAATTTGTCCCCAATTCAAAGCTTTAACCTTTAGAACATTTATATGGCAGATAAATCATGAGGAAAAGCTTGAGTTTTCAGTGAAAAGATTCACTCCATCATAATTTTCCCACAAAGTACAATGTGGGGGTTAAGTATACTGAAAAATTGATTCATGAAAACAGAAAACCCAAGGTGTTATGTTTTAAGAAATTAAAAAATAAAAAATAAAAGGGGAAAAAACAAATTCTTAAATTCTTCACTGCAAAAAAAAAAGGATGGGAAATAAAAGTGCTTTTAGTTATATCTATATAAACTAAATATTTCACCTGTGATTTATAGGAATTTTTTTTCTATTGGAAAAGGGTAGATGGCCAATGTTATATAGATAAAGACAAAACCCTGTTAATATTTTTTGCTATTGATGGCAATGAAAGATAAAGTATAACATTTTAAATTAAATCTTCTGGATTTCCCCCCAATAAATACCTGATATGGAACTACTGATTTAGGCGGAAGGGCCAAATTGTAAGGAAGCAAGTGGTCCCATAAAAGTCATAGGGACTATTCATATACCTAAAATTATATAGGGCAATGCATTTTGCTGTGCTTTTAATGTGGATTTCTGCATGCAGGTACAAGCAGGATAAATGTACACTTGGCAGATATAAGTATGTGTAGGTGCAGTAGTAGATGAAGGCTTGGGTGCAGAGTTATGTGAGTGAAGTTTGATTCGTGCAATGGGGCTTCTACCCCTCCTTATTGTATCCCATTGCACCCTGGAAAGCTGCTCCTGAGAGTTGGAGGAATTTTTGGAATAGTGTGGAGTGTGGCATTGGGCGGGGGCCCATGTGTATGGCAGCTTTGCTCCCTTAAGATGCCTCTACTCAATTTATATTGATCCTCCCCTCTCCCTACAGACTCCTATGAAATATCCCATGACATTCCGGGCTGGTGTGTGTGGCTCCCAAGAGCGTATTTTCCAGTGCACAGTGACAGCAGTGGGAAGGACGGAGTGAGAAAGCCCGACTGTTCTACTTGCACCACCCTGGATGCAAGCCATAGGTTTACACTGACAAGGATGTCTCACTTGACTCATGCACGATCTTTGCTCTACCTTGGAGTCATTCTATAAAGCCACCCACCATAAAAGTATCCATTTACTGCCAACAGTTCACTTTCAATGCATTATTCCATATGACCAACATCCCCCACCTTCTGCCCATTGGATTTTGGGAAGAACTGACCTGAATGGCAGAAGTGCCTATCACGAGGGAAAAAATAATCTGCCATACTAATTATTTTGTTTTGGAACAGACAAATCAATCGAATGTGAGACTTTGAGTGCCACTTTGTATTGCAAAGTCTTCATAATAACAGTATCAATTTGTATTACATGAAATATCTTTCATTTACACACACCATTCTTCGGCGTGTGCATCTATGCACTCCACAAATCTTGGTGAATCATTCAATATTGTGCATGTATAATGTGAACTGGGAAATCAGGAGTGGTTCCCAGTATAATGACCTGCTTCTTCTCAGCCTCTTCCATCTTATTTTTAGATTACCCCTGTGCCCCTTAATCAGTGGTGCCCATTGGGACTGACAGGGCAGAATGCAGTGAGACCAACAGTAGGTGGAACAAGAGCCAATGACAGGCAAACAAATTCATGTTTTACCTACGTCCTGCTCCTTGCTGAGCAGAGCAACACAAAGATCGGCACAAACTGGCCCTGCAGTTTTAAAAAAATCATTCCTGAGGTTAACTTTCTTGATACAGCAAGGAAAGTGGCTTTTTCATAGACTCGTAAAATCACAGAATTGTAGAGTTGGAAGGGACCATGCTGGTCAGCTAGTCCCTGTAATGCAGGAATCTTTTGCCCAATGTGGGGTTCGAACCCACAGCCCTGATATTAAGAGTCTCAGGCTCTAGTGATTGAGCTCTCTCAGGTCAGTCCAGAGTTTGTTCAGCTCAAGACTTAAGTCTACTAGGAAGCAGAACACATATTTTTTGGGATGCTTATACTATTGTGGGAAGTTTATCTTCCATATAACAGAGGCATTAAGGCAAAGTCCACCCTGTTTGAAAATAACAACAGTGGCCACTATTGGATCATGCATTTGGAAGGGTATACGGAGACTCTCACAAATGTCCACTCTACCGTTAGCTAAATAATGAATTGTCTCATGCTTGGATTCCTTCTGTGAGATTGCTGTATCATTATGCACTGAAGAAAGGGGAATGACTTTCTTCCTTTCCTGAGTACAACTAACAAGGGTCAAATGTTCTTGAGAACCAATAATCCAGCTCTAGTGACTTCTAGATTTTCAGGCAAGGAACTCTCAGGGAATTTGTGGACCTGGGTGGGGGGAAAGTGCCAACCAGAATCAGCTAATTCTCTGACCAGGGACATTTGAGAAGATGTTATTGGTTGTTATATTTCTCCCAGAACCCTGTAAGCCTGGTGTTAGTTTCTCAACCACTGTCTCACCTAGGTTTTGAGCTGCTTAGAGCCCCTTCTTCTTTCCTCACATGTGTCTATCATATGCATAAGATGTTTTGGAATCTCAACACAACCAGAACTGTATGCCTTACTTCACAGGTTTGGACGGCATGTTGCTGCCTCATTGGACACCTTCCCGTGAATGGCATTAATTGTTCATCAATTGTAGGATTCACGCGGCATGAAACATTGCAGGAGAGTGTTAGTAAACATATCCCACAGGTCACACAAAGGGACAAGCTTGTCTCTCACACAGGTAGTTTAGTGTTGAAGCTGATAATCAAATCTACGGATTTCATTGATTCTTGTGAAGGAAGCCAGTGACATATTGCCCTGGAAGTGTTGAGGGCAACCCTAAATGGCACATTTTGTGAAGATCTTTATGTGAACAGAGAATAGTGGTCAACTAAAGGCCTTTAACTGAGAGTTATCATTAAGTCTGGCCACCTGCTGGTGTGAGGGTGCTGGTTGCTTGCAAATATCTGCAAATGCAGTTGGGTTCTCAGTGACACCCAACCCACAATAGGTATTAGTAAATTTTGTGCAGAATACTGAATAATTTGTTTCCCTGGATCATAAGGAATGTTGTAAATGGGGGAAATGTTTAAAGATTTAGGTTTGAAAGATTTTTAGAAACCTGTGAGTACTATTTGTGAGGATATAATTAAAGTCAGTGAATTTTATACAGTGGTGCCTCGCAAGACGAAATTAATCCGTTTCGCGAGTCTCTTCGTCTTGCGGTTTTTTCGTCTTGCGAAGCACGGCTATTAGCGGCTTAGCGGCTATTAATGGCTTAGCGGCTTTAAGAAAAAGGAAACAAACTCGCAAGAACTCGCAAGACGTTTCGTCTTGTGAAGCAAGCCCATAGGGAAATTCGTCTTGCGGAACGACTCAAAAAACGGAAAACTCTTTCGTCTTGCGCGTTTTTCGTCTTGCGAGGCATTCGTCTTGTGAGGTACCACTGTATTATGAAACTATAGAAAACATTGCTCTTTCATCCTCTATGCTCTTATGGTCAGAACAGATATTGGTTATGAGCCCCGCCCCCCAATGTTTTCAAAGAATCTTGTTACTCCCAGGCGCTCATTCAAGAATTTGATCTTTCTACCATACACTTTTTTCTTTTTCTTTTTTTGCAATCTGTCAATTCTGAAATGTCACTACAGAAGGTGCATGGTGGTAGTCATAGAAGAGGTACTCTATGCCTATTATGTCACCAATATTCAGAATCCCTGGGGTTGTTTCATCAACTCAATGCAGAAAGTTGCACCATGCTGCATCATCTGACCAGAACGTTGCAACATAATGGAATGCCCACTCAGAATACCATTCCACATTTCATGTTCAAATCCTAAGCAGCCGGGAAAGATGGAAAAATTGCCAAAATCCAAGACTGAAATTTGATAGATGCCTTTATGACCAATCTCTGTTTGAACATAGAACACTCTCAACAGAGGGAATTAATATATAAAATATATTTCAATATTATGCAAAACATCTCATATTCATGCAAACTGCTTTGTGAGTTCTAGAGCCTAAGTACATCCAGTGAGTTTATTGCCATATAACACCCAATGCAGAAAAAGTGGAGGGGTATATGTAATATTGCTTATTAGTTTTGAATTTTAATATTGTTGTTTTACCTTTGTATCATATTATAGGTAAAAATATATCAAATGCATAAATGATGTACTCATATAAAATTAACTTCAGTAGAACAAAGCATGTAACCAAATTATACACTTTACTCTTCTATGCATAATAAGTTAACAATAATTACCTCAGTGATCCTCTTCCATCATGTACACATCAATCTTTTTCTTTTTTTAAAAAAACCTGCATAAATGTCACCCCTTTCCATTAGTTTTGGTCAAAACTCCATGTCTGCTTGCAAGCCAGAGGGCTTCTGAGATATTTCAATAATATCCAGGAAATCAATCTTACATGAAACTGAAGGAAAACATCTAATGTCATTGAACAATAAATATCAGTTCTGTCAGTGGCTTACCTTTGAGCTGAGGCCTTAGGATGTTTCTCTTCCAGTTTCCTCACCAGTGCCACTGTCAGCTGCCTATTCCCCCCCGAGGGACCTTCAGGCCTTAAGTGGGCGTCCAAAGGTCCTGAAAGTTGCTTCTCATTGCAGACATCATTTTGCAGGACCTATTAAATTATGAACAAACATACAATGAATATATGTTGTGCTCCATACAAATATTTACTTTGGATAAGCATATTTTGGCAGGTACATTTTAACAAGTAATGTTATCCCATGGGGAAAGGAGCTATTGGGGGGGAAATGTGTTTGTGTGTGATTGTATGTTGCGCTTCTATTTCTCAAACATGTGTATGTAATTAATATTCAAGTTAAACTCTCTCTCTCTCTTTACAGATACAGAAATGGTTTGACTTGGAATATTGATATTAAACTGTGAAGGGCAACAGCATTTCCTTTCAAAATGTTTTTCCTTAAAAAAAAATACTGCTCTGACCTGCCTCTGGCTTGATACAGTGACCTCTTCTGCTGCATTGCTATCTGTCTCTCGATGAACTGGAGACTGGGCCCCATGGTGTGTGCAGTATTCCGTCTGGGTCACCTCCTCTCTTACATTTAGCTCCTCTAGGTAGGTCAGGACAAACTCAGGGTAAGCCTGTAGGAAAGGACAAAGGCAGAGTAGTAACACATACCAGGATGCAATCAGTAGAAAGACAAGCATCTACAGTTTAGCACAGGGAATTATGGGAGGAAAAGTTGCTGGTGCTAGGCAATGACATTAAAAGATATGTTGCATCTACACAATTTTGTTTAAAACTTCCATCCATTTGACTAATGCAAAACTTCAACTCTATACAGAATGTAGAAAATAATTATACAGACTGTAACATGTAAGTATTAAAAAAATCACTAAGACCCTTCTAGATGTTTGCCGCAGTTGTTGTTGCTTTAATTGATATTATACATGGGCGCAACATGGCCTATATCCTCCTCTAACCAAACTTTCCTTTCTGATCAATATATTATTCCATCACTGTAGTTTCTGCTCAATCCATGCATATATATATACTTAGTGCAGAATTCTACTATTCACTTTCCTTTCCCACTTCCAATCATTTTTTCTAGTTTTTTCTTTGTCTCCCTTCCACTTTCCATTTCCCTGCTTAAAGCCCTCCTTAAACATGACATTAGATTTCTTTGGATCAGCATCATGGAGTGCCATTCATTGTTAAGGGTCAACTTAGCTCACAACTGGCATTTTCATGAAGGCCTTTTATAAAACTTCTCAAAATATGTGCCAATGGATGGCTACTGGATAGGGTGGAACCCTCACTATGCCTGCAGAATATGAGTCATGTCTCTGTGATGATATGAATGTTACCACATGCCTAGATTAGTGTAGTTGCTCTGCTGACAAAGGATCCACTGGCATAAGGTAGAAAACAAGCATTCTTCTCATTGAGGCACTGAATAATGTGATTGGCTGTTCACTGCAACTTTGCTTTCCCTTGAAGCAGCACTAAAGCACTCTCCATTTTTAAAATTGAGAGAGATGTTGAAATTCTCCTGTTTCATCTTATTAGTAAGCAACACTGCCCCCACTGAAAGTCACTACAAATACTAAAGTTTTCACTGACCCCCAAAATGAGGCAAGCCTTTGCTTACACACTTTTTGCCCTCAAAACCCATTCCACCGCCAATAAATCATTTGGTCCAGTTTTGGTGCAAATGACCCATATGTTCCTTTTTTGTTGCTGGGGCTGAACCGAGGAATCTTTTTCGCCATACCCTGGCCCCACCTGGGTTAAGGATTAGCAGCCCAACATGACGTATGTTAATATCAGGGATTATATGAAAATAGGGGCTCTCTAAAATACAGTGGCCTAGGCTGCATTGCAGAGTTCTTATGCTTACAGAGTGCATATTACATCTATAATTTCCTTTCAAACTTTGTTATTTTCTTTAAGCCTTTAATCAGAATAGATGAGATCCTGAAGTCATTTTTCTATGAAATAGTGCTTTATCTAATGAGCAATAGAATATTTGGTACACTGTAAAGGAAATAAATGAAGACTTTCCGAATTTCAAAACTAGGGCATTCTGAATATATACTGTTACACTGGTATTGCCCATTGTTTAAAGACAACTTTCTGGTCTCTGTACCAGACGCAGGGCTGAAGTCTATGGGATTAAGGGGCTGAGCCTGGTATGAAAGGGATGGCACTGTTGTGCTTTGCACTGAAGTGTTGGAAAATGTCAGGGAACTGCCATCGGAGCTAGAGGTGGAGGGAACGCTCCAGAGGGATGCCGGAGAGGGTCCCAGTAGGGAGAGAGGCAGCCCATCTGCTGAGGAAGGAAATCAGCGTAACACCAGTGGAGAAGGGGGGCAGATGGGGAAATCGGAGAGGAGGCTCCAAGACTCCTCGCCGGAGACCAGCAGAGAGAGTACGGGTACTCCGCTGCCCACACCCTCCCTGCGCAGAAGACTTCCGCGCAGGGAGAGTAGGAGGAGACTTGGCGTCAAACAGCTTTTATGCTGGAAAAGGTTCAAGAAACGCCCACTGACGGATTCTGCCAGTGACTGAGGCAGTCACGATGCTGGAGGCTGTTCAGTCAGAAAGGGTTTAACCAGGTAACCTCGCCAGCAGTGGCGGCAACTTACGCACGAGCAACCCCTAAACCCATTACAGAAAAGTACAGGTGCAAAAGGCAAGTTGTCCATCTTAGATATGCAACTACAGCATGCACCGCCAAATAACACTATCTACACAAAGCAGGCCAGCACAGCTAAACCTAAGCACAGTAATGACTACACCTTTGATACATGTGCAAAACAAGAACTAAAAGTGCATTCTGAGCAAAGTCTCAAGCAAGTGAGACCAGCTACAGACTACACATCAAGTCAATTGTATTACACACATATATTAAGGTAGGCATATTAAGTAATTAGGCACTTTGAAAACATTCTAGAAAGCATTTCACCACTATACAGATGACAAACCCCAAGGCTGAAACTAGTTCCAAAGACAATCAATGAATTCATGGCACAATACTCAAAACAAAGCAAATCACTCAAGAAAATGTACCAATTTGTCCACAAACTGGATGTCAAGTTATATACAGCTGTAGCCAATGTCCCAAGAGCCGAAGTTTGGTCAGGCTTTCTTGCATCACCTTTCCTGCTGTGTTCCCAAGCTCCACACCCACCCACAGCATTTTATGAGGGCTGCAGTGACATGGAGAATTGCTGAGAGTAGGGTAGAAACAGATTAAGCAAGTAGGAGTATTTCAGTTTAGGAATACTGATTTCTGGCCAAGATCAGTGCTGCACCATTTGAGGTTAGACTAAAGCTGAACTTTGATACACCTATAAATCAAACCACAAATTAATAAGTACAATAAAATCAGCATGTCAATGAATAGTACTGATTAGAAAAACGGGAAAAGAAAAATGCAAAGCTCACAGCAGTCAGAAGTTTAAGGAAAATATTATCATAAAATGCTTTTATGGTATTCTTAGAGAGAAATCAAGCAATGCAACAATACAAAAGGGAGAAAACATTTATATTGTTCATGTAGGAGGCCATATTTAACCGTTCATTCATATATGCCTTAATGGTCTCCATGTAGGAGTCTGAAGATTGAGAATAATTTTTAAAAAAAATGCTTATATATCTCACACACCTTAGGATGGATACAACCATCATTTCCAAACTCCCAGTGTTGATATATATTGTTTTTGTCTCTGTAAGAGAAATATTTCTTAAGTTAACCATCATCAAAAGCATACAGCATTTTCTATTTACAGCACAACTTACAGCAGAATTCTATGCATGATTTGCCTGGAAATAAATCCCACTACACTCAGTGAGGCTTACTCCCAGAAAACTGTGCACAGATTATAGGTTTATAACATATTAACTCAAAAGTTAGTTCCACTGAGTTCAATGATCCTTATTTCCAGGCAGGTTGGTACAGGATTGCAACTTTAGATATCATAACTACATTTAATAAATAATTCCACTTTGGAAATCTCTGTTAGTTTTAGAAAAGGAATTAGCCTGGGATTGCTAAATAGGAACAGTACTTGTTTAACCACTTCCAAACGTGACCTCCTCATAAAGGAGATGCTTTCAAAATTTATAACTCACCAGACAGATATTTTTGAACATCAGATACTTTACCCTAAACAACCCCAAACCAGAGATCCAGAACTGACTTGGCACAAGATGTAGTGAATTTTAATTTGTGCTACTGCTGATTATGTTATGTATTTTATGAGAATTGCTTTCAGTGTTAATTTGGAATTATGTTTAATACTGCCTTATTTTGTTGTGAATTGCCTTGTGACCGTTTCTGGTAAAGAATGGTACAGAAATCTCTGAACAAATCAATAAATAATGGTCAAGAACTCGGATGGCTTTGAAAGGGTTTTCAACAAATTCGTGGAGCATAAGGCTAACAGCGGCTACTGGACTTGATGGCGGCGTACAATCTCCAGAACTAGAGGCAGTTGTTGGGGAGCACAAGTGGCAGGGTCCTATTGTCTCATATTCTGCTTGTAGACTTCTCAGAAGTCACTGTGAGAATAAGATGCTCCACAATATGGCCCTTTGGTCCTTATTCCTCTTTGTAACAACAACAACAAAAATGAAATGAACTCTGATCTGAGTAAATTCTAACAATCTGAATTTTCATTGACTCAATAAATTTGAGTCTCGTATCTGTTCTCCTTCCAGATACAAGCTCAGCACTAGAAAACAAAAGTAGGTCACTCTAACCGTGCTTTCTCCACTGGAAAAAAAAAGTTCCTTATAAAGATTCATAAGGAAGATTCCTCTCAAACTGGGCAATTGTGGGATGATTTCAAGACATTTTGATCACATGAATCCTCCACATGATGCGAATCCTCCACATGATGTACATCACAAAGTGAGAGAATATAGCATCAAGAAAAGGAGCTTCTGACTTGGTGAGTGTCACATGCTTCACATAACCAAGTTCCACAGGGGTGACACTGAGAGGTGACTGAACAAAATCACCCTGGGCTGAGAGGGAGGGTAATTTGAAACCATGCTAAGGTTAAATGGGTATGAATTTAAGTTTCAGTGGTTCAACAAACAATGGCATGGATCGTAAAAAGTATAAATGGGAGGAAGTTCCTGTTGCACAAAAGACCTTTTAGAGTCATGGAACTCTCCTGAAAAGTGTGGATATGACATGGGGAGGGGACTGCATGTGGTGGGGTAGATTGCCAAAAAAAGCCAGTGTAGTATCTTTTGTGGCCAGGGCGGAGCTTGGGGTCCAGGTGGTATGGGATGTTATGCCAGCTGTGTCACCTCCTGGACAGATAGCCTGGTCAAAGTTATGCATATTGTAAGACATTATATATGTGACTGCCACTGAAAACGGCTTGAAAACTGCAGTTACTGGGGGGGGGGAACTGACAGGTTACTTTGGGAATGGTTGTTGGGAGCACATCTTGCTAGCGCTAAAAGAACATCACTGGCTCCAAAGTCTGGTCCCTTTCTGAGCACAAGAATAACATTTTGGTATCTTGTACACTGTATCTGTGTCTGCGTATCTGGAGGAAACATCTTTGACATAAACCTGCCCTTGAAGTGAGGTCATTTTTGAAAGTCTTCTACCAGGTGCCCCCAGAAGATGGCCTTTTTTTCTTATTTTTACTTTTATCTTATTTTTACCTTGCAGGAGCAATTTAGCCTAGCTCTGCGACTGAGCTGTAAAACGTCCAAGAAATCTATCTACACACCCAGACTGCATCTTTAAGATCCATTGTAGGCTATTATATAACACGTGCATTTTTTTATCTCTTTTAAAGGACCAAGAAACAAAAGAAACACAAGAACTACCACAGCATAAAGTAAAATATATGTGTCCTTGTTATCTGTCTATTTTTCCCCCTCCTGTCTATTGTTGAAAGAACTTTCAAAGGTGATTTAAAATATGACATTAAAGTAAAGGCTATGCCTTTACATGAATTTAATAATCCAAAAGGAATTAAAGGATGATGATAATTTTGAGATAATACAGTTTCACTCGTTGCATGACAAAATCTGTAAGCACATACAGTATTCTGGTAACATTCCGTTTATTTCAATGACTACACGTTTTCACTTTATCTAAATGATTGTATGTAAAAACCCACCCACCCTTGTATCAATACCTTTTCTGTAGACACAGCTTATAGCCTTCAAGAGGTATGCCATCCTGCATCACAGCTCTGATTGGACGACCAACAGCTAGGCTGCTTTGTACCATAGCTCGACTTAGAATCATTCCAGCCTTTCAATGAATGGGAAAAAAGGTTTTGAATAAGTTAAAAGAACCAGAAAATTCAACAATGTGTTACAAATAGAGAGGTCATTATGCCTGGATAGCTCAGGATATTAACAGTTGGAGAAACTGAAACACTATCCACAACTTAGCAGTCAATGAGCCCTGCTCAGAACCAGTGATCTTCTGTACAACAAGGGTGGCATTTTACAGTTCAGTGCAAAATAGAACAGACCCTTGATATCTTCATTTGTCCTTTTCCTCTGCATATTTCACAGTGCAACGATTTAGGGTCCATAACGTGTCACTTGCTATACTTATAACCACAGAGTTTACTTGAAATATGTATGCACAGGAAAAAAGTTCAGTGAACTGCAAAGATTGCAACAAATCTAGAGCCATTGAGTCAATTTAAAGTTTTACCTCAAGTCTAAAAGAATGTTGGTTAAACATCCTTAAAGCCTTTTGTTTATATAGATTTGTATACAGAGAGAGATATATATACAGCAATTCTGAAACAAGTAAGACAGCTGTTGCAGGTGCAATCTTTCATTGCTTGTTACATTTTAAAGGCTGAAATCCTAACACTAGCTTGGCAGTAAGTGCCACTGAAAACAAGAGGACTTACTTCTGAGTAAAAACAGCTAAGTCTGGGTTGCATTGCAGATTTTAATATTAGCTATCAAATGCAGGGGAATTGTATGCCATTTTATATGCAACTTATCTATGGTTCCTGCTTGCAGAGGACTCTAGCCACACTACTGACAGGCAACACTACCACTGACAGTGACACCCCAAATGGGACATTTGGGGGATGGATCCTAGGCTGGTCCAGCTCCCAGAGAGGGCGGGGGGAGGCTGTCTTCCTTCTGTCCTAGCTGGTGCAAGCAGTGGCGTAGCGTGGGGGGTGCAGGGGGGGCGGCCACACCGGGCGCAACATCTGGGGGTTAGGGTTAGGGGGCACAAATCCACAGGTTAGGGGGCGCAAATTACTTGCCTTGCCCCGGGTGCTGACAACCCACACTACGCCACCGGGTGCAAGCAGCAAGGCTTCAGATGGAGTGCTGGCTCTTCTGCCTTGCAGCTCCCAACTTTGTCCAATAATTGCCTTTAATATTGTTACAGTGATGCTCACTCCCTTTCCATGTATGCAAGCAATGAATCATAGAATCATAGAGTTGGAAGAGACCACAAGGGCCATCAAGTCCAACCCCTGCCAAGCATGAGTTTTTTGATATCTCAAAAGGGAACAGCGTTGTTATGCTACGATTCTGCTCATGGTGGCAGCTGACTGCAGTCAATTCAGCCCACATATCGTAGTTCAGCACAGAGGATATAACCACAATTAACAGATTAATTTGCTCTTGGCTTTGATCATCTATGCCCCATCAAAGTCAACTCCATTTGTTTTCACAGCAAACCGAGGAAGGCCCTGGGAGACATGGTGTAATATATGCATGATGATCTTTGTTAGTTGTGCAAGTTTTACTTATTTTTAATATTTAACTCAAAATCCCCAAAAGTAAACTAACAAGCGGAACAACAAATCTTTTCGCATATCAAACATCTGAATCCATTAATACAATGGATGCTCTGCCTTTTCACTATGGTACCTTTGTGATCAGCCACATGTTAGACAGAGGCCAGTGTGCTATGTCGAATGTCAGCTCTCGGCGGCCATTTCTTCTGGGAGCATCTTTCTTCATCTTTTCCATGTTAACTGACATGAGTAGAACCACCTGGGAATCAGCCTACACCCAGTAATAGAATGAACCATAGAACTTTCATTGATATGTTAGCATGGTAACACTGCAAATTACCAATAGAGAAAATTCTGTGTAACATTTCCTATTACCGTAACCCAAATCAATTATTTTAACAATCGTGAAGAAATAGTATGCTGTTATACTGCCATTGAAGCAGTCTTGCCTCCTACATTTTCTTCATTAGGGACAAAAAAAAACCCGTATGCCCAAAACTTCACTCAAAGTGCAATCCTATACATGCCTATTTAGAAGTAGTGGGACTTACTCCCAGGTAAGTATTATAGCATTGTGGTCTAAATATGGGTATGGAATGAAACATGCACTACCAAAACTCGAAAAGGAACTAACTCTGAACAGGTGAAAATATTATTGGAAGGGATGTTAGGATAATAGCAATGAGCCACCTTGCAGGGTTATAATTGTAATAACCGAGACACTGTATGTGGATCATTTGAACACGCCAAACCTTTTAAATAATACTTACATATTAATGTTTTTCTGGGCTACTGTTCATATTGGAATGGCATATTCAAAATGCTATCAAAGACAAAGAGCAAAAGCAGAGTTGGCCAGAAAGATACTCAGTTTGCTCTTACCTGTTAGCCAGCTGCTGCAGTACCGAGAAGAGATACCCCATCGTTTTTGTACAATGGGAACTAATGTTCTGCTAATCCCACACTAAAGGCTGAGGGACTTAAAGCCACAAATGTACTTGCCCTCTCCATTCTAAGTTGTGATCAGAGGCAACACAACTGTGTGGAAGATTGTCATAGTTGGAATTAGCGACAGATATCATTAGGATGTGTATAACACCTGCTGTAAGTCCCTGTGTCCTCATAGCAATGCCACTGGCTTTAATCTTATCACATTTGATTTTGTGGTGCAGTGGGGAGGAAACATTGGCCCCTTTGTATTCATTTGAGGTTGGCACCCAGCACTAATACCATGCTGTTCTTCAAGAGATATAATGCGGGATATTACCAAAAAAACACACACCCCACCAGATAAAAGAACAACACCACATCTTTCTAACCCAGCTTCAGGTGATTTTATAGTTTCCACAGTGTGTGGAGCAATAGTGTAACAGATACAAGGAATCACAACAGGAACATATATATATATATATATATATATATATATATATATATATATATATATATATTCTTTGTAACTTTCTTTTCTTATACACATCCCATGTTACTGAACTGGAAAAGCAAGGCAAGCTGTACGTCATAATATGTTTTGCCCCATAGAACAAAGACAAACCTTTTGATGAATATACTAAATTTTTAAATAGCATAGTATCTGGCAATATCTATATCTTTTTGAAGCCTTCACCAACAGCATAATAAAAATAATAGGTTTGGACAATGGCTGCCAGCAGCAATAAAAGAAAAGAAAAAAGTGTTCCCCATCACCCACAACCATAGTAATAATGCTTCCTGCACCATATTATTACATTTTAAAAGTAATAAATTAGGGTTGAGTGGGAAAGGGGATAACAACTTTTGCAAACATTTTCATCAGAATCAACAATCACTTTCTTGTTGTTGATTATATCAAAAAGAGGTGAAAGTATTCATCTATTCTGAGTGAGAACAATGCTTCATTAATTTGGTTTGCCAAATTAGCATGTGCGCAAATGTGAATGAGTACAGGGACTCTCCTCCCTGGAAGAGAGGGGAGTTGTTGTGGGCGGGAGCCCGAGCACCGCCCCTAGCAGGGGGCATAGCCCCTGCCTCCACCTCACCTGGCTGGCGCCCACGCCCCTCGGGAGGCAGCCAACCAGGTACCTCGGAGGGGGCGTGTTCAGCAGCCTTTTGCTGCAGCGCCAGCCTCTCCCTGGCCTCATTCTTCGCCGTCGTTGTCGTGAGTCACCCACCCTCCACTCCCTTTGAGTTAGGGCTTAGGTCATTGGCCTTGCTATGGACCTTAGGTTGGTCGCCCTGGTTGTCTAGGGGGCCTGGTAGGAGTTTTTCCATTTGGCATTAGGCTTTTTGGTTTTTTCACCTACCTCGTAGCAATCGTCACAACTTTTGTGGTATTGGTGGGTAGGTTAGGCATTGGAATAATGTGTTGTGGTGTGTCGAAGGGCTAGGTGTGGCCATCGCCTATGCCTTCAATTTTTGGGTATTCCGTTAAAGGAATCTGGCGGTCGTGTGTTCTGTCCGATGCCTGCTTGGCGGGAGGCCATAGCACGACCCTTGGTGACATCAGGGGGGAGCCTATAGTTGAATTAGCATCAACAGGCTCCACCTACTGGTGAATAAACCCACTTGTTTGTGAGATCCAATGCCTAAGCCAATACCTTTTTCACTGCTGTAACCAATAAAGTTGTGGCCTTTTCATGCCCATTAACCTTATATCATGTGTCCTTGTGTATTCATTTCGCATCGCGGGGGTCGGGTCCTCGAACCACAATACACAGTATAGGCACATCTTCCTCATAACTATGTGATCCCGCCCTGGCCCATATTACCCAGGAAGAAATTGTGTTAAGGGGGGGGGGGAATGGCACCATACAGAACCAGAAAGGAAGTAACTGGTAGAGATCAAGACTAACACTGCAATTCAAACTCCAGTGGGGCAGCAGCAGCCACAGCTCTGCCACTCATACTGGCAGAAAGTGGTGTGTGTGTGTGTGTGTGTGTGTGTGTATGAGAGAGAGAGAGAATGAATTACTGCACCAGCCTAGAGCTGTCAATGGGCAAGTGATGGCTTGGTATCTGGAGATTCCTGGTTTATCTCAGCCCCCAGAACTTTGTCAGGAGCTCATCCCACACTTGAGTAGGACCCTGGCAGAGACACATGCCCGACTGGCATGTTCTTTCCCTCCTGGTCAATCGTTTGGGAGCTTCAAAAGCTTCTTCTGCCCGAACATCACAGCGACCGATGCCAACAGACATCAGCAAACTTAGGGATCCGCAGAGTTTGCGCAGTCCGCATAACAGAACTTAGTAGCTCAGCATTTGGCTAATCTATATTTATTCACATATAAACTTCAACATGGCTCCCTCTCTCTCTAGCATCAGACAGCAAAGAGAGAGAACAAAGGACAATAGTCCCACTTCACAGAACACAAACTTCCTGTCTTCGTCACTTCCCAGTTTGTGGAGTCAAAACATACACCGTCATGTGAAAGACAACAATTCCATGACTGCAATCACGGGGAATAAATCTTCAACAAACACCACGTTCAATAGGAATGGGGAGCTCCATACTTGCAGAGAGGAAAAGGCATCACTTCATGAGAAAAGGCCTAAAATTGACAGAGTAAGGTGTGACCAATCCACCTCTCCCCCAGAAAACAGTAAAGAGGGGATTAGGATTGCAGCATTCTCATAATTTTTGATAAATAAATTTCTCCCCAACACCTCCCTCCTCAAAGTGAGCAAATGACTCATATGGAGACCTGGTCATAACATTTCATTTGAAATACAGTAGAAATTGTGGGGTTTATTTGGGGGGGTTACATCCCAGGGGTACCATGTAAAGGCAAACTTGTGTAAAGTCAGAATGACGCCCTGGAACAACCCTGGCATGAGAAATCTTACCTTCTGGAGTCAGCACGAGATCTTCTAGGGCCAGGCATGGCCAAACTTGGCTCTCCAGCTGCTTTGGGACTACAACTCCCATCATCCATAGCTAACAGGACCAGTGGTCAGGGATGATGGGAATTGTAGCCCAAAACAGCTGGAGGGCCAAGTTTAGGGCCATCCAAGATCTTGTGAGATCTTGCAAAGGCCTCCAGAACCCACATGTGACCTACAGAGAACCCAGAAAGCAAGGTGGAGAGCTTTTAAACGATGAAAGCCTCAAATCCTATTCTCCATACCTCATGAATTACTTATCTGCCAAGCTTTCTTTTTCTTTTACTCATTTATCCACAAGTATACATAGAAATAAAATATAAATTATAAAAATCGCAGCATATTTTATGCAACCCCCCCCCCCCCGAGAGATTCACATTTAGCATATTTCACTGCATATAGACTTATTTTTGGAATAAAACTTTCTGATTCTCTGAATCAGCTTTAGCTATTACATTGCAAAAAGTAGTTTGTCTTGCAGCAGTTGTTCTGCATTCTAACCCTACCAAAATGGAGTACAGTCTGCACTACAGACTGATCCTATATGAAGCTGCCACAGTGCAATGTTTCATAAGATCACACCTTAGGCCCAAAACAAATAATTGTGCTAGCCATCTATGCCAGCTTTCACTCCCCAAGGACTGTTCAGATGTTTTGGACTACAATTCCTATTAGATCCAACATCACACAACCATGTTGACTGGTGCTGATATGAGTTGTAGTTCTAAACAACTATAGGGCACTAGGTTGACAAAGGTTGCTCTAGTCAATGGTAAATGTTATGCAAGAGCTCACTGATAGATGGACTGTAGACAGACTGTGTGCTCTACAGAAGTTACAATAACATTAATGGAATTTGAAGATGCAAATATGCATTCATACTATTAAACATTTTTTCCTCCTTCAATAGAGCAATTTTAAAAAACTGTGATATAATTAAAACTACCCTCTGCTTTTATTAAGAAAGCAATTGCACTGAAACATACTGAACAACAAGGACACTGCTTCTAATGCTGCCGTTATCAACACAAAATGCCAGCAATATATCCCAGGTCATAGATACATGGCCTAGCTTTCTCAACAGTGATAAAAGAGCAACAGGCTGTAATTGTCTGGGTTATCTCTATCCCCAGATTTACGAATGTGGATTATATGTCACAAATTTTACTCTACTGGAAAGGTTTTGCCTGTCAATAAAAGATTAAATATAACAGTCAGGGGTTGAGCATTACTATCTATACCTGACAGCAATCTTAATGTGTGAGTATCCAGAACATGAGACTTTTGCCTTTTTAGTGTGTAATCCTCTTAGCATCTTGTACACCTCAGTGAGCTTTAACATTAGGACATTTTTTTAAAAAAATAAAATACTATTGGTATCTGCCCCTGTGCCTTGAATTTTGCTTTCAAAAATTGCTCTTGAAGGTATCAAATTACTATTCACAGCAAAGGGTTTACTCTCTTGAAACATAGCTGTTGCTGTGTCTTCTAAACACATATTAAGACATCAAAGCTTGACTATATTCAAAACTGGTGTTTATGTTTATGCTACTTAAAATATTTGTTTCTTTGGTTTTGCCTCATCTTTTATTTTTCTCTATCAACACAAATTAACCCGTTATCCCATCCTACTTATACATATAATCTTATACACGACATAATCTTATAAACGATAACCGTATACAGACTTTTGTATTAAAATGCTACTTTATCTGGAGTGTGCCTATCCAAAACAGCAAAGGTGTACTCATTTTACTGTGCTACTGAGCCACAATTATGTCAAAAGCAAATCAGAAGCTAGATACACCATGTTTATCTGCAGTAAGCAATGAGCTCATATATCCAAATAGGATTAAAAATTGGCTATAATTCCAAGAGTAATGGTCTACAACCATACACTTTTGTGTTTGGTTTCTGAAAGTAGAGATTAGAACAAAAGGGAGAGGCGCATCACCTTGATCCCTAAAATCACATTTTAAACAAATTTGCATTCTACTAACAAACAGCACTACCTTTGATGGCCTGAGAATTGTGCATATTTGAGGGAGAATCTCACAACTAGTTCACCAAGGTGACAGGACAAGGGAGGCAAAGCCCAGTTCTGGAATTATACATGGAAGCAGATAGCAAACAGCACCTGCTGGAACAAGTTATCTCTTCCCTATGACCTGTCCAGGGTCCTGAAAGATCTATCTCAATCACTCTTGCTTTCTGCTTCAGCTTTTTGTCCTTTAGTGCGTTGTTTTTCAACCACTGTGCCGTGACACCCTGGGGTGCCTTGAATGATGGTCAGGGGTGCCGCAGGCAACACTGGCCTCTGCCCCTCTTTCTTTCCCTCTCCACTGATGCCCTCTTGTATATCTGCCTCCCAAAGGCTTGCACAGCTGTTTGTTGCAGCAGCCTTGGCTACAAGCTCCGCAGGCAAGTGGTGCCTCTGTGACTGGCTAAGGGGTGCTGGTTGCTAGGAGCTGAGGTGGCCTTGGAGTACACAAGCAAGTGGGTGAGGGAGCACAGTCCACCAGCCCTTGCTGTTGGGAATGGACAGACAAGTCTCAGGCCCATGTGGGGCAGTGTGAGTAGGCACCTCTCTCTGGAGCGCAGGGGCAGCTCAGAGACCATGGGCAGTGGCAGCACCTGCCTGGAGGACTCCCAAGGAGAGAGGAGAGGAGAGGACGCTGAGGGAACACTCCACAACAGAGAGTGTTTTAGAAAGGGTGAGAGGCTGCCAGCTCTGCAGGGGAGACATGACTGGGCTCCACAGGGGTGCCGTGGAAGGAATGTAGTTGATCAAGGCAGTCGTGGACTCAAAAAAGTTGAAAACATCTGCTTTAATGGATTACGTATTTCCTTCCTTATTGCTGCCCTACCTGTTCCAGGCCACTTTAGTCCTGCTTTATTCATTCATTTATGCATAGACCACCCTCTAACAAAGTTATCAATAAATAAAACAATTCAAAATAAAAATAAAAACAACAAAATTAGAAAGAAAGCATAAAAACACAGAGAAGAAAAACATGCTAAAGATAAGGATTAGGTGGCTTGGAGAGAATAAAAAACTTTGGGTGTAATTCAGTACTGCGCTAGCTTGCCAGATGGAATAAGTGGGCTTTAACATATTGGATACCTATAAAAATTAAATAATAATAATAATAATAATAATAATAATAATAATAATAATAATAATTTATACCCCGTCCATCTGGCTGAGTCTCCCCAGCCACTGTGGGCGGCTCCCAATCAAGTGTTAAAAACAATACAGCATTAAATATTAAAAACTTCCCTGAACAGAGCTGCCTTCAGATGTCTTTTGAAGATAGGATAGCTGCTTATTTCCTTCACATCTGAAGGGAGGGTGTTCCACAGGGTGGGTGCCACTACAGAGAAGGCCCTCTGTCTGGTTCCCTGTAACCTCGCAACGAGGGAACCGCCAGAAGGCCCTCGACGCTGGATCTCAGTGTCCGGGCTGAATGATGGGGCTGGAGACACTCCTTCAGGTATACAGGACCGAGGCCGTTTAGGGCTTTAAAAGTCAGCACCAACACTTTGAATTGTGCTCGGAAACGTACTGGGAGCCAATGCAGATCTCTCAGGACCAGTGTTATGTGGTGTCGGTGGCCACTCCCAGTCACCAGCCTAGCTGCCGCATTCTGGATTAATTGCAGTTTCCGGGTCACCTTCAAAGGTAGCCCAAGAATATATTCAGAATATATTCTCTCAGAATTGAACTGCCTTCCATAAGATGCACATTCTAATCTCTTTTGAATCCACAACCCAATTCACATTCTGGATCAATCAGCATTACCGTACAAATGCATCTTATGTGGGGGTTCAGTTCTGGGTCGTCCAAGACCCCATTCTGCCTCTGCTCCACCCTGTTTCACCGCCCACCCTGCCCTCTTTGCAGCACCAAAAATGACACGTTTGCACAAGGTTGTGCGTGACTCTAATGCACATGAGTGGGGAGTCGCCTGTATAGCCAAACCCTTGGAGCCACCCACACAGGTAGAGGGTGTGGGTGTGGAGAGAGAATCCCCTGTACTTGCAGAAGCTGTGCCCACGACGGAGAGCTTAAAAGCTCTTTTTGCTCTGAGTAAACCAAGTAGACCAGGTAACGATAAGAGCTTTTAAGCTCTCTGCCTTGCTTGTTGGGCAAGTCCTGCTCTCAATGCAGGCTCTGGGAGGCTAAAGATGCTCACATGAGATCTCACAGGAACTCAGATGCTACAAAAAGAACTTTTAAGCTCTCCAACTTCCTCAGATTTAGCTTGTACATTTTCAGTGAGCCTGCCTTCAACTCCATATAGTTGATAATGTGCAATTTAAAACACATATAAGTTGTGGCAATAGCCTTTTTTCATATATATATATAGAGAGAGAGAGTGTATTCCTAGAGGGCTGAAACATTTAATTTGCAGATCATAGTAAAAAATGGTACTTTAAAAAGAAAACCCTCACTGCTCACCTTATATTGTATAAAATGGTTGTCTGACTCCACAATTTCCGAGGATTGACATTCCTGATGGTTTGTGAATTGAATGTTATCTGGAAATCCAGCACAAGCTTCCCAACTGAAATGAGCAATAAAAAATGATTGTCATTTGAGAAGAAGAGCCCTGCTGGATGAGGCCAATGGCCCATCTAGCCCAGGGCCCTCTTCTCTCATGGCCAGCCAAATGCCCATGCAAAGTCTGCAAGCAGGATCTGGGAATTGCTTTAATGTTTCTTCCAAAGTATAACGCGGATTCTAAATCAGCTCTCTGCAAGTTTACTTAGAGCAGTTTTACTACATTGCAACTTTCTATAATTCCTCACAGCCTTGCAAAAGGAAGAGGAGCTGAAATTTTAGTAGTCCAGGATTAAAAGATCTCAACTGGTGACAATTATTTGTATTTTTAAAAGCCAACAATTAACTGCAAAGACATATGCAATCACGTTGAGTTTGGTCTAAAGGTATGTCTGCTCATATAGGGACAATCCCAGTTATTATTGTCTCTCTAATGCACGGCAGTATTTTATTCCATATAAGGGAAGAGCTGCCAGTCACAGGGAGGGAAAGTTACACTACTGTGTTTGGCTCAGAACCTGCCTACTGCCCCTGACACTGGATGGCTTTGCCCTGACAGCAATTGTATGCACAGGCAATGCACATATTTCTGTAGATTGTATAGACATGCATTATATCCCCTCCCAAGGCACTTTGCAATTTTGGGCATTTGCACTGCTCATAGCCCTTTCATCATAGTGACTAATAATTGTAAGGTCCTAATGTTAACTGCATAATGTGCATTGCTATCAGCCAAATGAGGTGAGGCAGTGGTCAACAGGAAGAGTGGCTTTTTAATGGTGGCACCCCATTTGAGGAATGCCCTCCCCAGAGGCTTCCCTGGGAACAACCTTGACTTTTCATCACCAGGTAAAGTCCTTTTTATTTTCCTCAGGCTTTTTTTTGTTTCAGTGTGTTTCAATTCTTAACAGTATTTAGTTTCTGAACGTTGAAAAAGGAATGAAGGAATAAAGTGTGTGTGAAATAGTTCTCTTGATCCAAGTTTTTGTGACTATTATTTCATATAACAAAGTGATCTTTTGGCCATTCACATTTTAGTACATTAAAAACAAATGGCTCAGCTAATTTTAAATCAACATTGTTTACAGCTCAATTCCATACATATTTACTGAGTTCCATAGTCCTTACTCTCAGCTAAGTGGGCAATAGCACTGCTGCCTTTGCACTTTGCACTGGTGCCTTTGCACCAATCAGATGTGGCCGTCCAGATTATCATCTTCCATCATTTCTGACTACTGGCTATGTTGACTGAGGCTGGTGGGAGTTGGAGGTTTGGAAGGCGACAATTTAGCTACTCCTGCACTAAAAAGGCACAATTCCTTATTCAAATTAGCCACAAATTATTAAGGAGAAAGTGCCATATCTTCACATCTAAATCATCCATATATTTAACGGAAGTTAGAGGTTTGCTGAGTGTACTCCAAAGTAAATAGCAACTAACGTGTTTTGATGCTAAAGCAAACTGTAAGTGTTTGCTTATAATAGTTATAGCAACAGTTGCAATACACATCAACATTGGAATCCCCCCTCCCTTCCCCCTCCCCTACAATTTTAGTGCTTCAGAAAACTCATATAAATGTACTTGTCACATCCAGGCAGTAAATCAACTGTGGGATCCAGAAGTGTTTTATAAATAACTGTAGTGCCATTCTTTTCAGCTGCAGCCACTCTGTCAAAGGTCAAACTCAGGACGGGATTTACGGGAGACCTGAAAAAATGGAAATATTGTCAAATATGACCTTTGGTGGGGGAGGGAAAATAAGCTGCAGAACCAGTCATTATATGTATATGAAGCAGCAAGCACAAAAACTGAAGTTGGTAAAAATTAATTTAGCAACAAGACATTCAAATCTATACCTCTTTCTGTTTGACGCTACAAAAAATTAGTAATCTCGTAGCTACTGCCCCATTGAAGTTCCAGTGCTTTCATGTTGCGAATTAATTCTCACTACAAGCTAGCTTGTCATCTTTATTAACCTACAGGTTATAAACAGCAAGGAAATTGAATTATTCCTGGAATAGTGAGTCATCTCCAAGCAGAAATAATTGTTAGGGAACAAAGAAAAAAGAACTAAAACCAGCTCCAAGGTGATCATCTACGAAAGAGAAAATACAGTTGCATTTAATGAAGAATAGGGCACATGCTCACACTGGTGATTTTCTTAAACTATGAAGCTAAAATGGAGAAATGGGGGGGGGAGGTTCTCCTTTCAGCAGAAACCAGGTAATAAGGGAGACAGAATTCCTCCAAGAGCAGTGCAGATTCTCTTTCTCTCCTCAGTTCTACACCTTCATCATTTCTGAGGACCCACAGGCTGAGCATTGTGTGGTGCAAATTACAAGGTTTAGTTATGTCAGAGAAGATCCAATGTGGTTCTGACTTGCAGTTTTCCAATGGGGCAAACATGCTCTAAATTGCATTAAAAACCTCACAAGACAAGCATCAACTGGTGAGTAGTCAAACATGTGAAACAACTGTAAGAAATTGTTTGGTGAGGGGTCTGTAAAAGTAGCTGACTGATAGTCTTCTTGGAAGAAAGTGAAAGGGAATTCCTATTACTGGGAGAAGCTGGCTGGAGTAGGGCCACGGAGACTGGCACAACCCAAATCCCTAACAGAGTATTTAGATTATTGGAGGTGACAAACTTTGAAGGAAGGAATAAAGGTAGACTATAAGAAGAATCAACTAAGATTATCTCTGAGCAGATGTCAAATCCCTAGTCAAACATCCTGTCATGCATCATAATAAGTGATGTAATATTTGGCAAAATAAATCTGGAGATTTTGTGAATATGCTCATGGATTCATCAATTCTCCACTTAAACTGCTGAAAGCTTTTGATGACTATGACAAATAAACAGGACTTTTCCTTAGAGAAACCAAGAGGTGAGCCACCTTCCATGGAAGGTATGAATTAACAAGGTATGAAATGGCTGACTAGGCAGAGTCAAGGCAGCAGCCTTCCAGAAAGGACAACAGCATCACAATGAGGCCAGAATTCCCTGTAATCATGATGTCAGTTTGCCTGTCATGCAACCGTGGACAGAGTAAACAGAGAAAGAGGCTTGGAGGATTGAACAACGAGAGTCAGGAAAACTGTAAGAACTTTCACAACAGAGGCATTTTTGGATGAAGAACTTTGTGGTACCCCAAGGAGAAGGTGGAAGCTTCTACTATCCTTTTACTCTTACTCCACTAAGGACAAGAAAGTACAGGGTAGGTTCAGTACCTCTCACCTGCGCACCCCTCTTTTTTTGCTAAAACTTCAGACACCCTATTCTATACTTTTATACAATTCAGGCAGTACTAGGTTTTAACAGATCTGCCCAGTTAACTTGTACTTCTGGGTGGTAGCCTAAGACTGTGGGAAAGGCTCGGCCTGTATCATTACTAACACAACTGTATGACATCTGAGAGACCAACAGACAAGTGTTCAGATTTGGCAAATGCAGCTAGCAAAATGGCGCCAATCAGTTTTATGTTTATTAAAGGGACGTGCTGCATGTAGCAGTAGAGTTTGTCTCACATCACAAAGTGTTCATAGCCTACACCACCAGCTACATCTGAATACATACATATTAATATCAATAGTGGATTGGATGGAATGTCTTCAGACTTAACGTCCAGTAATTCTAGCAAATAGCAAATAATTGCTCAGGCTACTAAAATGCGGTCTGCAGTGAATGTTTGTGGCTATGATAGATGGTAACTATGCTGTCTGTGTGCTTGTATCACACTTCCTATTGAATACTATTTGGAGATGTCAGTGATTACAGAACATGGCCAGTAGGAAAAGCTTATTTGCTGAAAAGAGGGTAGAAGTTGTGCTTGCTTGCTCCTCAACGAGAGGTGTGTGTGTGTGCGTGCACATATAAGCAACGCACACATGCAAGCAACATACACATGTGTGTGCACGCGCACACAGAGCTAAGTGGCTTTTTAAAACATAAGTTGGACTTTATATAATATTTTACAATATTTGGCTATGGCCAAATGAAATAAAGGAGTTAAATAAAGACTCAAGAATCCAAAACAAACTCTGCCCCCAAAATTCCTGATGGCGACAGAAGGCAGAAAACCGAGACCTTGTTTCAATGCAGCGATGTCCTTTACAGGAGTATTTTGAAATGCTTCTTGCAGTGTTAACATATGACAAAAGCATTCTCGTTGAAAAGAAAAGGACAGGCCTGTTTGAAACTATGTAAAATGGAGATAGAAATACAAAGTTTCAAAAGCAAGCTCCTCTGTCAAGAAATTGGTGCTAGAACATATGTGACATCCCCCGCCCAAAGAACTAGATAATCTCTACAGAGATGAAATGACACATGTGAAGCAGCCTTTATGCCAAGATCAAAGAAAGAGTGAAGGAAAGTGCTTTTTAACAGGGTGATGTAATAATCAGAATTATTGATTATGATCAAATAATAAAATTCATGATATTTTTTCTTAAGATTGCATATCCATAGCATTAAAGCTGGCATGAAAATAAAAATCTATAATACCTATTTTTCTACACTTCACGTGAGTTTGTACATTTGCTGCATTTGACAGCACCCTGTGTACATATTGTACATTTCTTCCTTATTTTGTCTAAATGGTTCTTTCATACTGCAATGCCAATTTTCAATAAAGCAGCAATGCATCTTGTAGTTCTAGGTCCAATTTGTGAAGCAGCCTCGTGGACATGACTTCAAGTTAATTTTGGTAAAAAGAGTCCACTATATATTATAATTTCAACCTCAGGTATTACTATTCAGGAGATGACTTGCCAGCAAACAACATTTCTGAAAAGACTATTCTCACAAGGGGAAACAGACACTCCTTCAGAGAAGAATTGCTGTTCTAAATCTGTGTCAACACAATTACAAGGATGTAAACTATACATAAGATAATTTATAAACTTAATAAATAGTGAGCCAGATTCCAGTTTGGTACAAAGAGAATTAAATTACTCAAGTACAAGCCATGCTACTCCTTTTATAATTGAAAAATAATTCATTGTGAAATAAATAAATATTTTTAACATGAACAGCATGAAGACAAATGCAGTTGTTGTTCTGAACTATATAAATATATGAAGAGTATAATCATTCCATTCTGCTCAGTTTTTGGAGTGCACTTAAGACTTCTGCTCTCAAATTCTTCTACTGTGCCTACATCAAGTTAAACTCACTGCTGCTCATAAAATGTCAAACAATAGATAAGTAAACAACCTTTTACAATCAATCAACTATTGAAACAATGAATCATTTGCATGTTTACAAAACATAACGCCAAGAAATAATTCGAACATATAAAAATAAGGAAAAAAACTATCTTAAAAGCATGATGAAAATAACATACTCCCCCCCCCACATTAACACAAATATTTTGTTCTTTTGGAGGATTCATTCCCGAAGAATTAGAGCTGCTGTTTCGGTTCACAATTTTTTGACAGGGCTCAGTATTAACATTTCTTCATCCAAATAACATGATTAACAGTACAATAATAAATCACTACAACTGAATGGTATATAAGAATTCATATAAGAAAAACAAGAGAAAAGGAACATTTTAAATAGAATAGATTGTTAAAATTTTGAAGTTTTATTTCCCCTTTCACAGCCACATTGATCCTTGACAATATCTTTATAAGACAATTTAAATTTGAGAAGACATGCCAGTTTCATGGTTACCATAATTACTTTGCAAGTAATCATTGAAGATACATTATGTGAGAATGGCTATAATTTGTGAGCAAATCTTAAGGTATGCAGGTAGGGTCTAGTCAGAATATTGTTTATTGACATAAAGGGTGCAATTATAGAAATGAACCCTTACCAACTTCTGTATATCATATAGCATATATAAGCTACATGCTCTAGTTGCAGTATTCTACAGGGAACTGAATTTGGCAGTAAAGTTAAGGCTCAGGTATAATTTTTTCCTCTGTTTTAAAAACAGTGTGAGGTGGAAGAAAATAGCTGTATAATATTCAACTGCAGTGCTTAGTATTGTATTTTTAACACATTGTATATATACTTACAGCCTTCTCACTTTTCATATTAGTCATAAAAATAATTTCCCAGATCTTGAATATTATTGAGGCTACAATTCCATGCACACCTACATAGGAGTAAGCCCCATTAAACATTGTGGAACTTACCATAGCACAAACAAGCATCGGGTTGTGCTATGATTGTACCGATTAAAACAAAGGAAAGGGCAATTATACTGGGCTTTACAAATTTCTTATCTCTTTATAAATTTACATAAAGTGCCTGGTATTTTTTATTCAAAAATGTAAACAAAGCCAGTTGTAGAAAATGAAAAAAGCAACGTAAAAACGTGGAAATATTTTTCGGTTCATGGGTGTGGGTGTATATCCATAACATAAATAAATAAAAGAAATCGTACATTGCAGGTATAGCACATCAAGTGTATAAGCATCCTTGGCTTGCAGTTGAATAAATAAATACAGATATATCTTACTAAAACACTTCTGCCCCACACATTAAGAAGTAACTTTTTAGGATATATGTGCTAGTGAAAAATTAATTCACTTCATGTCTGTTACAAGACAAACTCTGAAACACATTAATTTTTGCTTCTGGAAGTAACAATAATTGTGTGGATTTTTTAAAAGCCCATTTCCTGAAATGTTACAAATAAATTAACTATTGCATGGACTTGGTGCCTCCCATTTTTAACTATAGTTGGTCAGATTTTATAAGTTTTACCAATTTATTTTTCATTCTACCATCACTGGTGCTCAAAAGGTTAAGACTTTATTTGTGAAAACATAGAGCAATAGTAGGGAATCATGTTGTCTACAGCTTCATAAATCTTGCTTAAGATCCTTTTCAATTACCATCCATTTCTCCTTTAAAAAGGGACAAAAAAATAGTGGAGTGGAAACAGGTCAGGGCAGTCTGTGACAATGACAGTGTGATGGGCTTGGACCCCCTGTGGTGTTTCCATCTGCTATCATTAAGGTGACTATTCAGACATGAAAAAATCCCTCTTGCTGTGCTGACAGGCAGACATCAAGAACTATGACAAGGCATTAAGACAGAAAGTCAGAGACAGAGATGTCATATTCCACAAACAATACTGTCTCAAACAAGACCTCTGAAATTTTGTTGGAGTTTACAATAAAAATAAAAGGGATTTTACTTGGAGGTTATCAAACTTCCCTTTACAGCAGTTTGACAACACAAAGATTGCTGACAGTCACAGAGCTAAACACTTTGCTCCTACCTGTAATCTTCACCATAAGAAACCCAAATTTTTTGCTCGTTCTGCAGTAAAAGTGGGTTTTTAATTTCTTGTCCAGTCTCGTCAAAAAGCCGGGTCGGAAACCGACTGAGGCCTGATGGTTTGAAATCTGCTGAATGTTGAAGCCTTTGGTGAATCACGTGCTGTACCTGGCAGTGGAAGATATAAAAAATAAAATGGGAACATCTGTAATAAATTGTTTGTACTCCATAACCAGTGATGTCCAAACAAACGATAATTAAATTCATATAGAATGTTAAAAGAAGTGTGAAATGACTGCAATGTTTATCTCAGTGTAAAGTAACAAAATGAGCACAGGCTTTTAACCAGCAGGGGGTGCAACAGGATTATGGTTGAGCTCTGACCCCTTGGCACACAAGCTGAAAGCAGATGTGACAGTTGTACAGAACAAGCAGTTAGCTTCTACATACTGTAACAAGCTTTCTTGATAAAGGTTATGTTTTCCCAGTCCACATTTGGAGCTACATTTTGCTGCTGTTTTTCCTGAGCTTGTTAAGGTCTGACAATTACTGTGCTCCCCACCATCCTCCTGCCAAACCATTGATGATCAATAGTTGAACAGGGATAACGCAAGACTCATTTAACAATTTCAGCACTGTAAAAATATACACTGAGGCATGGCCAAAAAAAAAAAACCAAAAAACACCACTCAAGCCCCAAACCATGCTCTCCCAGAGAAAATAGCACTAAGCAGTTTAATTCAGTGGAATATTTAAACAAAGTATGTTTTGCGAGACAGTTCAAAAATCCACCCTGAATTCATTTGAATTTTATACCTTAAAATATAAAAAATCTCCTTTTAAGGAACTTTTAGAAATCTATTATGTAGCACACACTAGTACACTGCACATTCTGTGATCAATTTTCCATTTCATGGCATCGTAATGATGGCTCTAAATATAGTCACTTCATTCCACATGCCCCTCCTAGTTGTCACTCTTCTCTGAGTGCAGAAAGCTCTTTCCAGTAGATTGGTTCATACTCTATTCTCCTTTGCCAGCTTCTGCAACTGAGCGTATCACAGAGGCCTCAGATACATGACCATATTGTGACAGTATTTATAAAACCAGTGGTACACCCCCAGTATTATTAACAGCTGTTGGAACCATAAACATGACACAGTAGAATTATCTCTTGCATTAGTGCAAGAATTCCAATAATAATAAATACTCACAGCAGTTAAGGAAACATCACAATCTATACAACAAATCATGTTCTTCCATATCTGGGATTTATCTCTTTCAGAGATTACCATATCACCTATGGCATACCATCATGTTACTCTGTCAATATAGTTATAAATCTCCTGATTTACTCCTATACATACAGATGGTCAATAAAGGGGGTGGTATCAGTGGAGGCATTTGGCTAAAGAGGCATATTGGCTCCCTATATCATGATTTGAGGTGTCCCTCATTCAAACCTAAACTCAGCCACAAAGCCCACTAAATTTCCCCCAACAAGCTACTAATATTGCATTCTTAGCTCTCTTTCATCTGCAATATAGAGATAATAATACTAGTCAACTTTCCATGGTTATCCTAAAGATTACAGAGATACTGGGTGAAATCTGATAGTGTTCACATGCAACCAAAATGTATTTCCAGCTGTCCAATGGGATTTCCCTTTCTCTCCCCCATCCCCATACACTCCCCAAATCTGCTACGGAGAGTTGAGGGACCCTCCAGAGCAGATCTGGGAAGTGCAGGGGGTAGGAGAAATCAGAGAATCATAAAGTTGGAGGGAACCACAAGGATCATCTATTCCGACTCCATGCAATGCAGGAATATTTCACCACTTGCGTGGGGTTGGTAATGTATTTGAATGTATCTGATTCATTCAAAGCTCTTCAAATACAACATACTCTGACAGAAGCGAAACAAGTGAACAGTCACATCTCACTATTTTAATGGTTATTAAGTTAGCCTCTACATGTGAGCACAGAGAAAGGGTGGCTCTGCTATGCAAGAATCATAAATAGAAAATATGCTGTATGTGGGAACTGCAAAATAAATCCCCAGAATGAAAGCTTCAAGTCATTCAAATAAATGTATGCACTTAGGGAAGTATTTCCTCACTTACCCTCTCCATAGCAGCACTGGGTTGGTCCCCAGGATTGATTTCCATTTCTTTTCTACTGATGTAAACAAGAATCTCCCCAGTATCCTTGCCATTCTCATACACCTTCAAAAATAAACAGTAATTAAGTAAATGTTATGCAAGTTATAGATCATTACAATCAAAATGGCTTAATCAGAAAATTCAGCATTCACTTATGAACAGGTACCAAGCCTTCAGCTCTCAGTACAAAGTACATTAGTCTGGTGCACATAATGGGTTGATCTTTTAAAAAATCATATTGGATGCTTAAAGCTAGCTAAAACCAAGAAAAATGCCCTCATTCTACCAAAAATGTGTATGTGTCTGTTTTCATAATGTTCACTTGAATTTTCACCTACAAATACATGGAAAGACTACTTGTCTAAAGGAAGCTTAAGGAAACGTGACCTATGTAAATGTTTACCCTGGAAATAATTAAGGATTATTTTGAATGTTAGTCATGTTCTACATATAAGACATTGCTGAGCAGCGAAAAGCATGAAAGAAGCACAGAGAGACTTGTGGCCGCTCTTCCAGTGCATGTACGATAGATGAAAAATGCAAGGGTGCACCCATTGCACCTGATGAATTGAACACATTTTTATGCCTCACTGAAATGTTCCAGTTCTGTTCCATTCATTTTAAAGGAGCTTCTGCAAGAGAACTTCCTGGTACATTGTGCCCTATGGGTCAATCACTTTGTCTCCTACTCACCCAACAGGGCCCTTGGATCACAAAGGGAACGCACAGACTTTGGATGACTAGCATGGTTACCCAATGAATTAGATGTTTGCCAGTTAATTGCATTATACTAAATAAATGTAAATTGTGGGAGGCAGTGGAGGACAGAAGTGCCTGGCGTGCTCTGGTCCATGGGGTCACGAAGAGTCGGACACGACTAAATGACTAAACAACAACAAATAAATGTAAATCTATTAAATAACTAAAAAGGGGGAAAATACTTGGTTATGAGAATATTGACAAACCATTGCGATCTGTATTTTTTGCTGTAGTGCCGGAAAGAGAGCAAGACTGGCAATGTCTAGCAACGCAATAACAGCTCCCTGAGAGACAGTGGGGAGAATGATGCCTGTCTTTAGAGGCTTTCTTGCGTCTTATGGAGCACGTGTTGAGGGCTGCTGTGAAAAGAGTGGCCAGGTGTTCCTCATGAAAGGAGAAAGAGAGGCCAAAAAAAAGACTGTGTTCTTCATCTCTTTGCACTGTCTCCCTTAATGCCAGGGAACTCACAGCTGTAGCTGACTGGGTTTCAGGAGATGTGGCCAGAATACTCTGCATGAGACCTGGGAGATCTAAGGATTCAGGAGCCTTCACAGTACCAGAGGTGGGCTTTCCCAATCTTGCTAGCCTCCTCACTCTTAGGGGAAAGAGGCAATACCTTTTCCCAAGATGGCACCTGATGACTGCATCTTTGTATACACTTATAGGTAAAAGGGTAAAGGACCCCTGGACGGCTAAGTCCAATCTAAGGCGACTATGGGGTTGCAGTGCTCATCTCGCTTTCAGGCCGAGGGAGCCAACATTTGTCCACAGACAGCTTTCCGGGTCATGTGGCCAGTATGACTAAACGGCTTCTGGCACAACGGAACACCGTGATGGAAGCCAGAGTGCACAGAAACGCCATTTACCTTCCTGCCACAGCGGTACCTATTTATCTACTTGCACTTTGATGTGCTTTCGAACTGCTAGGTTGGCAGGAGCAGGGACCGAACAACGGGAGCTCACCCTGTCACAAGGATTCGAACCACTGACCTTCCAATCGGCAAGCCCAAGAGGCTCAGTGGTTTAGACCACAGCGCCACCAGCGTCCCTATACACTTGTGTATTGCATACACACACATATCTGCTCTATGGTTAGTTTGGGAGCACCTTTTAAACATTCAAAAGGCCTTTAACCAATCAACTAAACACGACACTCATAGAAATTACCCATTTCTAGATAAAGGGTTACTTTTGACTGAAAAGTGCCAGTATATATTATATCATGCTGGTAAATAGCCACTTGACTGGTCACCTGTGGCAAGAATTGATGCTATGTAGCCAGGCAGGGAATCTATATACAAATCATTGTATTCAAAGGACAATGGCTAATGTAACTATGTGTGTGCAGGGGGGCTAGTATAAAAAAATGGGCTAACAAATACTGTAGACTTATAAATGTATTTGCAAGACACTGTTATACACTAAAAAGCACAAAAGCTAAATGATTCCTACTGGCTGAATCAAGTCAACTGGAACAGCACACTGCTGATGATTTGGTGTGCCGTGGGTTAGAAATGGGTTCTAGGGGTAGGCATATAGGAAAGTTTGCTTTGTGTCAGTTGGCACTGCATGACTACAAGTTAAAGAAAGAGCATCAACGGAAAATAGGTGTCATGTGCTGCAGCACTTTTGGCGATCTCATCATTCCTCCCTTCTTGCAAACTGTGCATAGCTGTGATTCCCTACATTTTCTGTGCAGATAATTGACTGAAGAAGCAACAAGGAGAAGCATCCTTAGAGATTAAGTGCTTTTAATCAAAGAAACCTGCATCTGCTACATATACAGCTTTAAAAACTTAGAGGGCATATAAAATAGCTTTACTATAATCTTATCTAAACAAAGTGTGGTCCAGAATGCAGCCCTGTCTCACTCCCCTGGTCATCTCAATACAATCTGAGAGCTGACCCTGCAGCCTGGGGATATATATGGCCTATATATGTATATGGCCTGGGGAAGAGATCACTTGTACATCTAACCAATGAGGAGTTTATCAGCCCATGGCTGAAAAGTATGGCCAGAAAAGCCACTTTGATTGGACTGTCACCATCTGTTTTGTATCAACTGGGCTATGAAACCGCCATTGTATCCCTGAGGCAAAGGCTTTGGGACATCTCACATAGCAACCTGCGATCCAGATCCAATGTAATCTGTGGCCCGATTGCAGCTGGAATCCAATACGGGCATGACTTTCAGTTAGCCTCATATTTTAGGGCAGTGTTTCCCAACCTTGGGCCTCCAGCTGTTTTTGAACTACAACTCCCATCATCCCTGACTAGCATGACCAGTGGCAAGGGATGATGGGAATTGTAGTCCAAAAACAGCTGGAGGCCCAAGGTTGGGAAACACTGTTTTAGGAATTTGTCCATACCCATCTGTCGGCATTTATTTACCAAAGCTAGATTAAATGTATTTCTATCGGAAGTTCTAAATGGTAGACTGAGAGGCATCACCTACCAGAATAGGCTTTGTTTATGTTCTCAGGACGTCGATTGCATGAACCATATCCTACTGCATTGTGGGCAGTATGAGCAAGCAAGGGATCAACTGATCAAACCCTTACTAGCAAATTTGCCGGGAAAATCTGAAGCCTCCCATATTAAATACCTTCTGGAGGATAGGTCAAATGATATTACACTGACTGTGGCAAAGTTTCTTTCAGAGGTCGCAAGACACAAAGACCATCATGCTCTAGACATAACGAAATGACTCCCTCGGTCTCTTTTGCCTTTTGTTTGGTTGTTTTAACTGTATCTTGTTTCGAAACTGTTTTGTGGGTCTATGGACCACAATAAAGATATTTGATTTGATAATCTTACCTATAAGAAGTTTATATTTTACATACTATACAGTGGTACCTCGGGTTAAGTACTGAAGCACCACTTTAGCTAATGCGGCCTCCTGCTGCTGCCACTGCGTGATTTCTGTTCTCATCCTGAAGCAAAGTTCTTAACCTGAAGCACTATTTCTGGGTTAGCAGAGTGTGTAACCTGAAGCGTATGTAACCTGAAGCATATGTAACCCGAGGTACCACTGTATAAATAATTAGCATGAGATGCCTGTTTTCTGCAATTGCCAGTTTTTCAGTGCAGAGCTGAAGGAAGGCACAAAAAATAAAATGGAAATATAGAATGTATGGCTATTTTTATTCCTGGTGAGAAAGAAGTCTATCTCTGGGGTAAACAAGAACAACAGGAAGACATGAAATCAGCCAACTTATATAATATCAACTCCTATCCAGGAGTATGGAAACATCTACTATTTGGGACCACACTTTCGTTAGACATCTTAAGTCCATTATCACAGACTTTTGTAAGAAGTGAGATTACAAGAAGAACACTGTGGCTATTACTTCTTTCAGTGTTTCTACAATGTCTGAAAATGCTCGGGCACAGTGGAAAACAACATCTCTCTAGACCAGCATGTTTCCAATGCCAGCTGCCAACCTGAGAAAAACTAGTGACAACACACAAGGGCCACATTAGTTCCTCCACCACTACTAAACAAACTGCTAAAAGTTCTGTTAAACCTCACAGTAGGTGTTACACTAAGAGCCACTGAGCAGTACCTATTTCCTATATTACAGCCAAAACAATTTCCCACCCAAGTGCAGAGAAGCGAAGAGAGACATAATAACGCAAAAATAGAGGGGGATGATAGTACTCAAGCTGAACTGATGCTTTTGCTCTTTCTTTTGTATAAGTCCTGGGCTACCTTAAAAATAAAAGGCACTGCAATATTAAACAAGCAATGCCTATAAAACTTTGGTGGTTGCTGCTTTAACTTCTATACAGGAATAAGTCCTTCTCATCTGTTGTCAGAACAACTGCATGTGGCTTGAGGAACTCCTTGATGAATACACACACACACACACACACACACACACACACACATCTATCTTTGAATACAGCACAATGAAATCAACCCAAGTCTTGCTTTAAACCATGGTTTGGAGGATCAAAACTATGACGTCTGAATTGAGCCAATGTGTAGTAATGCCAAAGAGAATTTTGCACACACAAAAACCTGGTATACAAATTTGAAGTTAGATATAAAATACATTCAGCCACAATGAATCACTAATAGGTGTGAAGTAACTGCAACAGTTAAAGTTAATATCTAAACTTTACCTTAACCTTACACTAAAAATGCATGGATAAATTCAGTTAAAACCACTGTAAAGGGAAATAATGAAGCAGTTTATATCAGTCAGAAATCAGGAAACAATCCTGAGAAATGTAATAGCATCTTCTAGAGCTTTAACATCTAAGCAGTAGAATACACACAGGATTTTCCAATATTCTGCACCATGTTGGTTGAAACAGCTAACCAGACCACCTAGGAAGACTCTCCAAGTATCAGCTAAAGAGTAAAAGCAAAAGTAAAACTACAGAACAGTGGAAACCCTACAAAAATGAAAGAAATTGGAAATAGAATCAAGAAACAACAAGCACCAACAGGGGATATTTGATTACTCTCACACTGAGATGGACATATTGTCAATATTGTTGTAATATATGTGTTATATTTGTTTTTCCTGTTCCAAGTAATCCAAGGAGGAAAGTTGTATAGCAGTACATATTTACTTTTCAACTGTGAGACAATTAAGATGCCTTAACATGATAAGTAAAGCCAGTATGCAGGTAGACGTTTCTTTTATTTGTAGTAAAATGTTTATATTTGCACAATGAAATGCACAAATCAGTTTATAATAAAAAAAATAAATTATTTTTAGAAATAAAATCAGAGTAAAATTCAAACATAAAATCATATAGTAGTCACTATAAGAAGCTCAAGGGGATGGAAATGGTTCTCTCCCATTTAATCCTCTCTGTAACACTAACCTGGTCCACATGACACCGTAAGCCCAACTATGGCAGCTCCCAGAGAGAAGCATGCAGCCATTTTTCTACACTTCAGTCCATTTTCCTTCCACACCAAACAATCCATTCATTTGTTGCTAGAGTTGTTATATATTCTATCCACTCATCGAAGGGAGCCTGATATTAATTCCAATGAATTAATATCAGTCTTTCACCCAAAGAGCAAGCGCAGAAACTTAATTTATGTTGACCCTTTGCCACACCCCATATAGTTGGTATATAGTTTAAAACAATATTATCATCTGACAATACTACAAAAATTCTACCTAAGAGTGTGCTCAGAAGCTATCTGCCTTTTGGAGACTGAAGAGAAAGGCCTTTTCTCACACACACCCCTGCAGTCATAGAAGAAAACTCTTTTTGAGCCCTGCATGGAGGCCTTATTCAGGAATGAAAGTACATGTCAGTTGCTGCCTGCTAAGATATGGCCCCTGCCACCAAAAGCTACAATTTAGACATGTGTGTTATTCATAACTGAAGTTATTTTCACATATTTTTGTACTTGGGAATATGTTCCTATGTGCAAGATGTAATGTATCCCTCTAACTCTTTTTTCTATATTGGATTAAAGGTTTTTAAAGTGTTGTTCTTATTAGACTTACGACTATTAAAAATGAAAATTTTAAGGAAGATATTGAAACATCATCTCAGATTAAGCAAAGTATAAAACTGAGAATTTACATTGGATATAATTGAATGCACACATTAAAAAAAAAACACAGATGGCAAACTGCAATAGCTGTTAAACTATACATACCTTTAGCTGCAGACCCTGTGAGGAAACTGTGTTTGCAGGAAGTTCTTTAATATGTTGGTAGACATAAGAAGCACATTGCTCCTGTTCCGCCTGTAACTGAGGGGCAAGCTTAGAGAGGTGACCTTTGTAGCTCTTGATAGCTGCCTGCAGTTCATCAATCAACTTGTTCACCTGAAGGGTTAAATTATGAGAGCTGTTAGCAAGAGGCAATTGTTGATGTCACACCTATTAGAATGTTCATTATAAACCTGAAGGAAGAGATGACATTTCTCTGCAAAGTCTAGCAAAAAATATAGAATATCTGTACTCCCCCTCCTCAATCTAGCCACCTATCATAGAAAGAAATATACCCAAATAAACACACAAGAATGAGCAGGCAAAAGTAATTAAATCAAAGGAGCTCTACTTTGTCCTATTTAAGGATGCTAAGATGCTTTAATATTTCTTGTAATTATTTTGAATTAATTAAAATGTATAGGTCATTTGCTACTAGATTAACATGTTCAGCCACTTAATGAATTTTTTAGAATGCATATTACTAACAACAGGATGCTGCTTGGAGGCCTATGGGTAATAAGCAACTAACAAGTCAAATAATAGTAACAATAACAGTTGTTGTTGTTGGAGGAGGAAAGCCAGAAACCAATAAAACTGTTAATCCAAGAAAGAAAGAAACAGGGGAAATGCTTTATCAGCAAACTGAAAAATGCTCTTTTGTATAGTGGGTGGGGTGAGGTAAGAGGACAAAGGATGTGAGGCCCTTCTCTACATCTAATCCAAGTTAGGAGTGAGTGAGTTTATTCCTTTCCCTAATATCCTCTTCTTTCTCACCTCTCTTTTGTTTGATTCTGTGGTATGTTAAATATGCAAAGATGTTTTAACAGTGCATGCAATTACTTTCAATTGATTACAATGTATAGTTCATATACTAAATAAACATGTTCCATCACTTACTGAATTCTGTAGAACGCACATTAATAGCAACAGAGTGAAGATAAATATACAACTCACATATAAAAGCTTGTAAATTTGTTATATCTGCAAAAAGAATTTTAAAAGAAAGTCACTAGGAAGGGTGGCTGCCTAGAAAGAAAGGAAACAGAAGTAGTGGAGAGGAGTGTGTTATGTACAGAGTGGGATGCAACATTGTCAAAGTGCTGTCTCATATCTCTATTCTTGTTTCGTGTAACTTTGATGTCTAGAATTCATTGAGCTTTCCTTGCGCTTACTTCAGAACCATGCTGCAATCTCTCAGAAAGCATAAGAAGTGTTTGTCCAGTCACCCAGAGCTTACCGTTATATTTATTTTAATACAACGTGATACTGGACACTCCTGTGGTATAACAGCAATGCTGTTCCTAACAGAAGATTTGGGTTGTTTCTAGTCAAACATGGAAGCAGTGGAGAGAAAGATGGTGGATTGCACCTCTGCACAGAGATCACAGCATTCGATCACATCGAGTAGCTATTCTTCTAGGAAATCTCTTTCCCAAAATATGTATCATCAGTTCAGGTTTCTTCCAGTCTAGGACATGAAAGGCCCTGTCAACAGGGTACTTATATTACCCTGCCTCTAGAAGAGTTAGCAGCCAGCAGGTTTTCAAGCAGAGGTTGTATGGCCATCTATCATGGATGCTTTAGTTGGGATTCCTACATTGCAAGGAGTTAGACTAGATGACCCTAGGAGCCCCCTTCCAACTCTACAATGCTTTGAGTCATGCAAAGTCAGCAGCCATCTACAACAGTATAGAACTGCTACTTGTACAGCATAGTGGCAGGAATCCTGGGCATTCTGACCACTTAACACCAATTATTAGGGTACAGTCATCAGTTACTTTTGATATTATGTCTTTTAAAAAATGAATTTATAATATATTTAAGTACTATCCTGCAAATAATTCCAACTGATTGTGGTGAATTTCTCACCCTTAATGGAGGCATCTGTTGAGCCATCCCAAAGAGATGCTACAGTCATTCCTTTTTTTTCTGGAGTGGTGACAGCTTTTACCAGGCCCACCAATCTGTGTGAGTGGTTTGATTTGCTAATTCTACTGCATCCACCATTTGGCACCATGCTGCTAGACAAGATTACCGTATTTTTCGCTCTATAACACGCACCCGACCATAACACGCATGTAGTTTTTAGAGGAGGAAAATCTGTAGGCATGCCACCCGTAGGCATTCCCTCCATAACACGCACAGACATTTCCCCTTACTTTTTAGGAGGAAAAAAGTGAGTGTTATGGTGCAAAAAATACGGTATTTGGCGTAAATCAGCTATGATGACAACAGAGAGCAACTTGCCATACCAAATATGACCCCAAGCCCATTTCTGGCACTGGTTTTAAAAATAGCCAATTCCTTCCCTTTTATCCTTCATGTTCCAGGAAGATAAGTTGGGTATGCATAAGAACATCTTGTGAAGAGAATGATAGTTTGCAAGGCAATTCACTCCTAAGGCACTACTGCCCTTGCCATTAACAACTATTAAAAAAAGCAAGCAGAAGAACAAAAGAAAGTACATTATACATATGAACTAATAGGATAGACAGACAATGCCAAAATGTTTACATTGTAAGATGTGAGATGGTAACATTAGCATTAAATGAGGCAGGTTGTTGAGTCTTGTTTATATACCATCCTATACGTTAAAACCATGTTGCCTTTATATTTGGATTAAAACACTTTTAATGTATTTGTATAGAGCTTTATGGTAATGCCATTATTTTTCATTATGTGAATACTGTTTGACACTCTAGAGTCATGTGTGTAATTGTTCTCTTTAAATATGCCACAAGTATACATCCCCCACCAATGTATATACTGGTGGCATATACATAAAGAGAATAATGACACACATTTTAAAGATGATTACTAAGGTTACAGATTATCAACTTTGCCTGCTAATTCAGCTTTGTTAGCTCACTTAAAGTTTCTATGTGGACTTTGAGTTGCATCTTGATTAAAAAAAGAAGTACCGGTATCTGTTATTATTTGTTAGCAATGCTCTTAACATTTCTCTGGCTACATCAGATGTACCTTTCATCAATAGACTATGCTACAAAATGTCTTTCCTGTTTTTTCTCACTCTTTTGGAAACAAGATAGTTTCAAAGGTCAATCTGCAAGTGACCAAAACCAACAATATCAAAAGTCTATGTTCCTGAACCATTGCACATTAGAATATTTTTTTCTATTTCTCTATGCTGCAAAAGAAAAAGAAGAAAAAAAGTCCCTATAAAATTCTTCATTGTGAATCTTTTTTTTCTAAAATAAAATCCCTCTCCCCCCATTCAAATACAATTGTGAAAGAAGACAAAACTTGACCTTTTGTGATCCCCGTATTAATAGGTCTGTTCATAATTCAGTCTGTGTGTGGAGAAGCATCCATGTGGAAACATGCAGGCCTGTGAGATATATAGCCTTTCCCTTTGCACATTATCTGACCCTATGAATCCTTCTCACAAAAGAAGGCTTTATGTATGCATAAGTTGGGGGGGGGGGAATGCATACTCTCATTGTGATTCACAAAACATGTACTCGTTCTCCAGGAAAACTCAGCATGGATTTGGTTGGATAGACTGCAAGTAGCCAGAAAAGGGAGGCTGCTGCTAAGTCTTTGTTTTGACTTCTTAGGTCAGATTTACATAGATGCATTTATTTTGCTTCTGTTTGGTGCTTTCTACCAAGCAAAGGTAAACATGTACGTAAGTGGGGTAGGGGTGGTTGCCTCTTCTAACTTTACTAACATACCTGCGTTAGATCACCAGCAAAAAGCACCTGCTGGGTTGCTTTTCACTTTGTGAAATATGTGTCCATAGCACACTCCAAGTATCGAGATATAATAAGCACATACACACACAAGACCAGGGAACTGAGCTGTCACAGAACTTCTTCTGAAGCAACATATTGAGGAGTAGTGGATATAGAAGGAACCTAAGGGACGCAGGTGGCGCTGTGGGTTAAAGCCTCAGCGCCTAGGGCTTGCCGATCGAAAGGTCGGCAGTTCGAATCCCCGCGGCGGGGTGCGCTCCCGTCGTTCGGTCCCAGCGCCTGCCAACCTAGCAGTTCGAAAGCACCCCCGGGGTGCAAGTAGATAAATAGGTACCGCTTACCAGCGGGAAGGTAAACGGCGTTCCGTGTGCTGCGCTGGCTCGCCAGATGCAGCTTTGTCATGCTGGCCACGTGACCCGGAAGTGTCTCCGGACAGCGCTGGCCCCCGGCCAATAGATGTGAGATGGGCGCACAAACCCCAGAGTCTGTCAAGACTGGCCCGTTCGGGCAGGGGTACCTTTACCTTTAAGGTCACCTAATCTTCTTTCTGTGAGGTAGCATCCCAGTCATTCTGTCTTTCAACCCAATGTGCACCATGCAATGAAATCAGTGCCTTGCTTCCGCTTTGTTTTTCTGCTATAAAAACACAAACATATTCTATGACCTGAAGGAGAAATAGGTTTGGAAGTTGTGAGCAGCAACTTGTGAAATCTACAGAGCTGTGGAGAGGCTTGGCAGGAATTCCAGTACTAAGGGGACAGGCCAGGTGGAAGCAAACCCAATTTAGCCAGTAGATGAAAATTCAAAGAGCACATTATTAACAATATATGGGAAATGGACCACAACTAGAGATGGGGATGAAATTCAATTCAATTTGCATCAAGGGTGAACACTTTCCAAAAAAATATGCAAACAGTATCAAAGATACCCTTTGAAATTCACACTTATCCAAACTTTGCAGTTCTCCAGTCAAGTAATGTGTACAAAAATGTATATACAAAAATGTGCCTATAAATGCATCTATTAGTGAAAGTGCATCATATCATGGGAAATCACTCATGTAGGCCTACCTGGGGGAGAATGAATGTTCTTATGGATCTTGGGAAGGCAATAAAAAACTGGAATGCAAGGAAACGGAGGTACAGTGGTGCCTCGCAAGACGAAATTAATTCGTTCCGCAAGTCTCTTCGTCTTGCGGTTTTTTTGTCTTGCGATGCATGGTTTCCCATAGGAATGCATTGAAAATCAATTAATGCGTTCCTAGGGAAACCGACTTCAGACCAGGTCCGGGGACAGTCTGTCCCCCGACCTCTTCTGAAGGCTGGGGGGGGAGGGCTTTTCTTCCCTCCCACCCAGCATTTTAAAAAACCCCGGGACAGCGGAGGGCTTCTCCGCTGTCCGGGGCGATCTTAAAATGCTGGCGGGCAGCATTTTAAAATCGCCCTGGGACAGTGGAGGACTTTTCCGCTGTCCGGGGCGATTTAAAAGCCCCTGGGAAGGCAGGCAGGGGGGACAAAGACTTTTGCCCCCCGCCAGCCTTCAGAAGAGGTCCTGGACCTCTTCTGAAGGCTGGCGGGGGGCGAAAGTCTTTGCCCCCCCGCCTGCCTTCAAAAGCTGTCCGGCCAAGGCTTTGCGGACCTCTCCGCAAGCAGCGGCAGCACTGCCGCTGCTTGCAGAGAGTTGCCGGCATGCCGAAGCTTGCGCGCGCTGAGATCAGTGCGCCCAGGCTTCGCGGACCTCTCCGCGAGCAGCGGCAGCGCTGCCGCTGCTTGCAGGGAGTGTTGCCGGCATGCCGAAGCCTGCACGCACTGAGATCAGCGCGCCCAGGCTTCGCGGACCTCTCCTGCCTTCAAAAGCCATCCGGGATAGCGGGAAGCTATCCCGGACTGCTTTTAAAATGCTGGCGGTGGGGAGCAAAGCCTTTCGGCCCCCGCCGGCCTTCCTGGACCTCTTCTGAAGGCCGGAGGGGGGGGGAGGCTTTGCTCCCCACCGCTAGCATTTAAAAGAGGTCCCCGGAGATTTCCCTATGGGCTTTCGTCTTGCGAAGCAAGCCCATAGGGAAATTCGTTTTGCGAAGCGCCTCCAAAACGGAAAACCCTTTCGTCTAGCGGGTTTTCCGTCTTGCGAGGCGTTCGTCTTGCGGGGTACCACTGTAAAAGGAACTCAAAAGTATGTTTATCAATAACACCAATACAATAAGCTTGCTGTAGGACTGTTTTTAAAATAGTAACTATGGAATCCGTAGGATCTCTAGAAATTTTCACATTTTGCAACACAGGGGTTTGTTGGTTTACTCAAGGTTGGCAGAAGCTGGCACAGAGCAACAGGAGCTCACCCCGTCGCACATATTCGAACCAACGACCTTCTGACTGGCATGCCCAAGAGGCTCAGTGGTTTAGACCACAGCGGTAGTGCACAAGTGCAACACATTTCGCAAGTGAGGCGAATGCTACAATAACTCAGGTCCTATTTTGACATAATGCTGACTTCTAGGTATGCAATGAAACAGGCAAACTATGAGATTTCCCCCTTGTGGGAATCCTGCCCAGAAGCTATTCCAGAAATAGCCATATGGATGAATAATTCTGATGTAAATGTTTCATAGGTTTGCCTCCATGGGGAATCATTTAAAAAGAATTGAGGTAGAGGCACATATACTGGTAAGCATATAGAATGTTGCTAGGTGTTGGGCAGTGAAGTAGATTTCATGGATTCTTGCTGCATCCCCTAAAAACAGGACCCTCCAGAAAAACATGGAAGGTGGTGGGCTACAGTGAAGAGTGGGGAGTTGAAAAAGCTTTCCTCCCCTTCCCTTTCATTTATGGAACACCATATTCAATTCAACTCATGCTTTATATATGCATGCTTTTAATTACTATATGAGGAGCTGAGATGACTGGATTAAAATAAGAATAACGAACCAAGGTTTTGGATAAAATAGTCGAACAGTTTGGAGAAAATCTTCAGTGTAGAAAACAAAACCAAGTTCCATTAAATGCCAACCACTGTTTAAAGAGGTCTAGAAATGAGTTATCTTATTATATAGTAACCTTAGTTTTTCTGTTATCGCTTGAAAATAAGTACTAAATTTATTTCTAAAACATCTGGATTATTAACCAGGAATAACAATTAGCTAAGGGGTTCTAAATGAATTTCAAGCACTGCAAGAGTTCAGACTTCAAAATAGCAGCAAAAGATTTTACTAATAGTATTGTAATAAAATTAGTTAATTGTCTTAATCTTCTCTCTGAAAGAAGAAGGTTTGGGTACTCCAGAAATCGACATGGAGATAATGCTCCAATTTTGCTTTGAAGCAATTTTGTATTATTTCACTTATAGAATATGCTGTCAAGTTCACAGCATGAAGCTTTGCAAGGAAAAGTCTTGATTTAATAGTTCTTCATTACAATGTTTCCTGCAGAATCTTATGATTAGCACACTATGTCTTGATGCTGTAAACTACAGTTTTTCCATAAAGTAAGAATTTAGTTAACATTTTCCTTTGGAACAGCAATAACAGGGCCTGCAGCTCTTCCATTGCATCCATAGCCCTGATGGCCAGGGGATAATGTGGTAGTACACAGTTTTGTTTTGTTTTTTTGCTGCACAATTGCCACATTAGAGCAGCCGTGGGGACTAAATATTGGGCCCCTCATTGACTCGAAGGAGTTCTTGATCTTGTGGATCCAGAGCTTCTGCCATCCCATCAGCAATCTGCCCCCCAAAGTCCCATTTAGTGGCTTTCCATTGGCTACCTTTGGCAAGAGAGCCACCAGCAATAGCTGATCACTCTGCTTGGGACTCTAGTACAAGAAAGCCTCCCACACATACATGGTGCCACTTCTCTCCACTATCAGAGGCTTCTGAGAGGCAACTGCACTGCGTAACTGTCCCCTGTTTGTTGTTGTTTAGTCGTTTAGTCGTGTTCGACACTTCGTGACCCCATGGACCAAAGCACGCCAGGCACTCCTGTCTTCCACTGCCTCCCGCAGTTTGGTCAAACTCATGCTGGTAGCTTCGAGAACACTGTCCAACCATCTCGTCCTCTGTTGTCCCCTTCTCCTTGTGCCCTCCATCTTTCCCAACATCAGGGTCTTTTCCAGGGAGTCCTTCCAGTGAGCACTCAGGGCTGATTTCCTTAAGAATGGATAGGTTTGTTCTTCTTGCAGTTCATGGGACGCTCAAGAGTCTCCTCCAGCACCATAATTCAAAAGCATCAATTCTTCGGCGATCAGCCTTCTTTATGGTCCAGCTCTCTCTTCCATACATCACTACTGGGAAAATCATGGCTTTAACTATACCACTGTCCCTTAGCCTGTGCTGAATTCCTATACATACTTACCTAGAAATAAATCCCACTGAACCCATGTACAGAATTGCATAATTTTTTTTGTCTGGATGATTAAAAATGGAGCTCATCTTGACAGGTTTGGGGTTGTGTTTTTTGCAGCGGGGCTTAGATAATTTTCTTATTCAAAAGAATAGATATATATTCAGACACCTGGACTACATCTAGGTTCAATTCCTCCAGGTAAAGACTCCTGTCTGAAACCCTGGAGAACAGCTGCCCGTAATCAGTGTAGATCAGTATTTCTCAAACTTGGATCTCCAGCTGTTGTTGGACTACAACTCCCATCATACTGACCACTGGTCCTGCTAGCTAGGGATAATGGGAGTTGTATTCCAGCAACAGCTGGAGAGCCAAGTTTGAGAAACATTGGTGTAGATAATACTGAGCTAAATGTATGAGTGATCTGATTCAGTGAAAAGACAGCTTCCTATGCTCCTTGTATCCTTAATTCCACTACCCAAAGAGTCTAAAATGCTTCACATGGGCATATAAGAACTATCTATTTGGCTCCAGCAGAAGGTCAGTGGCTAAACATGGCACACAGAATCATCCACACGTTTCTGTTTTAAAGTTTTAATTTGTATGTCTGTAATAGTACATTTTTGACAAATCTGTAATATGCTTCTTTTATTTATTAAATTCGTTAGTCACTTTATCTTGCCCAAAGCAACTTACAACCAAACAATGAATAAATGTATAGGTCATAATAAGCCACTATACATGTTTATGCAGAACTTAGAAGAAAATACTAATTTGTCATGCTTATGAATATCTAACTTCACTGAAACTATTCTAAGAAAATTCTGCTGCTGATGCAACTTTTGCTGCTGATACAAAGTAATATCAATGGGTGATTGGCGTATCTGAATACTGCCACTGACCATGAGGACATGTGTTTGGAGATCATTCAAAATGGGCCAGGAGACATTATTTCTTTCTTGAAGGACAGTTCCAGGCCCTGTGGTGTCCCCAATGTGTGAGAGAAGGGCATGGATACTTATTTACATTGAAAGCAGAGCCTTCCAGTTGATTTATCCTCAAGGCGCTTACAATTAATAGCAACAATGCAGTACATAGCAAAGAAACAAACACCACACACACATTCCGTAAGACCTTAGTTTGCCAGACAAGAGATGGGGCCAGTGTGTGCTATCTTCAGTTCTATAGTCCCAGGGCAGCTAGCAGTTGGAGCAAAATTAGTTTTTTTTCCCTGGTGGGGGTTGGGTGGGACAGCATGAGGAGATCAAGAGCCATGCAGTTTCTCCTTTTGTAGCTGATTAAGGGGGCCAAGTATTGATAAATATAGCCAAAGCAGTGGATTACTCCGAGAGTTCTTTGCTCAGTTTTGTCATCTGCAGGGCTGGCCCAAGACATTTTGGCACCTGAGACAGACCCTAAAATGGTGCTCCCCTTCCCACCAGTGAAGATCTACATCAGGAACAAGGCGGGAAGAAAGACTGACATTAGGATTTGCTGCCATCTAAAATGGTTGCCTCACCTTGCCTTGTGGGTGAGCCAGTCCTGAATAAAGATCTACATCGGGATCTGCTGCCCCTGTGGATCTGGCCACCTGAGGCAGTCACCTCACCTTGCCTCATGGTTGGCCGGTCTTAGTAATCTGTTAGGAAGTGCCACTGCTTTCTCTGTGTGCTTTATAATGATTGGCTGGGAGATGGACCAAAGTAGTTCTGGTTCACCTAAGGAAGACCCAGTCTAGAACAGGTGTTACGTTTGCAGCTTGCTATCTTCATTCTCCCACACATTACGAACGGCAGGTATTCAGATAAATTTGGTGGACTTCAGTTTTGTGGACTTGAGTTGAGTACAGTGGTACCTCGGGTTAAGTACTTAATTCGTTCCGGAGGTCCGTTCTTAACCTGAAACTGTTCTTAACCTGAGGTACCACTTTAGCTAATGGGGCCTCCCACTGCCGCTGCGCCACTGGAGCACGATTTCTGTTCTCATCCTGAAGCAAAGTTCTTAACCCGAGGTATTATTTCTGGGTTAGCGGAGTCTGTAACCTGAAGTGTCTGTAACCTGAGGTACCACTGTACTACTTAACAGAACAGGAAAAGAATTTTACCAAGACTCTACATTGGCAAAAGGTCTGTGGGCTTGATTTCCACTTTAAAAGGTCATTGTGCTATTCTGCATTATGTCACAACCGGTGCATGGGCAGGCAATACAGTATGGGGGAGGAAGGAAGGTTGGCCACTTCATAAACCCCTGCAGGGATCCCACCTGGGGCTTCAGGAGTTTGGACACAAAAAGTAGGGCATATGACCAGCGCTGTGAGTGGAGAAGTGAAGTGAACAGTAGATTAAACAATCTATAGCTTTTTAACTGGGGTGGGGTATTGTGAGTTTTGTATGTGTATGTGTGTGTGTGTTTTGTTGCCATGTTATGCATGTATTGTTGTGTTTTTATATTGTAGTAGTAGTAGTAGTAGTAGTAGTAGTAGTAGTAATAATAATAATAATAATAATAATAATAATAATGGACCTCCTTTTCTGCACAATGGCCCTTGTAAATTTCCAATGTTGCATGAAATACAGCTCTGTTGATCCTAAGAAGAAGATGATCCTAACTGTGAGAAGTGAGGTTACAGGGAACCAGGCAGAGGGCCTTCTTGGTAGTGGTGCTCTCCCTGTGGAACACCCTCCCTTCAGATAAAGGGGATAAGGAGGTAAAGCAGGTAAGGAGATAAAGAACTACCGGTATACAACTTTTAGAAGACATCTGAAGGCCGCCTGGCATCAGGAAGTTTTTTATGTTTTATGTTTTATTATGTTTTGATATATTCTGTAAGTGGCCTAGAGTGGCTCGGTATAAATAATAAAATTATATGGTGATGGTGATGATGATGATGATGATGATGATGAAGAAGAAGAAAATCCTCTTTACATGAGTGCTGTGCCCATGGTAGAACTGAATTCTGTCAGCTATGGATAGGCCTCTAATGCATCAGTTTTAAAAACAACAAGAAGAAAAACCACCCCAACCCTCAGAAGATAAATTACAAAATATCTCAATAAGCTACACTTAATCTAGCTAATAATGCATGAAAATCATTTCTGAATTTGAACAAATTAATTAATTGGGAAGGAACTACAACTTGTATACTTGAAGTATCTTGAAGTACGGTATCTTGAATATATTTTTACTTTGAAGTATTTTCGGTTTCAAGTCAAGACTTTTTATTTTCCCAGCCCTTTTAAAATCAGGCTTTTAAAAATCTGTTTTTGCCTTTAATATGGTGATAGCCTCAGAAACTTATTTAGTCCAGTTTTATTTTCTGCTGTTTAAATTTCAGATTTTGTGCAGCATTGAGATTTATGACAATTATTTTACTCTTATATTTTAGGTCATAAGCCAACCACATAACTTCTTTGTCAATGGTGTTGAGGAGGAGGAGGAGAAATGTTACGTATACAAAACCGTATCTGCTGTTTTGCTAAGGAGTACTATTCACTTACTTCATCTTGTTCTGAATATAATTCTTCTTTTTTCATTGATAGAATGCCCTTGTCTGTGATTTTCTCTTTCTGGCCATCTATTGCGTAATCCAGCTAAAAAAGATGACAAAAATTGTGAAAAGACACATTATTTCTATCAGCCTTGCCCATCCACTGGGCACACCTGTACCATCAGACACCTATTGTGGTACCATAGCCTTTTAGAAACATAGAATTGTAGAGTTGGAAGGAACCACAAGGGTCATCCAGGCCAGCCCCCTGCAATGCAGGAATCTTTTGGCCAACATGGGGCTTGAACCCACAACCCTAAGATTAAGAGTCTCATGATCTACCAACTGAGCTATCCCAGTTTGACAGGGTGTACTTGAGTAAATTGTGGTCCAAATAATTACTTCATATTCTGGAAACTGAAGTATAGTTTAGGTCAACACATATTGGATTTTTCATGTGTATGTCATTAAAACTTTAATCCATATACGTATAGATGCCTAGAGAAAAGGACAGATGCACATGGTGGGCTGGGTGTGAAACCATAATCTTGCTTTCCCACTCGGGAAGTACAGTCAAGCCTCAGAACTCAAACGGCTCTGTTCCTGAACGTTTCGGCTCCCAAACGCCGAAAACCTGGAAGTGCTCCAGTTTTTGAACATTCCTCGGAAGATGTACAACTTCTGAGGCGTGTTTTTCTTTTTCATTTATTTTGCAGCCAGCCCACTGAAAGTTTCAGAAGCCGAACGGTCTTCAAAAACAGAAGTTCCACAATAATTAGATTATCTCATGCTTAGTTTTAGAGTAGAAATACAGGGACAATTCACCATCAATCAATCCATCATTTTATTTGTATGCCATCTTTTCAAAGTTAAAACATTTAAGAATTATATATCTTACAACAGCTAAGAATTACGTAACTACAAACTTGACAAAAGTCATCATAAAAATAATCAGAAGTACACAACCAAATCAAACAATTTCCACATAAATCACAAGATACAAAATAGTGATACAAAAAATTAACAATGCCCCCCCCCCTAAGCAAGACCCAAGCCCAAGATTTTGTTCAGCAATGTCAGCTGAATTCAGTCGGGGCCCTGCCCTCCCAGGTCAGGTGGAAAAAGGCCTCAAGGCAGGGAGCAAATATTCTATCTACGACTCACAGCCAAGATGGTCAACATCAAAATTTGCAGTGATTTTAATGGAACGCCATCTAGTAGATGGGAGACACAGTATCAACTTTGGGAAGCTAAGGTCTATAGAAACTATATATAAAACTCTTTCACTCTCACGCACAGCTAAAGTCTGGATGAGTCTTATTGATGCAAGAATCATATTGTCATATGACTGGGCACTGATGTACCAAATGAACTGAAAGCTCAACTGATAGAACTGGCAGCACAAGTTACAGGTAATGCTAAAGAATTACTGATTAATCCATCTCTGGCAAATAAAAAAGGATTAGCACACACTGGGGGGAAATTAAATGAACATTTTAGTACAATACACTCTTATTATTATAAAAGAACAGATTAGTCATACAAGCATTTAAATTTTTGTCTCTATATTGTTGAGAATTAAGCATGTTAAATATACAATATTATGGTGTATACAAATTTAAATAAAAGTTAAATCAAGGGAGTGTATTTTCACATTGGAAAATTATTATGCAGTGTTAATAGCATCTCCTTCAGGTACCCAGACATAATGATAATATGCCTCTTTTTCTCTTTTTTTTAGGGTACAATTCTCCTGTCACTTATGCCTACTGCATATTTACTTTTGGCATAATTTAACTGGAAGAGACACATAATAGATCTCTCTCGTTAAGACTGTATGAAATTGTAGTTTGTTCTTTCTAGGTTTGCATTTCATGTGACATTAAAGTGTGTGGAAAAACAAGCTACACTGCATCTAACAGAGCCAGTAGGAAGCTTACCCAACAAAACTGTGAAGTACTGTTCCAGAATGCCAGCTTCTTTCCCAAACCCACTTCTTTCCCCTTTTTTAGTCTCTAGCTCCTTATTGGGTGCCCTTTGCCCAGAACTGGAAGCTTTTAACTTCAGTTGTTTGGCTAATCTCAGTTAGAGAATGAAACTGAATGCAAGGAAGAAAAGAAGTCTGGAATTCAGGTTACAGGTAGGTAGCTGTGTTGGTCTGCCGTAGTCAAAACAAAATAAAAAAATTCCTTCCAGTAGCACCTTAGAGACCAACTAAGTTTGTTATTGGTATGAGCTTTCGTGCACACAAAAGCTCAGACTGATAACAAACTTAGTTGGTCTCTAAGGTGCTACTGGAATTTCAGGTGGTACCCATACCACCTGGTACCCATACCATCCATGTCCCTCCAATGAAGACAAATCTCCTTCGTGAAAGCAACCTGTCATCCCTCTCCTGGTCGGCATCTGCTCTTCACACAGCAGTGGAGCAGTTGGGGAAACATCAGCCAAAGCAAACCTCTTCCAGCCAAACTATATTTTCATTCAGACAGGCCAGCCCTGGGGTACAGTAGCAATGATCCTCAACTGTACCTGACTTGTCACAATGACAAATACACCCAAAGTGTCCCTCTCCCAGAGTACTTCCCAATAGTGTATAATAACAAATACACTAAAAGCTCTCAGAGCAGGAGTTAAAAGAGTGTGGCTAACTCAGCATTAAGAATAATTTTCAAGAGAGAGAAACAAGAAACACCAGGGGGAGGGGTGTTTATCTGAGTTGGGTAAATTATAGCTGAAATTTATTGAAGACTGTAGAAAGTGCAACAGAGATCAGCACCTGACACTGTTGCCATGATTTTCAGCAGCTGCACTTAGTCAGTAGTCCTGCATCCTAATGAGACAGAAGATCAGTTTTTTGGATTAGCAACAAATCGAAGCAGGATAACAGATTAATTACATCACAGATTGCAGCTAAAGCATGCACCTTTGTCTTCTTAAACATACCTGACCAAAAATTGCTTGGCCTTATCATTTAGCGACCATAGTGATATACATAATCTTGAGTTAGTTACTTAGATCCCATTAAAATCCATGAAATCTAAGCAATCTATATGCAGAATTATGAGCAGTGCACATACTACATATTTCTTGAGTTTGGACCAATGTTGTATAAAACTTTATAAATTCTGCCTGTGCTGGCTATGCTGCAAGCTTATTTTTCGAACTAGACTGCTGCTCTTATGTAAAGGTAAAGGTACCCCTGACCATTAGGTTCAGTCGCAGACAACTCTGGGGTTGCGTGCTCATCTCGCTTTACTGGCCAAGAGAGCCGGCGTTTGTCCACAGACAGTTTTTCCAGGTCATGTGGTCAGCATGACTAAGCTGCTTCTGGCAAACCAGAGCAGCGCACGGAAACACCGTTTACCTTCCTGCTAGCGTGGTACCTATTTATCTACTTGCACTTTGACGTGCTTTCGAACTGCTAGGTTGGCAGGAGCTGGGACCAAACAATGGGAGCTCACCCCATTGCGGGGACTCGAACTGCCGACCTTCTGATCAGCAAGCCCAAGTGG